>NW_025318870.1:0-3995 GCF_018153725.1 Drosophila mojavensis
TAAGGAACGCTTTATTTTATATCTATTTACACAAGTGTGAGTGATTTGTGAAAAGTTCAAGGCCTGAAAGGCCATAAACCTTTTCTGTAATGTTAATATTATTTGTTCAGGAAATTTAATTGTTTAGAAACATTATTTTGAAGGAAAAGTATAAACTTAAAAACTTGTAAATTGGCTTAAAACTAAAAAACTTAAAATTAAAATTAAGACTAATTGCTTATTGCTTATAAGGGTTCATTACTGTTTTTTGTAAATGTAAGATGAATAACTACAACGGGTTACAAAATTTGTACAACTTAGTCAATCAATCGGCCGCTAATTCGACTTTGGCAATATAGTGTAGCTCCAGCAGAGGGTAATGCCAGAATTAAATATTCTTTTAATATTTTGTTTTGCAAGACTTGGATTTTACAGATATGAGTCTTAGCTATATCAGCCCAAACCGAGCCGTAAAATTGTGGACTGGAAAATTGATCTAAATAGGTACATTTTATTTTCTAAACTTAGTCGAGAGTTCCTATTTGAATGGATATAACACTTTAATTAATATATTTGTTTTTATAATAAATTGGACTGATCAGAAAAAGTTAATTTTTGTCTAACAAGACACCAAGATATTTAACATTGTTCTCCCAGTTAATGTCTATGGCTTAGATTAATAGGATGTAGAGGAATATAATTATTTTTCCTATTTCTTTAGCAGTATATTGCTTTGGTTTTCCGTTTATAAAGAATTTTCCACTTAGTAAAGTACGCAACTAGAACGTTAAAAGCTGCTTGGAGAGAGAATCTTTTTGAGATATCAGTTTTGCCAGTTTACCAGAGCAAGAGGGATTGCCGTATCATCAGCGAAAATGGTGCCATTGCATCCGCAACCAAGGGGAAGTCATGTATGAGTATTTATATAATATTGGGAGAGAGCAGGATCCTTGCGGGCAACCTGCTGGAATATAACTTGCACGTGAATGAGCATCGCCTATGTACACTGTAAAGAATCTGTCTTTTCAAAAACTGCGTATTATTTTTATAATCTGCAATGGGAAATGTAAGAGGGTTCATTTTGTACACAAGTCCTTCATCCATACAGAGTCAAAGCCGTTTTAATGTCAGCAAGACCATACCCGTAGATTTGGAACTACTAAAATTGGCCTTGACAAATTTTTTTAATTCTACCCAGAGGTTGAATGGTATTGTGTTCACGACCGGAAGCCGTACTGAAGAGGCGAAAGGACATTATTACTTCGGGTAAATCAACTAATCTTTTCTTAATGACTTTCTGTGGATGTTTATGACTGATGAAAAAGCAGACTTATTGGTCTATATGATGTAGGGCATTCAGGGAGGCTTGTTTGCCTTTAAGATGGGAATGACATTGGAGATCTTCCATTTATGTGGAAAATATCCGAGGCGTAGGCACTCATTAATAAGGAATCGAAAGAATTTGACTCCTTTACGAGGGGAGGGCTTTTAGGCACACATTTTCAATGTTATCCAGACCTGAGTCTTCTTGAGTTTAAGCTCTTTTAAATCGAAGATACCTCATGGACATTTGTCAGGTATGATTCGTCGTGGTCCCAGGCAGGGAGTCCAATAACCCCGTGGAACTGTTGACCTCAGGGGCTAGTGGATGGATCACCGAGGTTGGCTGAGTGCGAATGGTTCAAGGCGAACAATGATGCTAATAGTTCGACTTTCTTATGGCACTTACAGAAATTTTGCCGATTGTGTGGAATATGGGTATTCCACTGTATTTCTTCATGATGACTTTAGCTTCCAAGGGGGAAGAATTTTTTTCTAGCTAGGATAAGAGATTATTCCAGTTCTCGTTTCTGAGTTTGGATAATTCAATATTAACTAGTTAGTGAACCATCCAACTAGAGTCAATCACATATATTTCTGTCTCAACCAATTTCGACGGTGCCTGTTTCTAAGTTTATTAGAGAGATATATTGGGAGGTGGAGCTTTGGGGAAGATTTGATTTCTCTTTTGAATACTGTGCTCTTTAGCTGCAACGATCGCTGCTAAACAAATTTATTAATTGTCTATGTCGTCCTGCGAACTAAGCGGGGAAGGAGTCGCAGTCTGGTATTAGTCGGTTGATTGTTCTACAAATCACAGTCCAGTTTTTGCGTTTTTTGATATCATAGAAGAATTTTAATTTTAGTGTAATTTGAGTGCAGTATTGTTTAAGACAGGGGAGATGATCCGAGCCTAGATCATTTTATTGCTATAGTATTGGATAACAGTTGACAGTTGTTTGAAACAAATAAGTCTAGCGTAGACGATTGATATCTAGCACCTCGCTGGTACATAAGAGTGTTCATTAGGGAAATGAACTGTAAGTCCACGAGATAATGTGAAGTTGTACAGCAATGATCCCCAGACATTTGCTCAGTTGTTACAGCCGCCTGAAGTCGGCTATTAAAATTCCTCTACACTAAGTTTCCAGGAGTGAAGTTAATAGTTGCAAATCATTTGTAAAGATTTGTTTTTGAAGGGGGTCCGCTCGACCACCACCAAAATAACAACAAAACAGTGAAGTGCAGGTAGTTCCAGTTAATGGTAATGTTTATGCCAATAGATTCGATTAAATTTGTGTTAGGGAGGGAAGCAGGGTATGTGCCCGAATAGATTTTTTAATAATAATGGCAACCTCACTTCTCTTCTGTCCTGTCACATCTGCTATAAAAAAGTAATTATTGTTTTTAATTGATAATGAGCTGTTAAGCCAGGATTCAGTTAGTAGACAGATATCTACATTTTTCTCTATTTAAGAAAGCAAAAAGCTCATCTTTCTTATTTTTTAACGCCTCTAGCGTTCCAAGTTATAATTGAGAGATGATCAAACATTATCTACGAACTTGCATGCCAATGATGTTATTAATTTGAATTGGTCTGCCTTGGTCTTGCAGTTTCTTAAGTTTTTATAAGCTCTTCAATTGTAAGTGGACTTGATCTCCTCCAAAGAAAAAGATCCTTGTTGACATTAGGAAGTGCCGTTATTATGGTTAACCCATCTGGTGAATGAAAATTTGATTTACGTTGGCTAGCGTATTAGGGAACGCCTTGGAGTAATCAAGCTGTGGTGCAAAGAGAAATATTAGTACGATTGGGTCTTAGCTTGATGCGAATCGATATTGAGATCTTAGATTTAGGTAACTAATCTACTAGGAGCAGTTAGCGTCGTTGGATTTAAGAACCATTACAGTTGGCACATTTAACAGTAGATCCATCCGAACATTCAGCGGTTTTGTAGGTCCAGCGCAGTTAGAGCAATACGACTTCACGCGCAGCAGTTTGAGCCATGACCAAACATTTTGGCAGTTGTAGCATTGAGTTATTTGGTGACTGGATTTCTTTTGATACTCCCACTTCACTCTATAGTTGATAACTGAGTGGTTTTCTAAGCTCATTGAGTGTGATGGATTTTTGGTGAAGAAGACCACGTATGGAATTAGGACAGTGTTGTTTGGTCTTTTCGCTGAACCAGTTTGACATCTAGACAGTTTAAGACCAACGATAAGCTCATTTTTAATAAAGAGGGATCCATTTATCTATCCAACAGCAGTGCTTTTAGGCCTGTCATTTTTATCGGCGTAGGAGAAATATTCAAATTTTCCATGTATTACACTGCACGGCTTTATGGTCATTTATATCGACGCAGTGAGCTTGATTCCAATTGAAATCTTTTTGATGGAATATTTAGTGCAATTAATTTGTTTGCAGATATTGTAATTTGATCCACTGTGCATTTGAGGACCGTTATTGAACATACACTTTGTTTTTAGAACTGATTTGCTCGAACTCATCTTCATTTCTTTCAGTGATTTTCGATCTCGTCGTTTGGTTGTATTAATGTTTGCAACGGCGAGTAGTTTTTGTTGGAGATAAAAGTTCGTTTTGTTCTTTTAATCGTGGACTTGTTTTTATTTTTATTTTCTTTGACTAAGCTAATCCTTAGTACACGTATTACAGTAAGAAAGTTAGCACAAGA
>NW_025318871.1:0-442 GCF_018153725.1 Drosophila mojavensis
CACCACTCCCCATATATAGGTTTCTGGACACAATCTCTTTATATACGCCATTTTTCCAAAGGGAACCACCTCACCCATATATTGTCATGTATTACATATAAATACAATCATTTAACTTCATTATTCTTTATTATATTATATTAATAACCTATGCTGGAAAGGCAACACTCCACATTCATATGAATTTTCATTTTTAATTTTCTCTCATATGAACTTGCCTTGCGCAACACCACTCCCCTATATAGGTTTCTGGACACAATCTCTTTATATACGCCATTTTTCCAAAGGGAACCACTCACCCATATATTGTCATGTATTACATATAATACAATCACTTAACTTCATTATTCTTTATTATATTATATTAATAACCTATGCTGGCAAGGCAACACTCCACATTCATATGAATTTTTTCATTTTTAATTTTCTCTCATATGAACTT
>NW_025318872.1:1200000-1667500 GCF_018153725.1 Drosophila mojavensis
TAAAATATATAAAATTAATCTAATGTTCTCTCTTATTAATAGACGTGCTCCGCTCATCATGAGTGCCGCCTGGGCCTAATATTCGCATATTATGATCTAGAAGAAGCGGTTCGAAAAAGATGCCTCCACTTTAAACAGTTTTCAATAGCTTATCAAGTCCAGATATAAGGAAAGCATGCAATTATCTTTTCAATAAAAACCTAATATTTGTACAATAACAATTAAGAGTTCAGCCATATAAGATATATATAATATGATCTAGTCAATGCTGTTAAGGGCAATGAATTAGCTATCCTTAGCTAAGTTACATAAAGTTTCATTATATGTCAAAGCAAAAGACTTTTCTGAATAAAAACCAAAAAACTAAAAAAAAAAAAATATGAAAATCGAAATAAACTTATAACCCCTGCTCCCACTTCATTCATCAAGAAAAATATCTTTCACATTTAGACTTCATCCAAAATTCATAATACCCCTGGTCCTACGCAGGGTATCATAAAGCGAAACCAAATGAGCTTCAGAACCAGAACGCACCAAACAAAGATACAGATACAAATACAAAGCCAGAATCTAAACTTCTTTGTGCTGTTGCTGCTGCTGCTGCTGCTGGCACTGTCGTTGTTGTTGTTGTTGCTGCTGCTGCTGTTACTGTTTCTATTGCTGGTGACGTCTTCCGTGCCGCTTCGTGCTTTTCAAATGCACAGCGGAGCAGCTGGAGAGCCATCTAACTAATGCTAAATACTTTGACCTTGGTACAGCGCACGCCTCAGGGTCTTGAAAATTATATATACATATATACACGATATGTGTTATGTATGTGTGTGTGTCTGTGTGTGTTTGTGGCTAGCACCTAGAGAGAGAGAGAAGAAAAAAAACCACACACACACAGAGACAGATAGACAGCTGAAAAAGCGTTCAACAAAAACAATTTCCACTCAATGAATAGAAAAATTGCGCACAATTGTTTGGCGTTTGGAGCATTTTGTTGTTGTTGTTGTTATTGTTGTTGTTGCTGCTGCTGTCGTTTTGTGGCCGCTATTTGATGATGTTAACTAAATAATTAGCTGACATAATTTGGCTGGCTAAGAGCGGCAATCGACTTGGAACCCGGCCCGACCATTCGACACGAGTCACTCCCCTCACACAGACCCAACGCGGCCAAAAGTCAGGCCAAAAGTGTCAAATTAAATGCGCATTAGAGCGTCATTTGAAAGACGCCAGGCAGCCAGCGTACTCGAGGCATCAACGAAATGCGGCAACAAAAGCTCTTCTTTTTTTTTTACGTACATATATATATATATTAAACAATTAAATGACCAGCAACATTTAATTGCATAATTAATAAACATTAAAAGCACTTAGGTATGGCAGCAACGTTTTAATACTATACAATTTGCAGTTTGCGTTTTCTTTCTAGTCTCTTTTATTTCTTTTATTTCTCATAGACATACACACATATTTATAATTTTATTTTTTTTATATGAATCTTCATGACAAAAGACACGCATAGCAACATCAAAGACTGAAATATATACATATGTACATATAAGAAATATATTTTGGGGGGCAAGAGATTGCAAAATACTAGAAACAGTTGATGGGCTTATTTGAAAATTTTGTTTGTTATAATAATATAATACATAGAATATTGTTTGTATTACTGTATATTATAATGTTTGAAATGTCTTAGTTTGACAATAAAGTGGGCGGGTATCCACCATATATGTATAGCAAATATTACTATTCTAAATATTTAAAAAAGTTATTATTGCGGTAATTTTTAAGGGAGATCCCCTAGATGACACCTGATACTAGAATAATTATTATTTTATTCACATAAATGTACTTTAAAAACAATAACATACTCGCCAATGTAATTTATAAAAATGTAGTATTTCGATATTTTATGAAAAGCATAATATATATCATAATAGCACAAGAACATTTAAATTATATGTGCATTTAAGTTACATCAATTTTAACATGAAATATGAAATATCTGCTATTATGTGATTCAACGTATTAAAAAGAATATACAGTAAATCAAATATCATCTCTTTTCTCCATTGCTTCATTAAAAGTATTAAATCCAAAGATTACCTGTGGGCAGTCCATCTGTTTCTTAGCTATTTCAATTTCGTATTTTCTCCAACTCTTTTCGCCTGAATTTGTGCTCCGAAAGCCAAAGCTGAAAAAATAACATTTCCAAAGCAAACAGAACAAAAGCATTACTGCGACCTTCACCTACAACCGGCCCCACAGACCGCCGAAGGGGCGGCGGTGTTGGACAGTGGTTCCAGCCCCCCTCGTTCACTCTGCTCTCGGTCTACTTGGTCATGCCGGACAGCGCCTACGCAATTAGCAATGCCCCGAAGCTATAAAAATAGCAACAATTGTCGGCTTGCGTAGCGCAGGTCTATCATAGTCGCATAGAAAGTGAATGTTTTTTATTTTCGAATACCCTGTAGTTAGTGAAATAGAGGGAGAGAGAGAGAGAGAGCATGTTTTTGATAGGTTATTAATGGTGTATTGCATATCATGTTTAATGTTGCCTTCCAATGCTTTGTTTACATGTTCGATAAATATCGATAAATAAATAAATAAATTGAATACATTTATCGATAAACATCAATTTGTGGGCTAGTGAATTTTTCCTAATTTAGATCTAAATATATACTATGTATACATATCATATTATAAATGTGCACATGTACATCATCAGCATCAAAATGGGCTTGAAGTAATCGAATCGATAAATATCGATGCACGTCTACCAGCGTATTTGGGAGCTTATAGGGGTCAAAAATACATCATGGGCTGGATAAAAACTTAAAAATGGTTATTATATACTAGAAGTTATGATATGGTAAGAACTTAAATGAAAATCTGATATCGGTTTATAAATAAGAAAAATAAAAACTATTTATATATATATATATACCTATATATACTATACTATATACTAGAGTACATAGCCGATATCAGCTCCTCATTAATCTTCTAGCCATATTGAAGTGCCCTATGGTCGCATATCAGGTGCCTCAATTAGCTGCTACTTCGCGTTTACAGGGCATCTTCGAGTCGATCACGTCTCAATCTAATCACACTTGCTTTTTTTTCACTTTTTTTCATGCTCGAAATCAAAATCAGTTTCGCTGTCGCTGAAATGAAATCAAAAGTTGACGTTTCATTCTCTGGTTTCGCCCCACCGCATTTTTGACAATTTGTTTACGTTGTTGTTGTTGTTGTTGTTATTTGTGTTGTTGTTGTTGGTTATTCTATGCGTTGTTTACGTTCGCCTGTTTCACACATAAAACGTGCGACTTGAACTTAAAATTAATACGTTCGATAATTTACATATTTCTTTCTATCCACGCCCCTCGCCGCTGCCCCGCTGTCATGCCCTTGCGGCCAGCTTGCAGCTAGTTCTTGGCTTTTGCCTTCGCTGTTATTTATTTATTTATGGCAGGTTTCAATGTAGACTCAAGTTCTAAGAAACGTTTCTTGTTATGGGCTCGCTGACCAAGAACCGGTGACGATTTCCCCCAATGATGCGATGGCTTGAGCGTTTTTTTTTTTTTTTTTTTCTTTTTTGTTTCTAGGAAGCAGCAATGAAATCGAATGTTTGTGTAGTTCCCGGTTATGTGTTTGGCATTACTTATTATTGTTTTCGGGTTCTGTTTTCTGCTTTTTTTAGTCAGCACAGACTCGCTGGACACCTCTCCCTCTCCCTCTCTCATGCTGCTTCTCTTTCTGCCTCTCTGTTGACCTCATGGGGGCAATAAATGGTTTACTAATCGCTACTCAATCGCAAAGAATTTTAATTTTGTTTTCTATTTACATTCAGCGCGCTGGAAATGTCAATATTGGTGAATCATACCTAATTTGTATGTCAGTTGATCAAAGTTAACGATGAAACACGTAGCAGTGCTCTAGACGAGACTGCTCGACTAGAGAGGTTAGCAAATACCCTTAAGATACTCTCGTTACTTCATTGACATGTAAATCGTATCATGTTAATGTGAAGTTGAAGTGCTTTATCAAGGCAATTAAATCCATACTCAATTATGCTCGTTTATCGATTGAAAAAAAAGAGTATATTTCAGATTGTCTTTGCAACTGTCTGGAAGTCCGTCGGTTCGTTTCTATCTGTCTGTTTATCTGCTCTTTCACTTCATATCTGTGTTGCCCCTAGTCGTCTGAAACTAGAAACTTTAAATTTGTAATATTTTCTTGTGTTTACACTTGTCTTATACATTTGGCGATTATATAACATGTACATATGTATTTGTATTGTTATTAAAGCTCAAGACGTGTAATCTATAGTCGAATAAATCATTCAACAAAGTCGATCAGAGCAGGAAAAACACAAATAGCATACATACATATGTATCTACATATATACATCGGAATACAACACACTCACACATAGAGCTACCGTTAAGTTTGATATTTTGATAACTGTCCACCTCTCCCAAAGGTATAAATATAATTGTATGAATAAATACAAATAATGTAATAAAAATAAATTTATGTAAATTAAAATATTTGAACAGTATATTTATAAAAATAAAAATTGATAAACATATTATATATATATATCAAAAAATATAATTTATTTACAATAATATATGTATATAATTTATAAAATATCTACTTCTTTTGTATTTTAATATACATATGCATATTTTCATTTCACATAAATTTGCATGTCTTGGAGCTAAACTCTGACAAAAGAGAGATCCAATATAAAATCGTTTCTATGCCGCATTTGATTGATTTGACCATAATTTATAGCACAATCAAATATATATGTATCACATTTGAGAGTTATTACACACACATATATCATATTTATATATGTACGATATGTACACATATCTATATCTACATATTTAGATAGCATATCGAAAACAATTGTCGCTTGTCAAATTGCTGTTGCTGCTGGCAGCGAGAATTTGACAAACCATTTGATTGGAATCGTTTAAATCGCTTAACATTCAGTGCATCTGCAAGTGCCACGCCCTGTAGTGGCAATCGGGCTATACGATTTTATTTTTGTTTTTTGTTTTTGTTCTTGCTCTTGTTGTTGCTGTTGCTGTTGCTGGATCAATCAAATCGCTTGCAAATCGTTTGCTATATATAAGTACTCGCATTTTTTATTCAAAGCCCATCGGCGAACTGCAGCTTTGTGTCATGTTCAACATCGATAGCGGATGCCGATGCCGATGATGATGATGATGATTATGATGATGATGATGATTGCGATGATGATGGCGATGGCGATGATGATAATTCCGATGATGTTTGCTTGTCTGCTCTTTTTGGCGCTTTAAATTATTAAATTCAGAAGCGCTGACAGTTGACAAAACAAACGGATTGTTGGGCAAAAAAATATATATATAAAAAAAAAAAGAAAAAAATATATATATTTAAAAAAAGGCATACAATATAAATCGATATCAACGTCTGCTCTAAAATAAAATATTGCATTTCTGAAGCCGAATTTTCAGACTTTCAGCAGGTTTTCTGCTGTCAGACCACAAGCCAAACCAATGGCGAGGCCGGCGGTCGGGCAGAGGAGTGCAGCACTTTGGGATGAGGGACCACACGCTCGGCATATGAAATGATTTGTGCCCATTGTTCGATTGGCTGGACGAGTCTGCAATCGAATGTCGATGGCGCGTATTGATAATTGAAATCAGGCATGAAATCGCTGCGGCCACTTGAATTATGGCGTTTGCTGGCGCTTTTGTTCTCGCCAACGTGTGCAGGCGACTGATTGGCTTATGCCGCTCCCAGCCCACCCCGCCAGCGCACCCGCGCCCACAGTGAAGCCACAGGCTACATTCGCTACTGCGGACAGAAGCTGGCGACAGGCAGTGCAGGTGGAATTTGCATAACAATTTAAAATTCTTGTGCAGTAACGAACCAGACTCCGACTGGGACTTTGCCAATTGCCAGCTGAACATTAGCTGGCCAACAGAGCTGGAGCCCTCACCACCCTCTGCTGCCTGCGTCCCGACTGATTGATTGCACACACGCGCTGCGCTTTGATTGCTAACAAATTCTTGGTTTGGCCAACGGGTTAATTAACATTCACCTTTGTCGCTGCCCAAAACAAGAGAAGTGCCTGCAATTAAAATCAGTTGAACGCCTCGCACAAGGATCATAACAATTTATCACCTTGCCCAGCAACTGAGAATCTGCACGGAAACCAGCTGCAGCGAGTGAAGCTCTGCAGCCATAAGTTTTTAATATATATTTTTTGCAAGTAGCTTACACAGTTTTTGCGGAAGCACGAGCCATTCCTCTCAGACGAGCTGTAAAAAACTTGGCAAGCCACAGACCAACAAATAGCGCAACTTGGCCACAAAGTTTCAAAGTGGCAAAATGAAAAATGAACCCAGTCAAGGCAAAGCGGAAATACTCTGCATGAAAAGTTTATTAGAGGGCTTCCTAAACAGGCAAAGATGCAACTGAAGATGGAGATAGAGATAGAGATAGAGATAGAGATAGAGATAGAGATAGAGATAGAGATAGAGATACAGATGCAGATACAGATACAGATACAGATACAGATACAGATACAGATACAGATACAGATACAGATACAGATACAGATACAGATACAGATACAGATACAGATACAGATACAGATACAGATACAGATACAGATACAGATACAGATACAGATACAGATACAGATACAGATACAGATACAGATACAGATACAGATACAGATACAGATACAGATACAGATACAGATACAGATACAGATACAGATACAGATACAGATACAGATACAGATACAGATACAGATACAGATACAGATACAGATACAGATACAGATACAGATACAGATACAGATACAGATACAGATACAGATACAGATACAGATACAGATACAGATACAGATACAGATACAGATACAGATACAGATACAGATACAGATACAGATACAGATACAGATACAGATACAGATACAGATACAGATACAGATACAGATACAGATACAGATACAGATACAGATACAGATACAGATACAGATACAGATACAGATACAGATACAGATACAGATACAGATACAGATACAGATACAGATACAGATACAGATACAGATACAGATACAGATACAGATACAGATACAGATACAGATACAGATACAGATACAGATACAGATACAGATACACATACACATACACATACACATACACATATATTTGGATACTAAGATATCATAGTCATGATATATGAGTCTCTTATATTATTGTATCATTATTTCTAGTATTCTCTTCAGTATACCCTGCAATCATTAAGACAATGTTGGCATGGCAGAGCGTAATGATGGTCTGTTTGGCAACCCTTGTGACCACCAACGAAGCAAACAAAGGCTCCACAAGAAGCAGGAGGTGGTTGGGTGGCCGAGCTGAGGCAGCCAGTGCCGAGCGATGCCTCAGATGTGGCTGGGTCTAGTCGGGCGTGGTCTACTCTGTTGCAATTATTAGTTCTTGTGAAAATGTTGCTTTTTTTCGCTCTCGAGTGTGCCAATTAGTGCGACATATGCCAAGCAGTGGCAGTGGCACAAAGAGGGAGAGTAGGAGGCAGAGAGCGAGAGAGCGCTGCGGACGTTGCGAGAATTTAATAAACAAGCTGTCGATCGTCAATGTGGCCGAGGCTTATGAGACTTTTGACACTTGCTTAAACGCAGCTGCTTCCGCTCACGCCTCGCGCTCGCGCTCTGTCTAAGTCACAATTTGTATTCCATACACACACACACACACAGACACACATAAATAAATATCTAAATGCATATGTGTGGCGTGCATCTAGCTGAGGGGCCATAGCACAAGTGTCCATGTCCGTCTCTGTTTGCATTGCGTTGCCTTGCGCCTCGTCTATTTGTTTAGACATTGCGCTCGCATTGCATACGTGGCGTATGCGTAACCTTGACAGATGTATACACACATTTATATATGTCTACGTGTATATACATACATATATACTTGCTTGTCTTATATTGCCCGCTAACTGGAGAGCAATAGTGCAGAGTGCTGTAACCCCCCCGCCCTCACAGCAAGAGAAACGGCGCGCCGTGACACGCATCTGAGCGTAATTTGCTCGGAAAATATAACAATTACGGATAGTTAAGAGTATAGCGTGCTCGCCATGTGTTCTGACTCTAAAGATTGGCACAGCATTGTAATCAGCACTCACACAAATGCACAATATCACATATATACATATACATATTTATTTATTTATACGTATATAGCGTAAGCTTAGGCTGTTTACCAGTGGCAAGGGCATAGGCATTGCATAAGTCCAAGCACAAGAAGAAGAAGAAGAAGAATCTTATTGTATATTACTTATTAATATTTATGAGGGTACTAGAAAAAGGTTGGGAAAACACTGTATAACTAAATTATGGCTTCACAAATGCAATCTATAATAAAAGTAAAACTAGTTTTAAGAATATCCCTTTGGAAACTTGGCCAAAGCAGATGCAATTCAATATTATAAATATTATTTACCAACAGCGCGTATACATAATATTGTTTATAAGCATTATTGCGTATACGTAATCAAAATGTCATAGATCATAGCATGCTACTCCGCTTTACAATTCCAATTGGAAGTCAGCATTGCGTATACGTATTTATTGTATTTGTTCAATTACGCAGACACAATGCAATACATAGGAGATGAAGGGAAACCTTCAACTGTATCCACTTTTCCGGGTGGCACATTCACATCATATGTATTTATATGTGTGTGTGTTAGTGTTTGTGTGAGTGTATGTCCTTTGCCATGGCAATTCAAACAACAATAATAGCAACAAATTTAATGACAAAACATTTCCAATAGGAAATGCTATAAAAATCTTGGCGCAGCTGCATTAGACAAAATGCCAGCAAATACCAACAAAATTTACTAAATGCACTTGAAATTATTTCAGTTGCAACAATAGCAGCAACAACAACAATTACAATAGCAACTACAGCAGTGCCGCAACTATTTTGACAACAACAACAACAGCAATGAGAACTGTTAGGCCCATTAAAAGCCTCGACAATGAAACATCGAAAACATCGAGAACGTTGGCAATGGCGACAGCGACGCGGGCAGCGGCTGCGGACAGCGACGGCGACAGCGACAGCGCCGGTGATGGCAAATGATCACCGACAATTTTCACTGAGAAACTGCTAGCTGGAAATAACAACAACAACAACAATGGCGTCTAATATGAAAAAAAAAAAGTTTTTGCTTACGTGATCGAGGCCCGGACTATTCTCAGCGCTGTCTGGTAAAGATTTACACGCCTGACCTTGAGGCGAAAATCTCGCTGCAATCTTCAATAATAAAATTAAATATAATTGCGGGGCTGTAAAAGCAGCAACAGCAAAAGCAATAGGAATAGCAATAGCAACAGCAACAGCAAATGCAAACTGCCAATCAAATTGTCAGTCAAGTGGAAAAGAGCAAAAACTGCAGCAACAACTGGCGATGAACGAAGAAATTTTCGTAAAAACTTCTCATTGCTGTGAGAGATGATGCAGAAAACGAACGAGTGTAACAAAAACAAAACAAAAAAACTATAAAGCAACATCAGCAACAACAACTGTTGCTGCCTGCACATTGGCGAGTGCAAAACTTGGCAATAGCAAATACTGCAAAGACCTTGAAATGCTGCTGGGTTGGAAAAAACCAACAAGCGAGAATTGTGAATGCAAAATCACCCTGGAACAGCATCACGCAAACTTGGGATTGAAATTGACGAAACAAAACGAAATGAAAAAATAAATAAAACAGAAGAAATCGACAGCAGCGAACGATCTAAACGATAATTATTACGGCAACAACAACATACTGTTAAATAATAAAAATATAGGAAAAAAAATAAAATTATGTCAAGTTATATCACAGATAAAATAGGAAATCGATATAAGCTGAAAAGACAAATATCGATATCAAGGACTTAATTGCATGCGATGTGAATAAAAAATTGCCCTCTAAAGGAAATTTCCCAAATTAAATTGCCCTACAACCTTAAGGAAAGAGAGAAATAGCCTCTTTAACCTACAAATTAACTATATACTGCAAACAGAAAGGTCATATTTAATAAATAATTAATGAAGCAAAAATAAATTAAAATGTATTCAATATTTAATCAAAGATTTATTGACATAAAATCTAATCCGCTCAACATATTTTGATTTGTAAAATTCATAATTAAATTGGTTTATTTCATTAATGATCACACTAAGTAGGGTATCAGCAGCAGCGCCATTGGCCTACAAGATGCTCTGCAAGTGCAGCGAAACAATTTGCAAATAGGAGAGGGATGCGGGGAGCGCGAACTGTCAATGGCGAACTGCGGACTGTGGAACTGTTGGAACTTGTGGAACTGAGCGGCATTTTGCTGGTTGGCATCGTTTCACAGTGGGCTGGACTTGGTGCAGGGGCAGCAGCAATTCACCAGCAACAAGCACATTTCATTATCATCCTCTTCATTAGAACAGAGCACACACGCACGCATACATATGAAGGTGCGAAGAGAGAGAGAGAGCGACCAAGAGAGAGGAGAGCAAGGCAGAACAGCGCCGCGCCGTTCAGATAAGCCGAGGCTAACGCAGCAACGACGACGACGATGATGGCGTTGGCGACGGCGGCGGCAGCAGCAGCAGCAGCAGCAGCGAAGACGGCTGCTTCTCCATTACAGCGGCGCGTCTCCGTCGCGTCGTCGACGTCTTATGGCGCAGTTAAGATTTATTTTCCATAGTCGCCCGCTCGTCGTCTATTAATGTACAACAGCTTCTAATGTACGAGCATTTATTTCAGTTTCTGTTTCGTTTCGTTTTGTTTCTGTTTTGCAATAACTTATTGTTGCTGTTGTTATTGCCATTGCCTATAGCTGTTGTTGTTGTTGTTGCTGCTGCTGCGGCTGTAGCTGTTTTTGTTGTTTTTGTTCTTGCTGTGCGGAAACTTTTGCTGCCCCCATCGTCGCACTTTTGCCCATTTGACCGCAGCTAAATCATGTGACTTTTTTAGTGGTCTCCGCCAACCGTCATCGTGCAACCGCACCTCACCGCCCATCCCCTTCCACAACCATAACACAATCATCTCACTCTAAAGCCGCGCTACAGACTAAACCTTAGTTTTTTTTTTTTTTTTTTACTTTTTTGTAATTCTTTTTTTTTTTTTTTTTTTCGTTGGGACTTCTAAGTGGATTTCAGTTTTGAGTTATGCGAAATTTGGTTATTTAAGTAAAGTTCGCCAACAATGCATTTCGCTGATGCTGTCCGACTCCGTCCGTTGAGTCGCAGTTTCGAAATTGTTTTCGCCAAATGAGCGGGAAAGGGGATTTTCCTTAGCCATTGTCTAAGCTAAAATTACAATTAGACGAGAGATTTCGTGGGGCTTAGGAAGTGAATTGAGCGATTGAATGATTACTTCCAATTTTTTGTTTGTTTTTGTTTTGCGGCTAAAAAGTGAATGCAATTCACATAGAATTTGATTTTCTTAAGGTATTATTTGTTAATTACACAAGAAATTGTTGTCTGTTATATGGAAAATCTCTCTTCAATGACGACTTGAATTTTATTTGTAACATTAGATTTATTTATTGACTAAAAATATACATTTGACATATTTTGTGAACATTTTTAAATATTTCAAACATGTTTACATTTTTTATTCAATAAATAAATACTTAATATTTATTTCTTAATAATTTATACATATTTTAATAATTTATCGTATTATTAACTAAATAAGAATAACATATATATTTTTTACGTTTTTAAAATAAAAAAAATAATAATAATTATATATTGACAACTTTTATTTTATATATATTTACCTCACATATTCATTTATTTATTATTATTATTATTTTTTTATTTATTTTTTTTTTTTTATTTAAAAAATGAATTCTTTACTTAACTTTATTCTGCAATTTAAACCCAATTATTTGCAGAAGCTCTGCTTTAAGGCAAATCTAAAACTGTTTAACATAATTATCTGTAATTTGCTTTATTTGATCAAATTCATCCAATCAATCGAATTTCAACTAGAGCTCTAATAATTACCAAATCATTGCACAAATTGCTATAGCCAATATCTCAATAGACAGAGTGAGAGAGTGTGACAGAGGGTGAGAGAGGGAGAGAGAGTGAGCTTTGGTCTTACAGCTGAACGAACACAAACATTCAAAGGCACTTATTGAAATATATATGTATATATTTCAATCTTCTGTGCAGGAAGAAGCCGCAACAGTTGCCATGTTGTTAACAAGCCAAGGAGCAGGCGAAGGCGTAGAGATATGGTAATCAATGAAATTTATGAAATACGAGAAGTTGGCATTAGCAACAAAACAAATGGCACAGCAGTGGGCTTACCAATTTTCTTGTGATTCGTCGTTCGCTCTCTTATTAAGCCAAAGCTGGAGGAGATAAGCCCTCATTTGGCCATCTGTGCCAGCTGGCGACACAAAGAAAGTTATTGACCATTGAGTGGACGAGGCAAAGGACAACCGACGGAAGCCCAATGAAATATAATGCCATCGCTTGGCTTTACTCTGTGAACTGGTTGTGGGACCTTCTTGACCTTGGTCAAGCTATTTATGCTGAAAGCAGAATATCCACAAGCCACTTGACAAAACCCACAGTTCGATACTCTTTGGCCAGACTTGCATATCGCAGGCGCGTTTCTTAATTATAATACCCTAACGAGGAGTACTCACATTTTGTGAGAGAGTGTATGTTGGTAAATATAAATTAGTTCGACAAAACTCTATCACTCAGTTAATTATTCAGTCAGTCAATCATGCCAGTAGTCATTACTTGGTCCTTTATTTATGCATTTATTTATTTATTTATTCACTTATTTATTTATGAATTATAAAAAAAAATAAAAAATAATGTATGTGTCCAAGAATTTAAAAAAAAATCATTTTCAATTTCAATTTATTTCATTTAAATATTTTTATTATGATTATTATTATTTATATTACATATTTATTTTATTTTTTTATCTATTGCATTTAATATTTGAATGTATCTCATTTCGCTATGCAACTCCTAGTGTATGCAGATTGCGTTGTTGCAGAAGAAGATACAAAATAAAAATAATAAAATAAAAATAACAAAAAAAAAAAAGAAAATTAAAAAACAAAAACAACTTTCTTTATTATGAATACATATTTCAAGCTTAATCCCAAAGTGGCAAAACGAGAATGTCGCTGGCCAATGTTGCAACAGCCGCCGTAGCCGCAGCAGCAGCAGCAGCAGCAGCAAAGATGTTGAGCGACTTTTGGCAACACCACAGTTGAGGCTCTGAGCCGACACGTTAAGATGCCAACAGCCACAGTAACATCCACATAATGTATGGGAATTGCTCTGGTTTGGCCTGAGCCTTGGCGTCAACTGGTTTGGCATAGGTCCCTCTTTAATCGAGTTCATCATTGTTCATTATTGTCGCCATGGCAGCCACGATTCAAGTGTTTAATTTTATGCCGCCTGCTACTCGACTGTCAGTCCGTCCGTCCTGCTGTCCAGTCCAGTCCATATGCATGATTAAGAAGCGGCCCTCGAAGGTCAACTGGTGCCAAGGAATTGGAATTGGACGCGACTTGCCATCGCCGGCACAATCTTCGGATGGAAATTTTAATAACTGCACAAGGTCAACCAGGAAACAGACGGTTGCGGTTTGGTCAGCTTTTTGGCTTGCCTTTCGTTTCCACTCTTAAGTTGGCATTAAGACCTGGAACTGCAGCTTGGCCAACATCATCAACAAGCGTTGAGGCTAAGAAATTCTAACAAAAAGCTGCCGGACAGCGCGGCGTATGCGCAATATTTGTTTGAAACTTGAAACTGGCGCATGGGAAATTTATTTGGTGTTTGAAGAGCCACAACAACAACAACGACATTGATGATTATTACAAGGCTGGAGCTGAGCTGTGCTGAGCTGGGGCTTCAATTGGCAACCGCATGACAGTTGCTGGCAATTGCATGTCAAGTTTGTTTTTTGCTTCTCTCCCTCTCTCCCTCTCACTCTTTGCTTGCACGCGATGGCGCAAGGGGCGGCAGGTGGTGGCTGGAAGCGAGTTGGTCAAGTGGGCGGCACATTTGTGGGCGCGTCCAACGCACAGTTGACATACAAATTAGCAGGTTGAAGCTTTGATAGATATCGCCGTAGTCGCCGCCGCCGTCCTGCTGGCATTTCAAGTTCAGCTCCGGCTGTTGGCTGTTGGCATTTCCATTGTAACAAAAAAAAAAAAAAAAAAAACGCAAAAAAAAGTGCGCTGCATTGCGAGTAATTGCAGTGCGAGCCGATTTCAAGTGCATACACAAATTACCAATGCAAATACAACAACACAATGCACACAAATCGTAGGCATATTGAGTCAGCCGCACACACTCAATGCCAGCGGATACATTTACAGATGCAGATACAGATACAGATACAGATAGAGATACAAAATGCGCTCGCTCTAAACTTACAAAAATACAAAATTAAAATCGTGCAAATTGTATTTGCTTTAGACAGCTGCTGCTACACATACTAAAAGATATCAGTCAGTCCGTCAGTCAGTGAGTTACCAGTTAATAGATACAGATACACAGTCACAGCTCGAGATACAGATACAAAGTGCTTAGCCGTGATGTGCGGACAGGTTGAAAACATTTTCACACTTTGCCGTTTGTATAATTGATGGCTAATGCTGCTGCTCCGGCTGTTAATGCCGTTGTTGATCAGTTTCTCGATGCTGGATGCTCGATAATAATGGCCAAGAGCTTGGTCCATTGCTTGCGTCAGCTATGGTCTCTATGCTTAGCACATGATTTACGACGCAAACAAAGGAGTTTTGCTTGCACAGCTAGACATTAGTTCTCGAACTATGAAAGGAGCAGAGCTCTTCTCTAGAGTATAATATCGAACATTGAAAGAAAGCTGGCGCAGTGCAGAAGAAATCTTGGCAAATATGAATAAATTCATTTATTTACATGGATTTGCTCAACAAGCGAACATGGCTAAGAGGACTCCATCGAAACAAGCTGGCGCTAATGTTATTGTGCTTATGAACAAATGGTCGTCTTGTATTCTAATGCGCAAACAGCAGCAGCTACAAATGATTGACATAAATTACACAAAATGGACGCCAGTTGATGAGCTCTGAGTGACAAAACTTCGACTGGAAGTTACTCTATTAAGTGAATCAAATATATCTGTTTACTTGTAGCTAGCTATATGCGGGTCTGTGTTGTGATTAGTCAAAAACTGGATGCAGCTATGTTGGATAAAGCAAAAATCAAAGACGACCCAAAACACGTCCAAGCATTAGCTGAGCATTAAAATTGGCTGAACTTGTTGGCATAAGTGAATGACATGAGCAGCAAAATAAGGCCAACAAAATATCATGAAATCAAATATACACAGACGGAAGTAAAAAATGAAAATGTGCAAGATTTGAATAAAACTTCAAAATATATAATATATGTATATAGAAATGCATATATATTTTATATATATAAAACAACTCTTATTTGACTATAACTAGATTTGACCTAACTGGAAAACATTTATTATTAGTTATAGAAAAGAAACTTAACTTTGGCTAACTAGAAAAGATTTATAAAATTTGTATCTCTTTATCTTACTTAAAAGCATATGAAATAAGGATAAATAAAAAACACTTTCAGCCAACTTCAGCTGCTCACAATTTACCACAAATCACATATACCCCATTGGATAGCCGCGCTTACAGGGTATGCGAGACAACAAATGCAAATTGATCATTTGGCTTTCTTGCAAGACAATTTAGCATAAAGTGAGCAATAAGCTATGTCATTAAATCATTGCAGCCATGGGTCGGGCTAATAAAATTCTCAGTTAGCCAACTAGAAAATTGACTGCAAGAGCTGATCTCGTCAACTTTGGCCCAAAAGGTAGATTGATTACTCAACACGGCACGGCACGGCACGCCACTTGGCGGCGCACATGAAACGTGCCTTTAATGGCGATGCAATAATTGCCATAGATATACATTAATATATATGTATATCTATATTTATATAGTCAAATCTGTCGGATAGTTACGGACTAGCTGCAGTTCACACTTCATTTGCGACTTGCATTTGCATTTAAGTGCCTGGCATAGATCGCTGTAATTATCGTCATCGAGCAGAGTTCTAATCAATCGGCGCTGCGGGTTTCAAGTTCATGCTGAGGCTCGTGTACTATGTTGGAGCCACTAAATCTCCCACGTTCCCAATTGGTTTGAGCCAAGTTGGCTAAACGGCTAACCGAGAGCCAAGGCGGCTTCTGTGCACTGGCCCGTTAAATGGGTCATTTGCAGCGGCTCACGAAGACAAAGCTCTGCTCATTGTTGCTGTTGCTGCTGCTGCTGCTGTTGCTGCTGCTGCTGCTGCTGCTGCTGCTGGTAACGCCCCATCAAGAGAGTTAAAACACGTTGACAATGACGACAATTGTAAACAGCAGGCAGCAGACCAAACATCTAGCCAACCATCCGAGTGCCCGTCCGTCCATTCAACCAGCCAGCCAACCAACCAAGCAACCAACCAAACAACCAACCATCTCAACCATCTCAGCCATCCATCCATCCATCCATCCATCAGCGGGCAGACCAAGACCAAGACAGCGCCGCAATTTTAAATGACCAAATTCGTCTTGTGGTTTGTACTTGAAAAACCCAAAACTGGTAAACGAAATGCGATATATACACACGCACACATATTGATATATGTACATGCATACACATATATGTATATAGCACTATACGATAAATACGAGAACTTAACAGCCTGGCCAGCTGTCAAGCAACTGGCAAAATGAAATGAAAATGAAACCAATTTTTATATTTCGTTGTTGTCCGCTCTTGTATTTGGTTTTATTTATTTTATTTCGCGTATGTGTGTGTGTACCGTAAAATGTTAAATTATGTAGCCATAAAATTGGTTTTTGGGTTGGCTATATTAAATTAAGTGCAATAAATAAAAGCGTACAAAATGAATTAATCGAGCAATTGGACCAAGTACGAGCTGCAGCAGCAGCAGCTGTGCGTGCGATTCTTGAAGAATCAAAGTAGAAACTCGTAAAATCTGTATCGATGTCAGTTGACATTTGTGGTGAGAGAGGAATAAGGGAGAGAAGGAGGGTTAATGGGCAGCAGAGAAAGAAGAGTACATAGAGTTGCTCAACATAAATTTGTTAAATTCAGCAAAGAGATGAACAGTCCTTGGATGAAATGTAAATATATTTTGATCAAAGCAATTGCCTTATAATATATTTAGTATTTCAGTCTAAATAAAACTCTACTTAAATGACATTTAATATTATTGTCATTGCAGAAGAGATTTATTCATTCATTGGAATGTTGCAAAATATAAATAAATAGTTAACACATCAACAGCTAAAATAAATATTCTTTATACTTTTATGAACATAGATATTAAATATGCAATGATTACAAATACAAATTTATAAAACATATATTTTATTACAGAAAAGCTTGGTAAAAATATAGCAAACTAATAGCTAAGATTAAATATCATATAAAACTACAAATATTAATATATAGTAATGTATAGTATATCGTTTTGTAGATACATATATGTATTTGTTATGGTATTCCAAAGTGAAATTCAACAAAGAACAATCTGCGATATCCATAATATGCATATTTTATAATGAAAAACTTATCTGTATTAAACAGCGAGCATTTAGAACTCATTAAGTAGAGTAGCATCATATCAAATATTCATATTATATATTAAGCATGCGAGTATGGCAATAATATTAAAGATGTTTAACATATGTCAAATAATAATACAGATTATAGAAATGCTTGCTCAAAATGCAAAACCTAATCAAAATATATTAAGGAAAACAAAAACGTGTTCATGGAAGAGCATAAAATTTCTATAAAAATTAAATTTTATTAATTAAACATGTTTGTGTCATTTCCTATGTATAAGTATTTATTATCACCTCGCACAATCCGATCAACTAGTCTATTAACATTCTTATCACACATATGCACTCCATTATCATAGCCAGGCCTCGCTCTGGCTCCTTCTACTCTCTGCCCAATGTTAAGCTCAGCAGTTTCGCACACATCTGCATTTCTGCACGTCTTGTAATTGCTCACACATTTTCGTTGTTGGTTCTCAATTACTTAATCTCTGCCTCATCGATACGATCGCATCGATGCTCTCCGTGCCACGCCAACTTGGCTCGCCCGCCCATTTACGGCACAGGCAATGCCGACAGACCAAACTGAAAAACAGAACAAGAAAAACAAAAAACAACAACAAAAACTTGACGAAAAAATAGCAACAAGAACAAGAAATTCTTTTGCTGGCCTCGCTGTGTATTTAATTATTTATTTATTTATTTCGTATCGCTCGACTGCCGAAATAAGCACGAGATCAAGGGTAAGCGAGGTTGAGTCGCCAGCGTTGGACGTTCTTCAACCATTTCGGTTTTGGATCTTGCTTGCCCGGTTGTGCGAGAAGCTGGAAAACGTTTCTTAGCACCACGCAGTAGTTGTGAAATACCCGCCATAGCTGCATTGCAAATGGGCATATTGGTGTGCCATTTGAATTCTTGAATTCAGAAACGTGCTTGTTTGATTATAATAAATTGCTTGATTGACTTGATTTATTGCTTGCCCTATAAGGTGTGACAAATGAGATTTATCTGTAGCTAAACTACATATTGGGATTCTTTAGGCTATAATTGTTGACAGCTTATCCATTGTACTAAAGGAAATCTGATCTCATCATCAATCTTTATATGAGATCAGCCTCCTGTCGGAGCAGAGGCTGTCGTTTTAGGCGTTATTTAAATACAATGGAGTAGTAGGTAATCGTTTACAACAATTCTACTTGTCATATTTATTATAATGCCAATATTAATTAATCTTTAATCTTCAATGAAAAATAGCCTATCTTAAGATTAAACTTCACAGAGACTTTTAATCAAAAATTGTTCTATGAGCGAGTATTTCCTTCTCGTGAACACCCAACTAGATTTTTTAAGTAAAATGAATTCAGTTTCTAACATAAACTCTAATTTTCAATGCAAATGAGTTTTTCTGAATTTATTTACCCTTTCTCTTAAATGAGCGAGTAATTTGTAACACTTGGCCTAATCAAATTCATTACGTAATCTTTACAGCCCGCCTGAATAATGAAACTTTTATAAAATAATATTATATTTTAATTGAGGGATAGAGAGTCCAAACCCATTTTCAAGCGGGTATTACACAGTCATTAACAACCGATTTAATTATTAAAGGGAAATAGATCAATTTTCTGAAATAATATTCAATGAGAGTCTCTTAAGCATTCACCCCTATATTACATACATCTCTATGTTACATTCACATGTACATACATATGTAATTTCATAGGCATTAGACAGCCGTTCATACCCGATTAAGACCAGTGTGCTAAGAATATTCACTTTCTAACATAATCTTGTCCTTAATAATGAACAGAAATTAATTTCAAATTATTAATTAATTTTTCAAAGTTCACCGTAAACAGGCATTCGCCAGTCGTTGACACCCGTTCTGAGCATTACTCGTTTCTTGTGAATCTTTGTTTCGTTTAGCGCACAAGTGCAAACGATATATATGTATGTATGCATATATATTTGTATGCAAATTTTCATGCTCGTCTTAGCATCAGAAGTCTGCGGCAAAGAGTTTTCGGCTTTCATGCGAGTGTGTGCGTGAGTGTGTGTGTGTGATTTGATTTGGTTTCTGTGCAGTTGTTGCTAACAGCTACAACAATTGTCGCGCATTAGTCGCGCTAACCTCAAGGTCCAACTTTTTTGCACATTTGTGAAGTGCTGCTAGGGGTGAGCGGCAGGGAGGGGGGGAGCCAAATGGAAACTTCAGCACCTGATGGCAGAGCAGTCGCTGCTGTGGCTGCTGCTGCTGCTGCTGCTGCCAAAGTCATGTCATGTGAAATAATTGCAATTTACGCTTCGCAGCCAACGGGCAGCGCCGCAGCAGCAGTAACAACAACAACAACAACAGCAATTGTCGGCTCGTTCCACGGGGCGAATACAGAACGTAGAATTTTTGTTAGCTGCCTGATGATCTCACATGCACTCGCTGCATGATGAAAAGCAGCCATCCAATGGCTGTGCACAGAGTCGGACACTAAGCCCAGCCGCGGGCACATGTTAGCACGCCTCATCGTCAAATTATCTCTCACACACGCACACACACACGCACAGAGAGAGACTTTGTCTGTGTGTGCTCTGCTCTGCCCTGCTCTGGACCCGAATTGCATAACACGCTGCTTGTAATGAAGCGTCAATCTGCGTCGCAGCCAGGTCCACAAAGAGACCGGAATCGGCTGAGTGGAAGCGCTCGTTGTCTGAATATTTCATGGTCACCCATACCAACAAGCAGCGTGCATGTGTATGTGTGTTTGGTGAAAATATTCGCATTGTAAGCGAACTGAAAAAGCAGCTAGCAAACCAAAGGCAAACAAACATTCCAATAACAACAACAACAACAGCAACAACAACAGC
Organism: Drosophila mojavensis; assembly: GCF_018153725.1. Lineage (NCBI taxonomy): Eukaryota > Metazoa > Arthropoda > Insecta > Diptera > Drosophilidae > Drosophila > Drosophila mojavensis. Next base: position 1,220,575 of record NW_025318872.1, read on the forward strand.
TGTTCAGAGCAACAGCAGCCAAAAGGCATAGCACAAGCGATCTGTAAAAAGTTCCATTTCAATTCGTGGCCATAGCACATACATACATACGCACATACACATGTATATTCTCAGCTAAATGAAACCTTACACAAGAGAACACAAGCAGCGACTACTATTTCGTACTCACAGACGAGTGCAAACATTTGTCGAGGCCGCAAGTGGCAAATGGGAAATTAAGACAAGAATTTACATGATTAGCGTAGGGAAATTTATGTGGACACAATTAACGACCTAAATGTTATAGTAATTTATATTCAATTATTAATTATTAAAATTAATGTAATGTACATTTTTTTGCAGAGTTTTTACCTATTTTGTATATGCTTATAAAATTATTTATATTTAATTATCATAGATTACTTTTTGTTTATTTACTTTTGTTTATTTATTTTTTCTGAACTAGAAATAACTGTACTCTTTACTATATTTATTTGATTATAAATATTTGTATTTTTTGAAGTGATTTATTTTTTATTAAAATTTGTATTTTTTGATTGTTTTAATATTTTAATATTTTTGCATTATTTATTTAATTTTTTTCAGTTAATATGAGTTGTATTTTTGCTTACCCTATTTAAATTTTTTAGTCCTATTTAACTTGTTTATTTGAAATATCGTCTTTATTTCGTATGAGTGTATTTCTATAAATTTCCTTATAATATGAATATGTATATTTTTTTGTTATCATTATTCAAAGAATTTGCTTTTAGATTAATATAAAAATAAATTATTTATTATGTAATATAAAATATATGTGTATATTAGTTTATATTAGAATCGAATACACTTGGCGCTCATTACATTTCTATGAAATCTCTTCGAAAAGTAAAGCAAATTTAAATTTTGTTATTTCCGCGGGTTACGCATATTTGATTTTCGATTTGTCTGTTGCGTTATGCTGGTACTCATGTATTTCAAAAATGCCGACCAGCTCGTTCGCATTGAATATTCAGTGAATTTTGACAGCTGCCTGGCCTGCACGAGTTTTAGCTCGTCCTCGAGTTTTGCTTATTCCAAAAAAGAAAGCAAAGAAGCTGTAACAATTTCTTTGGCAACAGAATAATGGGAAATCTATGAATTTTTCTTGCAATCTTTCAATTCTTATCAAAAAGAAACCTAAATGATAAAGCTAAAGTCTTATAAATGACAAATAAATAAAATATATTGTATATATATACAATTGATATACAAGTCGGCACGAGTTGCAATATATGTAATTATTATTATTTACATATTATTTATTATCATCAATATGTGTTTCAAGAGTTTTGAGCTCACTCAACTAAAAAGCTTGGCTTTTTTTTTTTTTTTTTTTTTGTAAAGTTTGTGCACAAAGTTGAGCGAGGGCTATTTAAATACACAGAAAGACACTCACACATACACACACAAACAGACAAAGGGAGCTATGTATATGCACTGCATAAATACAATTGGCTTTTAGTCAGCATTCGTTTGTGGTTTTTCCACATTTTCCTCACTTGATTGACTCACATATATATATATATATGTGTGTGTGTGCGTGTTTCTGTTTGGCGTGTGTGTGTACGTTTTTGTGTGGCATGTTTGTTCTTTACATGGAACTTTCAAAAAAAAAAAAACTTTCTGTTGCAATTCACGGTAACTTTCAGCCAATTCGAGTTTGGCTTTCCCTACTTTCAGCAATATCAAAGCAATTGGCTAGGGATTGGAAGTATAATTGTTATCTTAATTTATTTAAAATGAGTATGCCTTTTTACTGCATAGCTTTGTGTCTCATTTTAACAAGAAACTTTATAAATATACTATAATATATATCAAAAAATATTTTATACATATTTTAAGCATTTACATATCTAGCTCTAGCTGCTTCTGCTCAGCTCGAGAGTCTCTCGTTAAGGGGAAGTAATTTTATCTAATACAGCTGCCTGTGTGGCTCAACAATTTCATGCAATTGACTTAACTTTAAATTACATTTATTGACAACATTTAAATGGAAAATAATTATTTGCCTTGAATTGTTTCAACATTCTCAGCTGTTGCATATTTTCGAGTCACTCGCTGAGTATGTGTGTGTGCGTGTGTATGTGTTGCATACAAATTAGGTTCAAATGAAGTACAATTGCGAAAAAGCTGTCCGACAATTGCCAGCAGATAACAGTTGGGCACCGAAGATACATTGCAAGCAAACAGAGCTAGAGAGACAGAGAGACAGAGAGAGAGAGAGAGGGAGAGACTGACAGAGCGACTTGTGTTCGAATAGATTTTGTCGAGCTGCTGTGCAAATAGAGCTGCTGATGACTGCCGAATTGTTGGCAAATGAATTTAAGCTGGCGGTTGAAACATGCAATACATTTAATATGAACATATATAGATATATAAATTATATATATGTTTCATGTTAGCCACAGAAACCTTTTTGACAGTTTGTAGCTGGCTGTAAGTGCAATTTCGTATACACTTTGTAAAAGTGTTTGTGTGTGTGTGTGTGAGTGTGAGTGTGACGGATAGAATGTGTATACATTTTGGTTAAATTTGTGCAGTTGTTAGTTGGAATAGAATTTGAGCAACTTTGGCCATACGGTGCGTATGAGTAATTCGAGCATTTGTTTGGTGTGAATTTCTTCTGGTTCTCGAGTTCGCTGGAACTGCAACTGAGTCATTTGGAACAGACTGGCACCAAACTGGCATAGAATATGCAGCTTCCAATTACGAGCAAACGTTTTGCCACGATTAGTCACCTGTTTACGGCTATTACACAGTTCCTGCCAGCAGCCAAACACAGACACACACACACACACGGGGCGTATACTTAGCGAACGCCTGTGCTCTAGCCGTTGGCATTTGTGTGTAGGTGTAGTCGTGAGAACCTAATGGCTCTGGCTCTGCCCAACTCATCAAGCGCAACTGGTAGATACATTTTGAAAAGCAATAATTACATCGAGAGCGGAGAGTGGAGGATGGAGAGAGAGGAAGCTCTCTCAAAATTTATTGAAAACGATGCCAGCGCTACACGTTTACAGCGAGCGACCTTGAACTTGATATTAGATGCGATCGCAATCGCATAATGCATACACATATACATACACATTTATACTACACTAATAAAGGTGGATTGGAACCGGTTTCGGTTGTCTTTGGATCAGGGCAAAGCACTGGGCTAAATGCAATGCGAGCAGTTTAGTCAAGTGCGCTCACACAAACAAATACAGATACACACAGACACACAGACACACACACACACATGTAGCACTTGGCACTCAGCTACACTTTGCTCTTCACACAGAGAGTCATCAAAATTGAATTTAAGTATATTTGAGGGTCTCTGGCCCAAACTACTGCCAGACATCGCCATCGCCATCGCCATCGCCATCTCCATCGCCTTCGCCATTTGCTGAGTCATAGCCCAAATATTTGCTGGTTCTGTGCGTTTAGCCAAAGTAAACAGTTTGCCCAGAAGCTGCTTTCGTTGACGTTTTCTCAACATAAGCCTTATGAGCAGGCTCTTCATATTTATCTCTCCCGGTCTCTCTCTCTATCTGACTGTGTCTGTCTCTTTCTCTCTGTGTGCTTGGAAATACATATGTAAATCAATATGGGTCGACAGCAATAACAAGCCTTGTCAAAAGGGACGCACAAGTTCGACTTGATGAAAGTGACTGCTACTCAAGCTCCTGCTACTGTTGCTCCTGCTCCTGCTGCTGTTGTTGATAACCCAACTCAAGTGCTGGAAAACGTTGGCAGCCCACAAATTGTAGCTCAGTCCACTAGAGTCGAAGCCTATGCCTTTGCGAGAAGCGATAATAAAAATAAACTGTCAGCTGCTCATATTTCCAAGACAACGCTGGATTTGGGTCTCTGGATCTAATAATTGCTTATCAAATTGCATTAGGCAGTGAAAGTCATGAAACGAAGTTAAATTAAATCACATTTTATTTGATGTTTACAAGTTTATATAATTTCTATACTCTAATTTAAATGAAACAGACAGCATTTAGACATTTGCCTAACTCAAGACCTATCGGAAAATGCGTGAAATAATTTGATTAGTTTTTTAATCAATTAAAACTTATAAATCATAGTTGATATAGATAAGGTGAATTGTTAAGCTAAGAGTGTTTTTGATTTATTTCAAGTCTTTATTTCAAGTCTAAGAACCAGTGCCTAAAGACGTAACTAATTGATGAGATGATGATGATTGCTGGAAAAATACAATTTTCTCATATTGACTCGATCTGGGAGAAATGCATACTTGATAATACTGTGGTCTATACTTTATGCTCATATTATGTATATTCAGGCAGATCTATTATTTTAAGAGATGATATTAAATGAATTTTAGCTCGATTAAATAATGAAATAATAATAATTATGATGAAATATTTGATATTTTAATTAAAGCTATTGGAATTTATAATATTCTAGTTAGAACTTTGAAAATATTTGAATTATTTACACACATATACCATAAAGCCGTATGGGATTCAGTTGGTAAACACGTTTCTTTACAGCTTGAAACATCGAACTCTGATATATTGGAGTTACTAACTATCAAAGTAAAGTAGATAAAATATCAAATATTTTATTTAATATCAGTTAGTGATTCATATCAACCATCTGCGAGAGTTGCTCTGATGAAATGCCATAATGAAATGACAAGTTAAAGTCAACAAAAGGAACTATGAATAGATTTTTTAAATAAAGCCAACTCAGTGATAGTCGCTCAAGCACAAACACTCTTTGCACCCTTAATGAAATATCAACTGTATAGTTATATAAAGCAATATAACTATGTATAGCTATGAGAACTCAATGCAGCCGAAAATAGCTCGACTGCTGCCCTTCAGTTTTGTTGAATGTAAAACTTGCCTGAAATGCGTGCAATTCATGCAGTTCTTAATGATATATAAACAGTAAATTCACTATATATATATGAATTTATATACATATACACGTATACATACACACATATGTCTGTATAAATTAACTTGGGGACAGTTGTTGGCGCAGCCTACAATAAATTTGTATTTAATTAAGGCTTATTGCATTATTTGGGGTGGGCGGTTGGCTTGGTCATGTCTCCAGATGGCCAACCGCCTGTTCTGACCGTCTGCGAGGTTATTGTCGCATCAACAGATGCGACTTTCAGCCGTAGAACAATGCGAAAATTAATCATTGGCGACTTAATGCAGATGCTGCATGACAAGAATCGAGATATATATGCACACACATATATAGATATAAACATATAAATCTTTATCTTAATATCAGATACTTTTGCATCTTGTTTATTGTCTGACGCAATGTATGCTGCACATCTCAATGAGCTGCAAAATTATTGCCTATAATGATAATGCTGATATACAGTCGAGTGTGCGAGACAGGCGCAAAGATATAAAATGGAAAACTCAGCGAATGGTCGCCGAGTCTGTGACATTGATGGAAAATGCAGTTCGTATGCCTTGTCACAGATCACAGATTTTCCCCTTTTGTCACTTAGAAAACGTATTTCGCTTTTTCATGTTAGCTTTTTTTTTTTCGCTGTTTTCTGTCGCGTTTATTTGATTTCCGTATCTGTTTCTTTGTGACATATAGCTCAAGTTGAGTGAACCGAAAAGGTGAAATAAATAAAGGTAAATGACAAAGTTTCTTTTTTTTTTTTTTTTTTTTTTTTTGCAGCAGAACGACAAGTTTCATCTTAACAAGCGCTGACAGTTGTCAAGTCGAGTCAAAAGTATTGAGTGCTTAATTAAACGATATTTTATGGGGTTCGACAGAGCTGTTTCAGTTTTGGACTAGAAATATGTAATTGTTCTATTGATAGGGTGATGCTTAATATAGAAGATAGGATTAAGAATTGACAGAATAGCTATTTGTAATAAAGTCTGTTATGACATTCATATAATAAACTCTTACAGATATGGAATAGATCCCATCGTGGGGCTCAGATCATCGTAAATGAAGACCAATCCAATATTGTATGCCACTTCCACAATTTCATACAATCCATGGCATCGCCAATCATCGACTTTCAGCACTTTCATTATTGGACTTATGCCTCTAATAAACAACTACCAGATCTTCTCGTAGTTGTCTACCGTTAGTAATTTCAATGGATCAATAAATAGATTCACTCAACTCTACCCTCCCATATATACATATAGCTGCTGTAAAATGCACACGATTTTTAATAATAGTCGCTGCACAGATATGTCCGCTGCCAATTGCCACAGAGTCTAGTCGGATTTTACGGACTGAGGCCAGAAAGGGAACATTCTCAATGCTGACATCCTCAAATGTATCGAATTGGCCAGTCTCGACTTTAAAGAATAAACCTATATACATTAATAAAAATAGACATAATAACCTAATTTGAAATATGAAAATCAGTGGCGTGGACATAATTTTTATTTATTTATTTATCTATCATTATTATTATTTTTTTTTTTTTAAACAATCAAAAATTAAAAAAACAATTTTTAAATATTAATTTCAAATATATATATATTTTTTTACTGAATAATTTTTACTTACTATATATATTTCCAATTATATAAAAAAATCAAATGATTATGACTCCATAAGCAAAGAGAGACGCCAGACCCAATTCAATACCGATTTTAACAAAAAAAAAAAGTGATTATTTATCAATTTTATGATATGAATTTGATCTACGAGTGCTATAAAGGAACCTACAAAAAAAGTCCCTAGTTACTATAGGTTCACACATACGGACAGACGGAGAGGGTTCAGCTCGTTGCCCTGATCAATGTATATACTTTATGGGGTCTGCCACGCCCTCTTCTCTCTCTTACATACAGTTGACAAATTTGTGATTTCCCATTTTCAATGGGTTCTGGTTATTACATACACAACAATTTTAACAGCGAACTCAAATTTTGCTGGCAGTGGAAACTTCCGTGTAAATAACATAATTAATTAAATTAGAGCAAAACAAAATCAAAACACACAAAAGTTGAACGAGTGACACATATTTCTGAGACGTTCAATTTTCGGTCAGTAAATTGTATAAATATATATGTTCATACACACATACACACATATACATATATATTTATATACGCCTTATTCAAAGTGTTCTAAACGGCGAGCGAAACAAAAATAAACAAATTCCATGACAATGACCTCCTAAACAGATAAATAAAGCTATGAGCAAATAAATGAGCAAACATTTTGAGTTGAGAGCGCAAATAGATAAAAAAATATAAATAAATTTCTATAGGCAGCTATTTAAACTGATATAAATATAAATAATTTTTGACATATATGAGTGTGTGTAAATATAAAAAAAAAAATACTATTTTCATTTTTCATTCACAATGAAATTTATTTGATTATAATTTAAAATATTTGAATTTTCAACTGTGTTCAATCTATTCAGCTGAGCCGGAGTGTGCACACACCTGTTGGCATGTATGTGTGTGTGTGTGTGTGTGTATAATCAAATAGTAGCAAGTTCACTGCACGGAAACAACAAAACAAACGAAAAACACACTCAAAACGTGGCGTGGAGAATAGAAAAGCAAAAGAAATAGAAATATAAAACAAATTAAGTATTTTAATAAAATTAAAGAAAATAAAAAAATGTGAATTGAAAACGTCATCGTTTTTGTGTGTGGGCAGCAGCTGATTAATATTAGATTGACACAAGCGAACTGAGACAGAGAAAGAAAGAGAGAGAGAAAGAGAGAGTGGAATAGCTACTCGAATAGGTTTTCGCTAAATGTGCAGCGTACGAGGCATAGGCCAGGGCAGCTGCCACTTGTTGCATTTCAGCTAAAAAAAGGAAAAAACAAAGGTAATTTGTTTTTTGCTCGATTTCTTGTTTTGAATACGTATCTTTATTCGGGGTTTTTTTACTCGTTTTTATTCTTGAATGTGAAACCTGCTGCCCACGAACCTCGCACAAGCTGCCGAAAATGTTGCGAGCTTGAAATACATTTTATGGACATCATCGTTAAAGTAATCAACAGTAAGAGCAAGAATCATCAGGAGACGGCAGCGAGGCAGCATTTAACACAAGAAGAAGACAAAATGAGAAAGAACTCAGATAAGTGACTGACTATGTAAATACCCTAGAGACAGATATATTTTCGGAATCTCTTTGTATATGAAAATCTACATATCAAATTTATTAGTTCTAGAACAGAAAAGCTTAAAGAATGGCAGTTCCATTTTTAGTTTTAGCTTTTTTTAGGCAACCAGTACCATAAGAGATAAGATGCCCAAATTATTCTCGGTTTTGGCTCATATAAAGAATGGAGAAATCAAACCAAATGAAATTGATAATAACGACTCAGCTCTAAATTCTGACTGTTAGACATATAGCCAACCTTTCTTAATGCCTCCAAGTACATTCATTCTATACATCAACATACCCTTATACAAACTACAGGGTATCTGAAAGAAGTACAAAAAATAAAGAGAGAAAAGAAAAAACGCAGCCAGCAGTCACAAGAGCCGAAAGCGAATAAAAGTTAAAAGACTTTAGCCAAATTCAAGGTCAACTTCGTTTCAATAAATTGCAAATGAAATGATGGCTCTGCCTGCCGGCCGAAGGGGATGCGACAGTCGGCAACTGCATGACGCAAATGATGCCAAAGTCAGACAGGGGCTTACCTGTAACTGAACTCGATGCGGTGTATCTCCAGCTAAAGCAGGAGCTGGAGCAGAAGTAGAAGTAGAAGCTGAAACGGGAGATGCAGCTAAAGTAAAAGTAGAAGTTGAAGCTAAAAATCTGTCACCCCAATTTGACCTTCAGAACATGCAAATTCTCGACGCGTTGATAAAGAATCTGAAATATTTTATGAATGCCTCTAATAAAGATAAATCGATAACAACAGCTCTACAACGACAGAGCAACCCAAGTAACTGTTTGAGTGGAAATTCGACTTCTTGAATTAAATTCAATCCGTGCAAATTTTTTTAAATAAACCAATTTCTATCTGTTCTATCTAACCCTAAACCGTTAGATGATAATTTGCATATATAGAATACCAAAAAAAAATATAAAATACCATAAAAAGGCTTGACAGACTACATGCTGTAGGCTTCTTAATCAGGTTCAACTAGTTGTCCGTCCATTGTCGCTGCTCTGGTATCTTCAAGGACTTGTGACTTGATCTTGTAAGAATATTTCACTGAAGCACTCACAGATCAAGTTTGTTTCATGATGCTGCCCAGAAATTGAGTATAGTACAACCATTTAATCCATGCATATAAATTAACTTTCAAGCTAAACGAATTGACGAATTGACTACACAGCTGACCTACAAACCTTGACTTTGGCATCACGTGTTATTATGCTCTTTTACTTTCCCGTTGAGCGTTGATTCCCCTTTTAGTCAGAGATAATTAATAACTCTACCCCTTGCTTCCCCTTACTCTTAAATCAATTAAGTCCGATATCAAACGTCAGCTATTTAAGTAAGCTTTCGAAGCTAACGTCTATGAATTTGGCATACTGATTCGATAACAAATATTGATTATATATTAAATGTTTGTATAACTATTATAAATATGAAGTACTCGGTATCTACTGATACCCCATTTCCTTTTAGAAAAATACTAGAAAATAAATAAATATAAATATAGAAAAATGCTACAAATCATTAATAATATAATTATTATATTTTTAATATAATTATTATAAATTTCTTTTTAAATTATATTAACTTAAGTGAAATATTGAAAAAAAATTCCGAGCGTATTTTCTATTATTTTGTATTACTAATTATAGCTGGATTATTAAAAGATTATTGCTAATTGGATCGATTGTGTTTTATAGTCATTAAGTAGATCCATAAGACAGACCCACGCGCACAACAATTAAATGAGCTGCAATAATTTGAATAAAATTTTGCTATTTGAAATTTGCATATATAATTTGTTTATGCATTATTTGTTTACTAACCTCTGCCCAACTCTTTAAATTGAGCCAACAATTTAACAAAAACAATAATATGCAAAAGGTAAATGTATGTGTGAGTGTGTATGTGTGCATTAAGCATTTATCGAACTCTGTGCTTAATTTGTTTATTTTACCTGTTAACCAAATTATTTCTGATAAATTGTTTATATGTCGTTGGCTTATACACAATTCGGTGGTACGATCTGGTCTGGTTTCTGGCTATCCTGTTGCTGCTGCTGTTGTTGTTGTTGTTGTTGTTGTTGTATTTGTATATACTTGTATATTCATTCTTTTTTTTTTTAATTTGGTAAATCAGCTTCGTGCTTTACAAGTTCAATCAACTTTGCAGCGCGGCCAAAAACACAACCGCAGCAATTGATTAATTTATAAATTATTTATTGAAAAACTTTCTGTTTATTTGCCTGAAGCATTAGTCAAAGACGCAGCAGACAACAGAAATGCAAATCGAACAAAATTTATTGAGTCGATAAAGAAATATGATGCAAAGAGAATGTAATTTGTTAATGAATTTGGGCAATGTTTCTTATATAGAATGAGATGCTAACGTTCATGAAAGTCGCCGACTGCGGCTCAAATCATTTGCAGTTTAACTGCGTCTTCCAAGACGACGTCGACAGTGTGCATGTTGATAGCAACTGCATCTGTGTGTGTTGTATATTGACTGTAACCATAGAGTATATAAAAAAAAAAATGCAAAAAGCTAAACATTTGCACTTCGTCTACTTGTTAGAAACTAAGCAAGAACGAGACTGGCGAATGAGTTGGGGACAATTCGGGGCGATGGCTGGAGGGGGGGCTGGTGGCTGGGGGCACTGGCAGCTGCATGGTTTATCGCAGCAGCCAAGCTCCTCCAATATGCACTCGAATGCCCTTCATGCCCCGCTGTTGCTGCCCCTCTTCCTGCTGCGCCGCCCTGCTGCTCTTAGCCCGTCGCTCGCTCGCTCGTTCGCTCGCTCGCCGTCTTCTCGCTTGAACTGTGTCAATGGCCTTGAAATTGTTTTTGCGCCATGCGCTGCTTAGTTAATGTTCTTGTTTTGTTGTTTTTTTTTTTTTATACTTGTTGTTGTTGCTTTGACGAGATTAGTGAAAATAGCGCGCACGCTTTGTGAGTCGCCCATAAGGAAATGCAATGCCATGTGACCCAATATAAATATAAATAATAGTAATAATAGAAATAATAATAATAGTGGCGCCGCGGTACCACGGTGCGTATGATTATGATTATGTTACCAAGTACCAAATGGCACCGCTATCTGAAAAGATCGTTTCCCCATTTCAGTTCGAGTGCACATATAGAGCATGTTGAGCGATCATTAGAGGTTCAGGAAGCATCAACAGCTTTTGTGGTTTTTTTTTTTTTACATCAATGTCATCGTGCATCTGTAGCGGGCATAGAAAATCGAAACAACAACAACAACAAAAGCAAACAAAATACACTGCACGACAAGGTCAAAGTCAGCAACAACCGCACGTATAGAGCAAATGCTGAGCACTTTTTTACCCCTTTTTTTTCTTTTTTTATTATTATTATTATTTAGTTTTTGTTCTGCTGCCGTTGTCTGTGTTATTGCAGGCCATGCACAGATGTTGCTAATGATAATGATACTCACTGCGAGATGAGCGTAGTATATAAACTAATATGTAATTTGTCCATTCTCATTCTCTTATTAAATATGTGAAATGGGTTTGTTTTTTGCTGCAACAAAGATGAAAAAAATATGAATATGATAATGGAGTATAGAATTTAAGAGTGGAAGAAGCTATGAAAATACTGAAGTAAAGCTTATGAATAGTTGAAACTATGACCTTAAATAAGTATATATAGTCGATCAATATATATTATATTAAATATAGATTTATATACTCTAGTTCTAGTTGCATTATATAACATAGTAATATGAATAATGTCTAATTATCTCAAAAATCATTAAAAGTTTTTACAGCACATATTTATGGAGAAGAAAGTATTCAAGAATATAAATTAAAATAAATTGAAATTGTAAATATTTATGATGATTTACTTTTATTTTTTTATTTCTTTTTTATATATTTTATATTTTATATATATATTTATTTATTTATTTATATACATATATTTTATTTATTTATTATTATTTTTTTTTTTTTTAGAACTCGAGCGCTGTGGGATGACATAATGCACAGCTCGCGTACAGCCGGGTGGCAATTATTTAGTGCTGTCAGTTGCATCGTCCCGTTTCGTTTCCATGGCTAACTGCAAATCGGGCGCTGCATTTAGCAGTTCAACTTTGTTGCTTAATGAATCTTTAGTTGGCAGCATCAAGTGAAACTGCATTTTCTTGCAATGTCGCGCTGGCACATTAGTTTTTCACAAACTGACGTAAGGCCAACCAGCAGCAGCAACACGTTAACACTGCGTATGAGTAACGTAATTGATGCTGGTAATTAGCAGCAGCCGGGCAGAGGCTGAGATGTCGATGTTAACGTCTCGGCTGGCTATCGCACAAATCTTGAAGGCAGCCACCACTTCGAGGTGTTGACAGGCTGAAGTTCAAGTTTTGCCTTCCATAAATTATAAGACCTTATTACGAGCCCAAAAAAACAACAAATAAAACAAAAACTGAGGCGCATGTAAGTAATATATATACATACATATATATATTTGATTCTGTTTTTTTATTTTTTTTATTTTTATATTTTTTTTGTTCATCAACATTCTCTTGTTCGCTTCTCCACTTGTTTATCGTTGGTTTTTCGCATTCGCTTGTCTCGGATTAATCTCTTAATTTTGTGGTCCGCGTTGTTGCACTTGTTATTGCTGCTCTGTTAGCAAGTACTCGAGGGTTCAAAGGTTTAACCCAGCTGCCTCGAGACTTTTTAGGGCCCCCGAGTGCTGTTCACTGTTTCGGCTGCAGCACTTTCAAAGTTTTTAATGGCGGATTTACATTGACCTTAACGCTTCAGTCAGGTGTCAGTTGGGATAAGTGCGTTTGCAAGCAACAATCAGATTTTGTAGTTCTTAAGTGACTGACAGCAGCTGATTATTGATAATTGTTGGCGATAAGAATCGATATACAATGGGGCTTTTAAAGTGAATGAACTTGCTACATTAAAGTAAATAGAGGTTACATAGTTGCAGTTGTGCTTCTTTACTCATTCATTCACATCTATTCACTTCTTCGAAATTCCCACAGTATTTCTTTGTGGCACAAAGTATTTTTCTGTTTTTAGCTAAATAGACAAATTTGTAGTTGCAAGAGGTAGAGGTAGAGGTAAACCACAAACCCGTTGTGCAACATTTGTGGCAAGCCGGCAATCAGATTTGGTGACGATGTCGATGACGCAGCCAGCCTTGACCCGGTTCTAGATGCTGCTCAATGGCGTTGGCTTAACTTGGCTCTCGTAATGCAGAGCCCGCTGGCTGACTTCTAGCCTCCATTTAAGACGCTCGCTATGGCATTGCCAGCCTCCTCCCAACTCCCCCTCCCTCTCCACCACTCGCTGCCCATTCGGTGTCGCAACTATTTCAAGGCACAGACAGATTTCAATTAGCATTTCCGCACGTTCGCCTATTTAGTGTTTGCCGTTGTGGATTTAACTTTCATTCGCAGAGCCCACTGTTGCTTCCCCCGTTTCCTTACCCAGAGCCTAATTAAAAGCGCATCTCTCTCGCCTCTGTATTGGCAGTCGCTGAGTTAACACTTTAAGCTCCAGCAGAGACGCCGACGTCAAAGCAGTTGCCGACGCTTCTAACTGTTGCGATGTTGCTGTTGCTGTGGCTGTTGCTGCTGCTCCTGCTGCTATTGCTGTTGCTGCAGCCCCGCCCCAGTGGCCCGAAAAAGTTTTCAATTAGGAAATTTTCTCATTTGCATTTCAAATGAATTTTGCGCTACTTGAGCTTCAGCTGTGCGCCGCTTAAGTGCTTCCTATTAACATCTTGGCATGGAAATTATCCTTCCAGCTAAATATGAAAAATCACTCTTCAGATGCTTCATTCGTTTGCTCAACAATTAGTTCGAGGCGATTAATGTCGTTTGAATAGCTTAAAGTATAAGAAACAAATAGTTTACAAAGAGTTGTATAGGCATAAAGAAGAATTATTTATTCAATGTGGATTTCCTTTAACCTTTCATCTATTAAATGTTCAAGCAAGCTAAAGTCACCCAAAATGTATATCTCTATTTCATTTCATACTCACACTTTTTTCATTAAATTAGTTTTTGGGTCCCAGCAGTCGCGACGACTGTCAGAAAATATCTTGAAAATCACCTAAGGGGCTCAAGACGTCTTAGCCTTGCAACGTGATGTGCGTGAAAAAGAAGAATAAATAGCATTGGGCATGCCCCCAGCCTGGACTGAAGAGACGCTGCTAACAGCAAAATATCAGCAAAAGTGGCGCCCCCTAGCGAACAAAAAAAAATAAAAAAATAAACAGTTTGCAAAAATATATGTGTCACATGTGTGAGAGTATTTCCAACTGAAAGATACCTTATAATTGAAGGCAAGAAATTGCAAAAAAAAAAAAAAAAAAAAATAGTAAAGAGATATTTTATGTTTGCTATTATACTATATAGATATAGGAATCTTATCATTTCATCTCTCCATATTCCAAATACATGTGTGAAAGATGCCTTATAGTTAAACCGAAGAAATTGCAAAAAAAATAAAATAAAATAAAATAAATAAATAAAATAAAATAAATAATAATAATAAAAAGATATTTTATGTATGACATTATTCTATTGTATATAGAACTTTTCATTTCAGCCCTCATAATTCAAAGAGACCCATGCACAACCCTTCTGAGTACACTACCATAATTTCTTCCACTTCAAATGGCTCATACCCAATGTCAGGGTATCGAAGTAGCCGAATAACAGTAATACATATAAATTATAGCAAATAAATCAACGATAAATTACAAACACAGCTGGCTACACACACAGTCTGCCATCAGCCCAGCACCTGAGCACAACAACGTCAATAGTTGAGCGCACCAATATTAACAGCTAGCCTGTCACACCTTTAGTTGGTCCAATTCGCAGGACATGTCTATGTATGTGTGTGTGTATTGGTGTTGTTGTTGTGGTGGTGTGCGTGAGTGGCGTACGTGAGCACTCACGCGTATCATTTGACAACGTGTTTATGCTGGAAGCTCAATTTCGCATTGACAGCATCTTCAATGGTGCAAACGAACGAATGGGGAAAAATAGAAAGTGGCAGCAGCTACAAGAAAAGCGCCTAACAAGCACTTTAAGCTGGCGCCCGTGACAAGCTATTCCAAGTGCTTCATTCATGCAGCCCAGCAGACCGTCTCTTTCACATCCCCTCTTTCTCTCCCTCTCTCTCACTCTCTCGTTCTCTCTGTGCCCATCATTGCCTCGTCCATAGACAGTCAGCCATCATCAACAGCAGCATTGATGTTGTCATTATACTCATCGACATCCTTGTCATTACGCGGCACATACGAAAAGAGCACGAAAACACTTGTCATTAACACAATCACACACTCAAATACATACAAGCACAAGCACAAGCACACCCACACATACCTCAGCACGCCTTTA
Organism: Drosophila mojavensis; assembly: GCF_018153725.1. Taxonomy (NCBI): domain Eukaryota; kingdom Metazoa; phylum Arthropoda; class Insecta; order Diptera; family Drosophilidae; genus Drosophila; species Drosophila mojavensis. The sequence goes on from NW_025318872.1 coordinate 1,236,091, forward strand.
GCGTCCGCCTAAGAAACTTGTGACACTTTTTTTTTGTCTGCTGTTGTTGCCGTTGAATACAACCCTTACAAGGATACTTGAACTATTTGACAGTGCTTGTAGCATATGAAGGGACATTTTTGTTATCCTGGCCTAAGGTGCTTGCTTAAATGCCAATACTGTGTATAATTATATATTTGTATACAACGATATTGTTACTAATCCAAACAAGTTATAAGTATATGTATACCATATTATATTTCCACACGAGTTGATTAATTGCAATGCAATAGATTGACTGAAATAACTGACAGCAAACTGGCTGCGAGTGATTACACTGATTGACTGCTTGACTGATTGATGACTGACTGATCGACTGATTGATGATTGATTATTTGATTAGCTGTTTGTCGGGTTGTTTGACTGCCAATTCGACAGACATTTACAGACTGTTAGCACATTGGCTGATTGACGATGTATTGATTGACTGACTTGATTGACTTACGGATTAAATGATTATTTGGTTGATTGTGATTGAATGCTTGGCTGCCAGGAGGGCTAACCCACTGATGATTGATGAAGTTTAACAGATTGACTGACTGACGACTGCCTGTCTGATTGTCGGAAAGACTGACTGACTGACTGACTGACTGACTAGCTTATTGATTGATTGGCTCACTGAATGTCGAACTGACGGACTAACATTATTTTATGGAAAACTGACTGATTGATCAGATTCCTAAAAACTGACTAATTATTAATTAACTAACTGACTGACTGATTGATTAGCTTATTGATTGGCTAACTTATTGAATTGCTTACTAACAACTGTCTGGCACATTAAATGACTGACTGACTTATTTACTCAACTTGCATGACTTATTGGCTCAAGGCTAATTGATTGACTGACTATCAGTCAGCCTAATTGACCCACTAACCATATTGACAATAACAGACAGATATACTGATTTAGGTACTGATTGACCAGCTGACACTGATTTGACTGACTGCTAAACTAATCGTATTTAGTTTAATTAGTTGCCTTTCTGACTTTTTAAGCTCAACTAATACGTCACAAACTTCTGATACCCCTTTGCAACACTTTTAACTCGAAGTCCATTTTCCTGTGTCTACATTCGCTGGCGGCTATATTTTTTGCTCCTTCTTATCGAGTAATTCACAATTGTACATAGCTGGCCACAATAAATCAAACATTCAACTGTTTTGTCGTCGGGGGCTAGCCAACCACACGAAAATACTAAATCACTTTTGTATGATATCCAAGCTGGTATAGCAACCACAGGAGCACGAAACAGAAGGAAAATAAAAAAAAAATAAAAATAAAAACAATTGTCGAATATATCACAAAGATAAAAATTGCAAAGCCGCACAATGAAACGGGTCAGGATATATGAATGTTGAACCTTTCTATTTCTTTTTTCACATGTCTTCTATTCAACAACAAAATTCTTTATGTTGTTGTTGTTGTCGTGGCTGCTGCCTTTGGCACACTCGTAACGTATACGCTGCGTATTACAGATGCTTGCCACAGCTGGAACATTCGAAAGAACATCAAATATCAAATAATTGTTTGCCATTTAGCAATGTGCATTTTGAATAGTTGCCAAAAAAGACTCAAAAAGAACAACAACAACAAAACACAAACAAAATAGATGCAACGGCCATTTGTTTACACAGACAGACAGACGAAGAAGCAGCAGCAAAAAGATTCCAAAGACATATGTATGCAGATGCTTGTAAACTTATACATTAAAAGTTTGTTTAGAGAAAGACAGTGGGTGTATAAGAACAACTAAATACCCTCTAGGGAATTGCAAATTTGTGATAAACATCTTCTAATATTTATTTTTTTATTATTATTATTTTATTCAGAAAAATAATTTATGAATATTTACTTTTCATTTTGTAAAATTAAATATTTATTATATATATATATTTATTTCTTTTTTTTTTTATTCTAAAAATAATTAAAAAGTAATATTTGATTGTAATATAATTTGACATAAGTGAAAATCAATTTACAATTATTTCAAATAAATGTAAATACTATGAACTATGAATAAACTTACTTTTTATGAAGTTCCTTAATCTGAACAACTCTCATAAATTTAAGAAAGTTGTACGAACTTTAAGTCTATGTAAGCACATAATAAACATTTCCTACTCAAGCAGCTCTACTGAAATCCTCCCCAATAATAAATAGCTCACCCTTGTTTACAGGGTAAAATGGAATTGCAATTGAAATAAATGAATGTTCTAATCGAGGAACAAAAGAGCTCGCCATGTGGCGAACAGAATGCAAACTGCAAATCATTTGTTTTTTTTGGCTTAATAATGGTGGAAAGACCCTTGAAATCTCTGTCACAGCGATTTCAGCACTTAGATTTAGTATGTCCAAAAACAAGATTTATAAATAGGGCAGCTGCTGCTGGCCCCAAGTCAACTTCATGGTCAATAACATCGTCATTGCGATCTGTCAACAATTCATGCAGTTTATAGCAGCCATCATTGAAATGATTGATGCGACAATGTCGTTTATAGCCATATTTTTTTCGGCCAGGTATGTACGGAAATTGCAATTGGACTAACAGCAGCAGCTGTCCATTGGGCAGCCAATTTACACGCAATTTTCACGTGCCAAAAAACACACACTCAGAAGCAAAAGAAGAAGACGAAAAACGCTACGCCAGCCCATTGCAGGCAAATGGTACTCCAGGGAAAATTAAAACTTTCTACGCAATTTGACGCACGCTAATCGGGCCGGCGTCAGCCGAGCTTAAGGTCCAGAACTGTTAACTGCGCAATGCTTTAACAGCGGCTGTTAAGCTGAGAAGAGCAGAGCAGAGCAGAGCCGAGCAGCAAGCGTAGCAAAGAGCGCAGAAAAGTGAAGAGAGTCGTGGCGTGTCGGCTGCTGTTAATCGCGCTCTCTTAATAGCTGTAGACGCTCTGTTAAAGTGCTCGGCTTTGCTTAGCAGCTGTCAGCGAATTAAGCAGCTCTTTTAGCATTGACTAAGGACGGCTGTTAGGCTCGCACGCACAACCCTAAGCACTGCCCTGAGGGGTAAATTGACTCATCTGGCAGTTACATTAAATGTGCGTTGGCCTTTTTTTTTTGTCGGCAGTAAAAACGTGGCCAATGCCAAGGAAAATTTAACAATGCGGCAAAATAAAAATAAAAGCCAAACAAATTGTGCATGAAATGATGCCAGGACGACCATTGCAGCCATCGACTTGCCTTCAGTCAGCCTATGGAAAAATATATTCGAAATTTGCACAAATGAAAATTGTGACAGAAAATTGAATTACCCCAAGCGGAGGCAACAACAACAACAATGACATGGCCGACGGCTACCGCAGTGAAAACAAAACAATAAAAGCGAGAATAAAAGTTGAAAGTGTGCCCCTGAATCGAATATGTTGACAAGGCCGGTAAAGCAAAAACCCAGAAAAATAAAAAAAAATACATACAATAAGCGCCAACAAAGTCAAATGAAAATCATCAGACCCATAGGGCAGTTCCAGCTCCACTTGCTCTGTCTCCGGCCGTTGTGCCTGCCCCTGCTCCATACCCAGCCTCAGCCCCAGTCAGTCGCTTGTTGCCACATTAGCCACGCCACGCTGTGTCCCCTAATGAGCATGCCAGACATATGCCATGGGCCATGTACTACCTACATAATCCACCCCCGCCTCCGACATGGACGCCGACACGCTCTTCTTTTATTCCTCTATCGAGGCAAAGATCTTTGGACGAACATTCTTGAAAACAGAGAGACAGAAAGAAAATAAAATCAGCCCACTTTGGGGGTTGTCTCTGCCCGAGTTGCGACGACCCATGGCATATGCTTCTTCGACAGTTGCTGCTGCGGCTGCTGCTGCTGCTGCTACTATATGAAAGTGTTTTTATTGCTGAATTCCATGAAAGGCACTAGCCATAAGAATGCGACTTTTAGCATTGCGGCAGATGGTCAGCTTAGCTAAAAACTTACTGAAATCAAGAAAAACATTTAATTGGGGCAAACTACTAGTAGAGCAAGGGGTTGAAAACGAAAGAATTAAAAGTTGTTTTGAGATGAAGCAAGAAAATATGAAAAATCAGAAGTGAATATTAAAAAAAATATATATATATATAAAATATGTATATAAATATGTATATGTATGTATAGTAGAAATATAAATTAACATAATACTATTCTAATATTTCAATCTTACAAATATAACTTTAAAAAAATTATAGTGATATATATATGCATATTTTTATTAATATATGCTATAAATTATGTATACATAATATTAAATTTAGTTATTTTTTTTGTTATATTTATTTTAAGCGTTGAATTTGTACAATGCAAGTATAGTACCTTAACAACACAGCTAGATTTTGTTATATAGTGCCTAACCTTCTGATATACTCAGGAGGACTTACAAATATATACTTACAAATATGTAATAGTAAATAAACATTAACGTGAATAGAAAAGCTGGGAGCATGTTGAGCGTGTTTCAATACTTGCTTGACACAGTGTGTGCATATAAATATTGAATGAACTTGAAAGATTACTGGCATGAACAAACTTTATGACTCACTGTAATCCATAACTTAAAAAAAACAATCAACTTGTATAACTTACATATATACAACATTTGATGTCTTCTAACTCAAAAATCTGGTCACGTCGCAACTGTATCACTAGGGAAACTTGAAGTAATCAATTCTCAGTGCACAACTAGTAGTTGCTCTCCGGAAATTTTCAGAGAATCAACGAATCCTGCTTCACAAAGACAATGCCAGCTCTCACGTATCGGCTCACACTCGAGAGTTTTCGAGCACTCAACAGATCGAACTAATGGGTCATCCGCACTACAGTTCCCATTTCTCTTTGTTCCCGAACATCAAGAATAAAATGGGAGCTCAACGGCTTTCAGCGCCTGAAAAGCTTTTAAAGTCGTTGAACAACTCGTTTTAGTGTTAGCCACTTCTGGGTACCAAAAGTGCATTGAAAAGCAGTTAAGGCAAATGCTGAAGTGTTGTGACTTCTAAGCAGAATATTTGGGTTATTTATTTTTAATTATTTATTTTATTTATTTATTTATTTATTATTTATTATTTTTTTTTATTTATTTTTTTTTTTTTTTTTTTTATTTATTTTTTTTTTTTTTTTGAAGACTGTCAGCATAAAAAGAATTTAACAAATTGCTATGAACTATTAACAAAAAATAGATATATACAAAAATATTTATATATTATTTAGATGTACCTAAATATTTTAATATTCATATATATTTATACATATATGTGTAGACATACATAATTTAGTTATGTTTCAGTTTAAATGTTTCTCCCTGACACATTTAAAATAACCATTAAACATTAGACATTCAAATGTATTTGGTACGAAATGTTTTCCGCAGAAACTGTTCCACTTGTTGATGTGAGTGCATATTACGTATACGCATTGCAAATTTTCGCATTTCGCATAATTCGAATTTATATATGCCAAAAAGAAAAAAAAAAAAATATTACAGAGGGAAAAGAAGAACAAATGGTGGGGAAAGAAGTGAAATAGAAGCAAAAACAAACTTTACGCGGAATATTTTTCACTCGCTGGGTTTCCATTTCAAGTATTCCGTCGACGTATTTCAAAAGATGTCTAAACAAAATGCTAAAGAGATTTCTTTTCGCTTTGGCTAGGATGCATGTTGAGACTGCCATACACATACAGATATAAATGCTTTTGTGCTGACGTCAGCGAGGCGCACATGAGCTATGCGAGAACGTCAGTCTGACTGACTGTCCGCCTGTCCGCCTGTCCGCCCGTCTGTCTGTCAGTCGGTTAGTCATTCGGTCGGGGAGTCAGTGAGTCAGCTTTCAGAGCAGAGAGCACGGCGCACATTAACAAAAGTTCGCATTGCATTGTGCTGAGCTACCGGACTGCAACGCGCTAGTTGCGAACTTGACGGCTGCTGTTGCAGTCTTGCTTGATTTGCACCAAATTAAGTTGGCCCCCATCCATCCGGCCAGTAGACCATGTAGACCCAATAACCAGCCGCCCGCCCCAGTTCTGTGCCGTCTGGCTGTCGGACGACCTGCACCACTGGCGGCTGCCCAAAAATGCAATAAAATTAAATGCTTTTATGTAAAAACTTTATGACTTTGTGTTTATGCTCGCTACACGCTCAACGCTCCGACGCTGTCATGGCCAGACACCGCCCTCTGCCACGCCCTGGACCCATAATGTCTTCTTCTTCTTCTTCTACAACTTTGTTGGACTTTAGCTTGGCCTGCTTTAGTTTCTCGCCTCTGACAGCCGCTGCTGCTGCTGTTATTACTGCCGCCTCGCATGTGTTGACAGTAATTAATTTAACTGGCGAAAATGAAATTTATATGGCCAACAGCACATATTGGCCCGCACTTTGTCGCTGCAATTTGTCCAAATGTTGCACAAAGTTCTAAAAATTTCTGCTGCTGCATTAAGTAGCCGTGTCACTAAGTAGGTAAGTAGCTGACAGAGCTGATGAAAATTGATGGAAATTGAGTAAACAACTGAAAGAAAAGGCGAAAATTAAATGAGCTTAAATGACATGTATAGGACAGGCAAGGATACGCTTTTCAAATTATATTAAAAATCATGAGTAATAGATACGATTTTCTTTTCTTTTATCATTCTAATTGCTTAAAGAAGAGGAGTTGATTTATTAGCCCAATATTTTCAAGTATCACAAACAAAAAGTACTTAAAAAGCCCTTTGCCACGAACATAACAATCCAGCTTAACCAACTGCTTAATACTTTTTGGCGGCTTGAAAGCCTCCATGAATTTATGCATATTCTGTAATATTAAATTTTATATAAATTTGTATTATATATATTTTATGTATATAAATATATAATTATTTTCTTATTCATATGACCTATTAATGAACTATATAATTGCTAGTTCAATTAGTTATGGTTGCCAATAGTGCTCGACTTGCAAATCTTATTCATCCCAGCTCTATAATTATGTATTATATTATAGTAATTTAGCTATTTATAAGTAGCCAAACACTCAATTAGCTATATAATTGGCTATATAATTGAAGTCTTATGAAATTAACATTTATATATTATACTTGTTCAAGTTTGCACAGGGAATTTACATATGGAAGGACACTTATGTCGCATGCTCCATTCTGAGTAGAGTATACTATAGATATTTTAGCTCAGTTCTAGCTCTAGAGTGGAGTTATTCCAAGTCCACATTACAGCAAACATTTTGCGTGGACTTTCACCATTTAATTATGAAAATTCAATACATTTTCTGTCTCTCTACTTAAATGACTTGAAATTTTGCAAAACATTCCATTCTTTCCCTTTTCCTTACGGTGTAGAATCTCAAGTATTTAATAGAAAACAACACCTCTGACCACTTGATGGTATGCCATACTTAAGAGCTTCGTCTGTCCACAAATTTGTCAAGTAAAAACAAAAAGAGGGGGAAAAATACGAAAAGCAAATAAACAAACGGCAATTAGCCTATAATATCGCTGAGAAACTTGGCAAAACAGTCGTAAAAGTGCTATGAGAAACAGTCTCGGCCAAATGAAGCTGAAAAGTGCAATAATTTGTGTCTTTTTATCTACAGCAAAGTTGGCGACCAGCATCAACAGGAAAAGTCAACAACAGTAATTATAACTTGTTTTTCGTTTTATAATAGCAAACAAATATTTAATTACCGAGCTGTCACAATCTGCAGCAGAGACAGAGTTTTGCCAATTTCAATTTAATTTCAGTTAACTGAAATTTCCCAGTCAATAAACTAGAGCAGGTCTGTAGCCCATTGAGTACTTGGCTGCAAATCATAGGGCCATCCATTTAACTGAGTGAAAAATGAAAGTGAAACTTTCGAGATTATTGAGCTTGCAGACAATATTGAATATATTAACCTCAAATATTTCGCGTGAGCTAAAAATATTTTTGAAATAAGTGTATAACCGTAGCTTCATCCTTATTAGCTCTATAGGACCTGCACATAATTTGTAATAATATGTAATATTAAAAAAAAAAAAAAAAAAAAAAAAAATGTATAAAATAAATTGTAAAGCACCGACTACATTAAAATAAAAATAAAAAATTTTAATATAGCATTGATTACAAAGACAGCTTCCTTTACCACAACGGCTCTTGAGCTTTTCTCAAAAAAATGCGTACTATAGAATGAATTTTGCCATATATAATCTAGCTGAATCGATACTTAGCGCACACAAATATTCACTTGATGACACGCTCAAAGATATATAAAGCAAAACTGGCAACGTCAGAGCGTGGAGCATGGCGCACATACCCCATGGATATTCGGCTTGTGGCATTAAATCATTTAAAGCAAAAAACACACAGGGCAGAGGACAGAGGACAAAGGACAGAGGCCTAAGGGCAATGAGTGGCGATAGGTTCACACAGCACACAGCGCACATCCGCTGCCATAGAACAGCAACAGAAACAATTACAACAACAATGACAACAACAACGAAAGGTTGTAAACAAAAAGTTTGCGCTTCATAGCACAAATTGAATAAATCATCAAATGTCGAGCGATTTGAAAGACATATATAGGGAAAGGCTACGTGCATAATTGTTGGGCGAAATTGCCTAAAGAAAAAAAGTCCAATAAAAAATGGCTGCAGACGAAAAAGCAAAAAGCAAATATATGTAATTAGCTAAAAATCTAGATACATTTTGTTGCACTAAAAGTACCGTTTAGACAGACTCGAAGACTTTAGCAGTCGGAAAATAGGCTTTTACAAATAATATTTACCTTTATTATTGAATATATGTGTGTATAATACTTTATTTATATTATATAACTAGTCTAGGTAATCATAAATAAAAACCTTTGCAGAAATTTGACACTTAGAATATGGAAGCAAATAAACATTTTTTTCATGAAGTGAGAAGAGTATATTGGGCTTGTGTAATGCCAGCCTTGCTGTCTGTCTATTTGATTATTTGTATGGACGCAAATCGTATCGCCGCTATTGAAACTAGAGAAATTTAATTGGATATTTGGTCTACTAAGGGCAAAATATTATATCAGATATAACAGAAACATTATTATAATAGTTTGTAAAGTCTATAGTGCATTGAAATATATATAGTAAGTTCATGACAAAATCTGTATAGTATAGCTTTTTGTGGTCGAGACAGTAAACATATATAAGCTGTAAGCTTTACAGCTTTGGAGCCTTTGCTTGAGCTCCAGGGCATAGTTCGAATTCCTCTAATTGATTGATAATACAGTATAGATATACTTCATCATACGTCTTGAAAAATTTTTTCTTAAGCAGCTGTAAAATTACAGCTGTAAAATTTGGCTCCCTCTTGAGGTCTACAAAAGCTAATCAAAGCTTTCATGGACCATGGACGAGTATGACGCAATTGGTGACGCCCGACTGCAACAGGCTGATATACAACTACTTTCATGGAATCGTTGCAACACGTCAACTGTTCAGTTCTAACAGAAACTTCACTCAGGCAAGATGTGGGCCTACAAAGTGTACGAAATATTTCTAATTCAGATAATCTATTTCATTTCATTTATATTTCTTACTTCGCTTGCTTAGCTACGTGGTGCTCATGGTGCTCGGTCTAGGGGTCCTAATAGTAGAAGCAGATGAGGACAGAGATATCGTAAATGCCACTCTCTTTGTGGACGAATGTCCGCACATTCAAATGGAAGAGAATGCTCCCAAGTATAGGCTGTTGGGCGTGTGGTACGCCTATGCAACAACTCCGCTGCCCTTTCAGCACTATCAGCGTAGATGTGCCTCGTACAATGTGAGGAACTCAAGTGAGTATATGGAAGCGATGAAGTGTCTGCGATCGGAAAACTTACATATGTTCTTGGTACAGCCTACTTTAAGACCAACATTCTCTATTATGAGAAAAAAAAAGCAGAGTGTGTCGTCACATATTCATGCAAATACAATCAAGCTATCAAGCAGTATGTAAGTAAGTAGTTCGACATCTATCTTTTGCTGAATCGAATAATATTGTATATTTAACTATTTTTAGGGACCCTTCGAATACTGACACGCTCGCGCACCCCTGACAGCGAACTGATTGCAGAGACCAACGAGTATTTGATGAGTCGAGGATTTAATATCAGAATACTGATATGGCTAAGAGCAAACGCGTTTTGCTTTGAATGGTATGAGCTGAAATTTGAAACGGAACGACAGCCGATGAGCTATCAGGCGCCATTCAATATGCTCGGCCCATTGGGACGCTAGAGACTCGAATTGATTGCATAAATGTTCAATTATTGTAACATAATTTGCCGTACATATGTTAGCCATTGAATCACTGATTAAAATGAGGAAATCGTATAATGGCCAAGGCCAAACTTAATTAGGATTGTCGACCACCAAAATCAATTACGTCGACAGTATCGGCCGTTGATCATGTGCTTGACGCACATATGGTTTGGCCAGGAGGCATGGTCCACATCCTGGCATCCAGGCCATGACAGGCCCGCTCCTGCTACTGCTCCGTCTCCTGTGTTCGTGTGTTTGCAGTTACGCAAAAACTTTCCATGAGCCCAAAATTATCTTTAGTTTGTGTGTTTTCTTTTTGTATTTTCCTTTTTTTTTTTTTTTTTTTTTTGTTATTGTGCGGCTTCCTTAGGCCAAATTGCTTGGCCGCACAAATTGGCTTTCGCCTCGGGCGCTGGCAATAAAATCAAGCTCACGCAGGCGTATGCGTAACGCACAATTATCCCTCATTGAGTGGGTGTGTCTGCACTCGAAGGGATAACAGTCAGAGTCCCTTAATAATTGTCATTGTCAAGTGGATTCTGTGGATTCTCTGAAGAAGTCCTCTTGGCTCCTCGTGGTCCCCAATTTCCTATCTGCTCGACTTGTCGGCTCCTCCAACAATAACATAAACTGTCCTTCAGAATCAATTTACTTTCAATTGTTGCCGAATTGTATTGCTAATTGTTGGCATTAAATTGAGCTAACTGAGTACTTTCGAATTTAAGTCACGCTCTCTATCAACAAACGATACTTCAGTCCCCTAATGGTATAATAATATGGGGATTGTCATAGGTGCAAAATAAGAAGAGAATAAATAATATATAAACAGCAATAATATATAAAGCAAGAAAGCTCTAATCGAGACTGCTCGACTACCAGATCCCCTGAACCCTTCGAACAACTGATACTTCAATAATTATTCGCATATGCACACATACACGCACACACACAGGCATACGCACGCACGCATAAACACGCATTGGCTGCAGTGTTGGCTTACTATGGGAATTTAATGACTTAAAATCTTTTCTTATGGATGGACTATATTCATGAAACTTTCAGATTATAAATTTAACATAGATATATATGTATTTGCCAAAGCACAAGTGCCTAGTATTTGAAATACGCCTTTTACAAATGTGTGGGTGAGGGGGTGAATAAGGGGTGGGTGGTAAATTTTGACAAAAACCGAAATTGTATAAAATGTATATAAGTATACATATAAAATTTGTAGACTCTACCTTTAAAGATGTAGGAGATATAAGTTTATTACTGGTTTTCGATAATGTTTTTAATCGATAACGAAATAACGGGGCAAGTTATCGATATTCAAAGCAAAATTCGATATGCGCGTGCTATACACAGACCTAGGAAAAAAATTTCAAGTCTCTAGCTTTTATATCTTCTGAGATCGACGCGTTCAAACATACGGACAGACGGACAGACGAACAAGGTTATATCGACTCAAAACAAAACCATTATACCCTGATTTCCCATTGAAAATAGGTTCAGGGTATAATAAACATCAGCTGCCTAAGTTTTCATAGAAAAATCATTCTCTGACTCTGATGGATAGGAAAATATCTTACTTGGCGAAAAAATGTATAGGAAGGCTTTAAGCTGAAAATAAAAGGTGAATAAAAGGAAGAAGAAGGGAATTTGAAACTCTTTTATCGTGAAATAAAATAGATCTATTTCAGTAAATCAGGTAGTTCAATACACAAAACATCCGCGGATTTTCATATAAAAAATTTATTTTACAAAAGCTATTAAAACTATATTCAGGTGTCAAATTGGCTTTTTCACAGAAATTTCAATATTGTAGATCTACAATTTTTGTAGTTTTGGGCTGAGATATAGATGATGTAATGCAATATGGCTACGCATTGCGGCTTCGGATTCACTCTGATATTTATTTATTTATTTCTATTTTACTGAATTGCATCATATTTTGTTAGCCTGCAAAATTGCTCATATGTTAAATTAACTTTACGCTATTTTTGTATTTAGTATTTACAATATGTTTATTACTATTACTATTATTATAATTTATTTATTTATTTTGTAGAGCTAAATGCCACGTTTAACCACAAATCAATGTAACCAGAACAACATCTGTGTGTGTTTGTGGCTAAGAACGTAATTGGTAAGCATTTTCAGACTCGTACTATATATAATGTTGTTCTCGTTGTAGTTGTTGCTGTTGCTGCTGTTGTTGTTGCTGTTGCTGTTGCTGTTCATGTCATTGTTGCTATTGCTGTTGTTACTCTTTCGGCCTGCCGCCATTCAATTTAATCTGTTTGTTTTACATTGCTTTCGCTGTTGTTGCTGTTGTTGGTGTTGCTGCTAATGTGCTGGGGTCGCCATTGTAACAATTTTATGGTTAGTACGTTTTGCTTCAAACGATTTACTTGTTAACATACGCCACAGAGTTCCGAAAGTGTATCGAATAACAAAATACCCTGACATGTTGAAAGAGCTTTATACATTTATCTATTACACTAAAATATATTATAGTGAATATATGTATAGCTATTAAAGCTTCTCTGAACTGAAAGCCTTGCATTTTTGATTGAATAAATTGCGTTCATTGAATAAGTTATATTATCGGACTTCTTCTAGTGATTGATTTCCATCCACACTATTTTTATGTTATTCTTTTTTTCAGAATTCAAATGAATTCATATGTCAGAATCGGCATTTTTATCTTATCATAAATATTATTATAATAATATTCGTCTTCAAAGAATTGTAACCAGTTTAAATGGGCTCTACATGATCAATATGAATGGTTTCTTTAAGCTATGCTATATATATATATATATATATATATATATATATTTTATTTTTTTTTCTGAAAATGTATATCGACTGTGAAGTTAGTTATTTAGCTGTAGAGACATTCACTTAATATATGTCAAAAGTAAGAAATATGAAGCGGAACAGAAATGGGCCTTGAGAGCTTGCTAAATTGATTCCACAATAAAAAATCTATTACATATAAAAAATACAAATTCAAAAATAAAAGCAATCAATTATCAAAATTTGGAAATATATACATATATTAAGCCAAAGAAAAATTAAATTTGTTTTACATATTTATTCCATTGCTATTCATAAGATAAATAATACGTATACGACCGGTCGAAATGATTTTTCCGATTAGTTTGCAGTTTTTTGGTAATAAAAGCATAAGCAGAGTATAAAGAGCTAAAAACTTCTGCGTGTACGTGTGTGTGTGTTTGTGTTGGCTAATGCTGTTTTTACTTTGTTTCAATTGCAAGATGCTCTCTGTGTTTTCAAGTTCAAATGGTTTTTTAATTTTTTTTATGTAATCACGTAATCGCACTCGTACGGCAATATCCATCAATGTTTTTGGCTACCAACGGGGAAATTGTATTTGTATTTTTTTCTTCTTTTGTCGCATCTTTTTTGTTTATTTATGTACTCATTCATGAAAGTGAAATGAGCATATGGGGTTTTTACAATGTCCGTCTTGCAACCCGTCAAGATTATTCGGATCCGTATCAAATCGGAAAATGCATTTCTACAGTTTCAGAGTAAGAAACACAAAATGAAATACTATTTTACATTTGATTTGCATATATGTATACATATACACCGATTGGGGGTACGGACGATCGGAAAATGAATCTACCAACGTTTGGAGCGTAAATGAGTATTGTGCAGTCGATAACGCCCAACTGCAACGCTCTAACTTGTTCCTCTTTTAATAGAGTTGCAATACGAAAAAGCGCGAGACGCAGTTATTAAGGTAAACATGAAAATATCTTTTATTTGCTCTGGCAACTCTTAATTAGTTCAAGAAGTTCTTTTGGTTCGACTTGGATGGCTGTTTGACTGGTTCCACCAGTTTGCGTACGTTAATGTCTCTGACGCTGTCTCCGTCGACGTAGCTGCTGAATGGCTGACTGAGAGGCTGAGAGGCTGTGAGGCTGACTGGGCTGGCTACTATGTGTCAGAGCTAGAATTTCAATTTCAATTTCGTTTTCGTTTCTTTCACGCCAAAGACACAAGCACGAAACGTACCAAAGAAGACGACAAAGCTGCGCACTCGTGAGGCAACAACAAAACTTACCATTTATTGATGTGATAATCTAAAGATCAAGGTCTTCTTTTTGCCATTTCAATAATCGTTGTCTCTGCGCTCAGTTTTTTATTTCTTTTTATTTTTATTTATTCTTTTTTTTTTCGTTTAGGAATAACGAAACTAGAATTTTAATTTGTTTTGCCAGATTTGATTTTAATGAATGATGCGGCAGCTTTTGCTAGAAAACCTTTGCAGATTAGCAGAAGTACCAAAAAGCTAAAAGCCAAAGACCAACTGAATGGCAAGTTCCCAAACAGGAAATGTTGCATATGTCGAACAAGAGTTTATCTAACACAGAAAAGAAGAGATGAGGAAAAAAAATTTTTTTTTTAAAGAAAAAAAAAACGAAAGTTAAGCACCAAATGTGGAGCAGAAGCTGGTTCTATATTGACACTGGGGATTCGGTTTCGGTATGTATGCCGTCAAAGGGAAAACACAGACGTACCTATGGTAAATCCAAGCATATGCAAGTCTAATGAGCCTGGAGGAAAGTGGAAATGCAATTGAAATGCAGCAAATACCGCCGCCACTCACTGAGGATTTGCTTTGATTGAGGTAAAATCAGCAGAAGTGGCATTAAAGAAGATGAGAGCCTGAGTTTTACATAGCAACTACGTTACACATACATGTGTATGTATGCATAGGTGTATTTATATGCATGTATTCTCACAGGATTCGAAGTTGGCTAGAATTTCCATCAAGGATTTATGCAAATGTATGCCATTACATGCAACTATAATTAGATTTTCAAAGCTTTCCAGCAACTAATTAGAAATAGTTCATGGAGAGGAAAATTATACAGGAATATATATATATTATACAATATATAAATTGAATAACCAGCTAAAAAAATTATTCTAACATAATAAATTTATTATCTGTTAAAATTATAATAAACATTTTCTAAATTTATTGTCAAAAAATAAACAAGAAACCTTATTTTATTAAACTAATTTTTTTTTAAATATAACTTACTTAAATACATATATATTATCATAAAATATTATGATTTAATTAATAATTGATTTTTTTACATAAATATAAAAAATATATATGTATATATAATTGAGTTAAAGTAATTTATTATAATTATATATATGCTAATATTAAGAGCATCACTGCTCAACATATTTTTGATTTATATGAGCACAAAGTTCTACAACTTAAGAGAGTCATCGACAGTCCCACTCAAGCTACAAGACCCAACTGCCACGCAGTCAATTGATTCAAAGCCCAAGTCCAACGACCGAGAAATTTATTTTCTGATTTATCCTAATCTGCAATCCAATATGCAACTTTGATGAAGTCAGTTTGGAAACAAAATCAATGGCTCTGGATTGAGGGATCGAACGAATGCTAGCTAAATAAATGAGGAGGAGAGTGAGCAGAAAGTTCTTTTTGGGGTTCAAATGGGTGGCCATCACACACGCAGAAAAACAAGAAAACAACAGTCAAAGAGCGCAGCAGAGCTAAATTTGGTATGCGTGCGTCTGTGTGTGTTGATAAGCAAAAGTAGCCGAAGAAAAGGGCGTCAAAGTTGACGCTTATCTGCGCCTCATTTGCCAAAACAACAAGAGCCCCATCAATTTCATAGGCTGTGCGAGGGATTGGGCAGCGGTTGACAAACAAGAAGCAGAAGACATCATCAGCTGCAGTAGCAGCAGAGGTAGAGGCAGAGGCAGAGGCAGGAGCAGCGGCACTAGAAGTCGAGCAGTGACAAAAAATCAAAGCGGCCAAAGTTCAGTCAACTTTCAACTTGTAATTTGTCATTGTGCCAGCGCCATGAAAACTGAACGCGACACCCGGCAGCTGTCGCCGGACTAGGCAAAGTGGCCGCCACAACGTCATCATTGGGGCCGGGCAAATAAATATTAAACATCATGTTGTCTGCTGTTGACCATTTAGACATACGGCTGCAACGTTGCGTATACGCAATAAAATTTATGTGCCACACAATGCCGCGCAATGCAAACGCTTTAACTGTCGCATTTTTGTGGAGAGAACGGAATGAGGCTGTGCTGCCGTCCACTCTGCGGGGGCGTCTGATTAATTTACGTATTGTTCCTTGAGTTATATATTTCGCTCGATCTTCTTTTGCCTGATTTATATATTGTACACGTTGCAAATGCGAAATCTGGGTATATTGATTTACTTCAAATGTATGTAACAGGCAGAGGCAGACGCCATAGAGCATATTTATATTTTTAGTCGAGCCGATGATCTGAGTCGAGTTAGCATTGTCCGTCAGTCTATGCATACATCTGTCCGTATGTGCGAAAAAGTCGATCTCAGGACCTATGAAAGCTCGAAACTTAAAAAAAAAGTATTAGTAATTAGCTATTATTATTAGTATCGGATCTGCACAACTTTCAGAGTATCAGCTAGTCAAGCACTCCCCACTAGAGCACTCTTATTTGTTTTTGTTTTTCTTTTTTTTATGCTCATGCACAACGTTCAACGAACGCACAGTCATCGTAGACAAAATTTTCAGCTCAACCATGAATTATGACATTATTAACATAAATGATATATTGCTTAATTTGTTAACGGCTAAAAAGCTGTCCCATTTGTTGAATTATATATTTAAATAGTATCCTAAGGGATCTTAAGCTAATTGGAAACAACTTCGATTTATTACTTTTATTTTTTATTTAGTATTTTAGAATTCAACATTTTTTACACATTTATTGAGAATTATATATTGTCATAGTAAATATCTTCAGGTATCTGTCTCTGATTGGAAAAAATTTCTATTTTAAAAATATATTTTATTATTATTATTATTTTTCTATATTATTTTTATTATATTTATTATTGTCTATTGACCAGTGTTTTATTCCAGATATGTATGTAAATTATATATTTAGGTATATATTAGCAGCAGCTTGGTTATCTAATATAATTTCTACTTACATAACTGTCAGTTGAATGTAACCAAATTGCTCAGTTGATTGCCATTGAATTATTATTATCAGCATCATCATTAGCATTATCATTATGATTGGCGAGTCATGGAATGTAAAAATGTAATTTATAAATACCAAGAACTATGGTTATCGAACCAAGTCTAATAACTGGTTTCGGTCATATAACTAGCTACATGCTTGGCAATAGCAATAAAAAAATAAAAAATAAATAAATTACAATAAATGGCCAAAGCGGAAGCAAATTCTACAAATTTCATTTACAAACAGTCCTTGACTGTGAGCGAACACGAATCATCTAAACTTCTACTGTTAATTCGAACTGCCTGGTGCCAGCTGGAAGCCACTTCGAGCTGACGAAGCAACCACCTGAACAGGTGGATCAGAAATTAGCACTTGCCACAGTGCAGGAAAACCATCTTCGATTCAGCGAGATTCTCCGCGATTCAGCGATTTGATATTAAAATGAAGAGGCGCTCGCATAAATCGCATAAATATGTTAATTTTTCACTCAAGCGACGTTTTGCGCTTTGCGGCCAGGTATTTTATATCATTTTATTTTTATTATCATTTTTTTTTCTATGTCGCATTAACTTAAAATTCAGCTTTGCACAATTAGCATAAGTTAACTGTGTGTGAGTGTGTGTGTGAGTCTTTGTGCTTATGAAATACAAGTTCTAGAGAACAAAAGTAAAAAAAAAAGTAAAAGTAATTCGCAGCTATTGGCAATAAGACTAAAACACATTTTTTATTTCACGAATTGGGTCAATGGAATGATGAATAAAATTACTGAACAGAAAGCGAAAAAGTAAGGAAAAAAAAAATTAAAACAGTAGCTAAATTGAACAAGTTTAAATTACATTTATATGCGTGCAATATCATGAAATTTAATTAGCTATAAAGCAACTGCAAATCATGCGCAAACATTAACCTTCTCAAAGTTTTTGGGGTTGATAAAGCCAACAGTGCGTATGTGTGATGTAAGTGTGCTATGTGGCTGTGTAAAATATATGCTGTGGTGTATTGAAATACATTCACAGACACACACAGAGAGGGAGACACACACATAGAATCTCTTTTCTTTCATGCCAGACAAAGGCAAAGAGCGAAGGCAAAGGCAGCCAGCGCGATAAGCAGGTTCGAAATTCGAATGAAATGAACGCTAAAGACTAAAATTATAAACTCATAGATAGACGAGTGACAAACTCTGAAGCACACAAGAATGTCACAAAGACAGAAGCTCTGTGCGTGTCAGCCGACCCAGAATAATCCAAAAATTTGAATTTGAATAGCGCAAGCACCCCATTGAGTTGGGTTGGAGGCCCGAGACGACAGATGTTGACGGCAATTGATTAAATTTATTTATTAGAACACTGAATGTGCGCTTTATGAGCTGCTCTTAAGCGCCACAATCTCTAGACTATGGAGTCGGCAGTCGGCAGTCGGCAGTCGGCAGTCGGCAGTCGTTAGAACGGCAGTTGTGTGTCCTTTTCAGTGTCCTTGATTGGTGGCAAATTGACTTTGGTCAGCAGTTTGGCCGACTGCCTTTTGTGCGGCAATTGAATTCACAGACTGTTGTTTATCTGCTTAGCGAATCGATACAGATTACCCCAACAGCTGATATATGATATTGGCCTACATATGTATATACACATATATATGTATGTGTCTCTCTATGGGCTTGTGCCAGCTGAACTGAATGTCTCCATGACAGTTTCCCTTAGCGGAAATGCAATTTCATATTCCTATTTTACATTCTATTGAAGTCTCGCCTCCGGCCACGTGCGCTCTTTAGTTTTTATACTTATTTTGTGTCTTTCTGATACCAAAAAAAAAATAATAAAATAAAATTAGCTAAGGTCTCAGAGTTTAAGTTCGTGGCTCGATTCACGTCCCGGTGCTTACACGTCGCAGCTCAACCAAGACACAGCCAAGCCAAACACAAAACACAACAAAAATCGAAATTGATTATTTTATTATACTACGAATACCCTTCTCGACTCGAGTCGTTGTTGTCGTCAATGTTGCTTATCGTCGCAGCATGAGCAGACGCTTTAATTTCATTTCAGTTCTGCATTTCTTTTGTAAATCGTGCTGCCCAGCTTAGATTCGCACATGATTCACACGGCGTGTCGATTGTAAGCAGGGCATAAATATATATATATATATATACATGCATGTTTCACTTGAAAATATACAAAAATAAGCAACATTTGCAGCAGCACTTGAGAACGGAAATCAAATTGAAGCTTTAAATTTTATCAGTTGTAATGTGAAAGTTTATATAAAGTACAAATAATTTGCTATTTAATTAGTGGTTAGAACTGAACAACGCTCTTTTGTTTGCGGCTGCAATTTGTTGGATTTGCTAAAAAAAAAAAAAAAAAAAAAAAACCCTGAAAACTGACATTTGATGCGGCTTGGGAGGGCTTTGTTAGAACTTTGGCTTGGCTGGCAGCTCAAACAATGTCCAGGAAATTCCCATTTATTTATTGTTAGACTGACAATTCAACCATGAACATCTAAAATGATCGACTAGCTGATGACCTGTGTGGCAGTGAACAACAAATAGATTTATGTACTGAGTATTAGCGACAGAGTTAATCACTCTTCATCTATTTATATATACGATTTGTATATTATGATAAGCTATGCTCTAACCGTAGCTGAAATGTTCTGCTTAGCATACAAAAAATCATTTTATTTGAATATGAAGTTTGCTTTGAATTTTTGGGATTTTTAATATTTTTATTTTGTAATTTCTGTTTCACCTCTCAATGGTGCGTCTTTATTTTCATTAATATACAATATATGTATATGATTATTACGTTGCAATTACTTTCAGAATGCAATCTGTATATCGATAAATTTTATTATCGTATTGTCTCATGTATACTACATATATCAGATTTTGAATAGAATAAATAAATAAATAATTTTGTTTAATTAAATTAGTATTTTTTAACAAATTTTTCTGCTACTTTTACTTTTTTTTACTTTTACTGCAAAGGTTATCAAGCTTAAATTATAATGAGTATAATAAAAAAAAATTATAAATAATTTTTATAATACTAATTAACTTTAAAATGCATAAATAATTTTATTTTTCTACATTTAAATTGAAGCTAATGTCTTATGCCTGGGGCCTAGAACATATGACCTATACGACTAATCATACAAACTATGCTTAGTGTTTTATGGTTAGTGTCTATACTCAAAATCATTCCATATTATCTATGATGTCATATCACATCATACAATTCCGACTCTCTATCATCACATAGAGCAGAAATTTATAGCTTTCACTTTCGACCAGCAGCCGTTTATTGCGCCTATTGTAGAGCGAATTCTAATTTACACTTAGTCTAACCTCTGCTCTCAAATAACTCGCAGATTCAGCCATTATATCATATTATATGTATGTACTCAATCCTTAAGCAGCGCTTGACCCAGCCAACCAATGGCCCGGCTCAGCTGCAGCAATGTGCGTAAGTGCATTTCCATATGCTGTGATTTGAGTGCTTGCGTGTACGTGTGCGTGTGTGAGTGTGTGTGAGTGTTGCACCACAGCAACAGCTGCAACTGCCGGCCACACAAAAATGCAATTTAACCAAATGCTTTGGTCCGACAGTGAAAAACACTCACGAAAACGCATCGTCGCGACTTGCTTGAGGGACACTTTAATAAAGCGCAGCCCAAATTGTTACTGTTGTTGTTGTTGTTGTTGTTGGTGCAGTTGCAGCCACCGTGGCGTCAATTATCGCCGCTGTACGCAAAGTGGGCCAGGCAAATAATAAACGCGCCCAGAGCCGCGTCGTCATCAGAGCCACTCCATTGTCAAATGAGCTTAAACAGGCTGCCACGCCTCAATGAAGTGCCTTTACACCTCCAGCCCCACAGTCAGCAGACCTCCCCACCCCCCAGACACTCAGTCACCCAGCCCATCTCCCTCTTCGTCTCATTCATTTATGCAGCAATCTTTGACTGCAGTTTCGTTTTCATCTCTTTAAACGCCCTAACAAAGGGTATTGCAGAAAATAGATTAATAATGCTTACATAAATATTTCAATTGACTTGATTACGTATTTCCATATATACACTTTTAGGCACATCTTGTAGCAGGAGCATGAAGAGTCGCTCAGATCTTGCCGGAACTGCTTCAGCTAAGGGTTAGGGTATTCCCATTTCGATTTGCTGCATCCATGCATTATTTTTCTTGCTCTTTTTGTTCGTTTTCTTCGCCATTTTCACGCCTCACTTAACGACTCGTTCGCTGATTGATGGCGACCTCAACTTCAACTTGGACTCCGACTCCGACTTCGACTTCAGCCGCGACGCTGACTGCGACGCGACACCTGCCCGCCGTCGCCGCCTAATTAAACGAAGGCAACGCGCACGCATGCGTAACTGAATCGGTAAATATCGCCACAAACTGCCCCGCCCCCAGCCCACTTTGGGTAAGTGTGTGCGTGTGTGTAAAATGGGTCAATATGCAATTATTGCATTTTTATTTTTATACATTTTTTGCTTTTGTTTTGTTTTTCTTTTGTTTGCGTCACTGCGTAACTTGCACCAGCGCTGGAGGGGAAAGGGGGGAAAGGGCTCGCACGCCCCATTCGATCTACTCGAGATCTTGATTTGTCAATATTTGCGCATTGCTCGCACAGTTGTGCCCAGTGTGCGAATGCAATTCACGGAACTGTATAGAACTGAAACGAAAGACAATTGCATAATTTCATTCACATTCAACTGGTAGCAATATTTACAATTAATTTTATAAATTAAGTACGAGTGCGCGACTAGATGATACCCTGAACACCCTAAACAATTGAATATTATATTATATATATCTGCATACCTATATAATATATTCGGCTTACTGCGCAATTGACGCAGCGGCTGTGATAGGCTGCTCTTATAAATATGCATTATGCCAGATCCATGGTTCAAAAACTTTTATTTTAGTCCAATTTTCTTGATCAAGAGCATAAAGTTGGTGCCATAAGTGTCATAGCTATACAAAGTGTCAGCAGTGGTCTTTGGGAGAAGCGGAAGAGATATCCAGTATCGCAATCATTCAAATTTAATGAATTCATTACATTAACATTAAAAATCAAAATGCTTTCCAAATTGAAAATTTTCGATTATCATCGAAATTGCAAAACTTATCGAAGCACTGTGTTTTACGAGACGTCTCTTTCCGTCGATACGAACATGGCTTTATCGACTCAGCTCATCAATAAGATATATACTTGATGGCATCCGCCATGCCTACTTCAACTGAAAGACCAATATACTCGAAATCGAACAATTTTCAACGTGTTTAGGGGCTAATAAATAATACACATTTAACTCTAAAGAAATCTCGTTCAAAAAAACTATTTTCTGATGTACTTCCGCATCTACGTAGTTCTTTTACGAACTATACAAATATTCCTCAAGTCAATTTCAGTTAGTAAAAAAATTGTTGGCTCAAGAACTTTGCTCATTTCCGTCAGGTTCATTTGCCAAGTTCAAGGTGACCATTTGCATAAAAGCACTGAGAGAGAGAGAGAGAGTCAGAGGGACATATAAAGAGATGGAAGCAAGGTATTCATAACCATATACGTGTAGATTATTACTCATGCATTAAGCGCTCACCTTTGACAGCGACCCCTCGCCTACCACGAAACATCATCATTCAAATAAGAGCCAAGCCAAGTGGTGTTTGGCGAAGAGTCAGCTCGCATGCTCTCTGAGCTTAACTCAGAGAAATATTCGGCTGCCTGTCGAGTGCAGTCCGAGTGTCTATGGTTCGCCCACGATCTAAGTGTGAAAATGAGAGATAGAAAATAAAAAAGTTAGAGAGAGAGAGAGAGAGCACGCTAGAAGCACGCATTACTTTGCTGATAACATTCACTGAAAAAATTTACAAAGCGAATAAAATATATACAAAATATAAATATGAAATATATGAAATGAAAATACTGATTTGTAAATTTAATTCATATATTCAAATTTCAGTAAAAACTTGGATTAATGAAAGTAGAACATACATACATATATCTCTTTATCTCTTTATCTCTATCTCTATCTCTATCTCTATCTCTATCTCTATCTCTATCTCTATCTCTATCTCTATCTCTATCTCTATCTCTATCTCTATCTCTATCTCTATCTCTATCTCTATCTCTATCTCTATCTCTATCTCTATCTCTATCTCTATCTCTATCTCTATCTCTATCTCTATCTCTATCTCTATCTCTATCTCTATCTCTATCTCTATCTCTATCTCTATCTCTATCTCTATCTCTATCTCTATCTCTATCTCTATCTCTATCTCTATCTCTATCTCTATCTCTATCTCTATCTCTATCTCTATCTCTATCTCTATCTCTATCTCTATCTCTATCTCTATCTCTATCTCTATCTCTATCTCTATCTCCATCTCTATCTCTATCTCTATCTCTATCTCTATCTCTTTCTCTATCTCTATCTCTATCTCTATCTCTATCTCTATCTCTATCTCTATCTCTATCTCTATCACTATCTCTATCTCTTCTCTATCTATTAAATTTGCATAAAATTTTTTAATATAATATAAGAAACGATTCGTGTTGGAAGTCGAAATTGTATTAAAAATCAGCGATGCGCAGACTTTGAGATAAATTGGCAATGCGACACGCGTGCAATAAAATATCAGAACAAATCGATGGGCAAGCTATATAGATGCTGACACAGTTAGTGGCTTGAAAACAAAATATACAAAAATATCAGAAAAATTAATACGCTGCGTTTACATAGGGCCATAATCGAATTGGCGCAAGTGACCTAGTTTCGCCATTTATTCTTTTTCCTAGGCAGCAGTGCGAAGCTGTTGCGCGCGGCAATTTCAGTTGGCTCGCCAAAGATTCTTATGCAACATTTGTGGATCTATTTAGCCTCGACTCGTTGCCCAGCTGCCGGACTGCCGGACTGCCCACTGTCCGTCTCGTGCAATTCTGTTCTGATCTTTACAGTATTCTTGCTAAATTAAGTAATTGGTGCAAGAAGCAACTGGGGCAGACCAGACCCCAGTGCCCATGCCCCAGCCCCTGCGCCTGCCCCTTGCCCTGTATCTGCCTCAAGCAGCCAGTCCCCACACTCAACCGACTCGAGTCTGTCAGTTATGGATTCTTGCAATTTAGATGCGTTTGTCTGCGCATTTGTATATGTATATACATGTATATATACAGACATATATGTACATACAAATATATGTATATATCTATTTGACGTATCTGCATATGTGCATCGGTGCAATTGCGAGGCGGTATCTATAAGAAGCGGGCTCTGTCCATTTAGTTCTTTTATGTATTCTGTTCTGGTTCTGTTTTCCATTTCGAATGAGCTCTGCAGATGCAGTTCACAGCCGTGGGGCAGCCATTGAATGCAGGCCACGCCAAAATGTGAGCCATATAGGAGTCAAAGGGGCTAATGGGAGTGCATAGACATATGTGACTGTGTGCGTGCCTGTGTGTGTGCTTACTTGCGCAACAGCTAAATCAAAGCAATTGTTGTTGCTACCGAACTGCAGCTGGTTGCATTTAGCAAATGCAGTGCCCCCAATTTGCAAATGGCACGGCTTTCAGCTCGACAAAAGCTAGCAAACAGCCGATAAACAGCTAGATAAACAGCTAAAAAGCGCAAGTATTTGAAGTTATTAAAAAAAAAAGATAAGCATAAAAAGAGAGTTGGAAAGGCTCATAAAAAACCAAATGTAAAACAAAAAAAAAAAAAAAAATGAAATTTCAAAGTTAGCATTTTATGATAATTAAATGGCGAGCCGCAAAATCGTATTAAAAAATAATAAATAAAGAAACCGAAGAGTCGTGGCAGCGAAAGACGGCAAAAGCGATAAAATGTAAAACTCTTAAAAGCAGACCGAAACTTAGATACACTAACTCGAAGAGGGCCTGACTTTAGTAGAGGCACAATAATGGATAGGCTAGGTAATGATAAATGGTAATAATAGAAAGATGGTCATGATGGCGTGAAGGAAATGGAGTGAAGGGAATAAGATTGTGAAAAATTAAGAAAACAAAATATAATGATTCAATATCTCTTACCGGAAATTTCTAAGGGAATGAGAGAGAGAGAGATGGCTTAGAGAATATTATGGGATGGTATAAACATGCTGACTATATAATAATATATAATATAATTTTTATGCACATAGTATAAATATAAGAAAATAATGCTCAAAGCATGGGAAAAATAATTGTGATTAGAATTCCATTCCATTTTTTTAAAATCCAATCAAAGTCGGACAGCGTGTTAAGGGATGCTATAATTATCCTGTGTCATCTTTCTACTATATACTATATATATATATATAAGGAAGAGGAGTTTGGTTTAGTGTAAAGAAAATAGAATAAAACAAAATTCCTGATATTTTGAAAAATATTTATGATTAGGTTTTTCTTATCTTACATTTCTAACAACAGACGGAAATATCATAGGAGGACTACAACCGAAACCGAAAGTTGATATATTCATAGTAATGCCATGTTAGTTACATAGTAAGATTCAAGAAATATTGATACACAATTCTGAATAATTTTTTTTTTCTGAAATTTCCACACATATACAGAATGTGCTGAAGGGATTTGCATTATAGAGATGAAACACATTATATAGTCGAAATTATCTATATAATTAAAGTACCCAACCAAAAGGGAATCAAATTCGATGTACAAACAACAGCAGCAAAATTGAAATAAAACTCCAAGGTCATCGGCAAAAGAACTTTTTTTAGCATGTATACGGAGATTTTTGGGCGCTGCACAATGGGAAATTGATTTGCACAGTGGAGGATGTTGTTGTTGTTTTCTTTGGTTCTCTCAGTTTGTTTAACAAAGAATTAGCCGGTTAATCAGCAGCGAATGTAAACTGGAATATATGTTTATATAAATCTGTGCATATATATATATATATATATATATATATAGAATACATATCCAAAAAAGATATTGCCTCTGGGAGTTTATAAACTTTTTTGGAGTCGCAGGTAAAACGGGCAAAGCAAATGACACAGCGTCGCGGTAAGAAGTTGAATTCGAGTGCTAATTAAAGTCACAGATCCAGACAGAAAGAAGCAAAACAAAAAAACAACATCAACAGAATCCAAAAGTAAATAAAAGTGAAAGAATCAGATTCGTTTGAGTAAAATACAGACAAGACTTTTTAAGCAGGCGCTGATGTGCACGGCTTTCTTTGAATTACGCAGCTCAGTCGCAAAATGGCTTTTTATTATATTTTATTGATACCCAGTTGGGTTCCCAGCCGTTGTCCACTCACCTTGACCCCAGACTGAATGCGGCGGCATCAGCGCTCCTTCTGAGAGTGCACAGAGCTGAGACACGAACGATTGTTAAGCATCAGCGAAGACTAATTGAGTTTGGCTAAAATTGGTCAAAATGCGCAGCATCCAATACAATTGAAGCCAGGTCCATGACAGAACAGATCTATCAACGGCAACAGCTCAAGCCGAGACTTTGACAACATGACATCATCATCGTCATCGGCAGCGTCATCAGCTCATTCGACAATTACCTGGTACACAGAACAGCAAATCTCAACCTGTCGCAGTCACAGCGCCAACTGTTGCTATGACAAAGCACTTTGAGCTCCAAATTCAAATGGCCAACAGCCAAGAGCCAAGAGTCACAGCAGCTGCAGCAGTTGTTGCCGTTGAAGTAGCTAACTCTGAAGATGGAAGCGCTCATACAATTTTTGCGACTAATTCCTCGAAATTTATTTATAACCAAAAATATTATTTCTTAAAAAAAAAAAATTATAAATGTACATAGATCTTAAGAATTCACAATTATTTGTTTTTGTCTTCAAATGCAATATTATAAAATATAAAAGTCATTAATTAATTTTGTATTATGCATTATAAATAGGATTGCAAAATGGGAAACTTCATCGGAGGCCAAAGCTGGACTAAACGCGGTTCATGAACTTAGTTTTGAAATTGAAATATATAATGTAATAACTTAGCATGATGTGATTAATAATTTCATATAGCTATAACTATGTAATTTGTTAATGAAAAATATACAAATCTAATTAACGCTCAAAGTTTCAATTTCTAAAAAGTAGGGGAATCACAAAAGAATATCTAGATCTATACCAGTCTTAGATTGATCAATAAAAATTACACTCTCCATAACACTTGGTTTTTATTTCCTCAGTTCTCTGTATATCTTAGCTCTTATTTAATTTTGTTTGTTGGCTTTCCGCTTCTACGCCCCGCCCCATTCGTAGCTCTTTTCTTTTTTTTACAGCTGACTTGCAACAAGGCAGCGATTATGCCGCCGTTCAAGTGGCAATTAGCGTTGACATTCATTAGAAGCAATTAAAGTGAGATCAGATTATGGCAAACGATGACGAGTCGCGCGTGAGCAGGAGCTGTCTGATTGTTGAGACGCCGACCACGCCCCGCACTGCCCACGGGAACTGTGTGTGAATCACCTGCCTGAATGCAACCGAATGGAAGTGGCTAATAAATTAGAATGGCCAAAAGTTAGCTAATTATATGACATCGAGTCGATATAGACGATGCGACAGCCAATTCATGAGCTGATTCATGCCAAAGAAAATGAATCAGGACTGAATGGGCAAATTGGGATAAAGCTTTACCTAATTGAGCTGCCACAGCTGCAAATTTTATATCACAATTTTTGACATGGTCTGAAGCAAAATAGTTTTGTTTGCCAAATTTTTAACTTTAAAAACCAAAAATTTAACATGAAGCAATATTTTCTAAACTGTCAATAATTGCCAATAATTCTATTCAATTTTTCTATTTTATTTTATTTTATTTTTATTTATTTATTTATTTTTTATTTTATTTTATTTTTTTTTTTTTTTTTTATTTATTATTATTATTATTATTTATTTATTTTTTTTTTTTTTTTTTTTTTTTGAGCCAGGCTAGCTATAATACAAAACATACTTAATCTAGTTATTAGAAGTAATCATACAGCAGAAAGGGAGATTTTAAATAATTTGTGGTGTTATTAAAAAATAAAGTGTAATATATATATTTTTTTTAATACTAAGGAAACTAAAAAGTTATTAGGAAAACCTTAAGCCTTATTTAAAACTTCAGGTCTTCAGCTATTGGTGGCCCACGAGATCTCTGCGTTCATGCAAATGAAATGGAGAGATTAGCTTGATCACTATATACTTTAAAGAATTTGCCACACCCCTTTCTGAATATTATATACATGTTTATCAATTCTCCTATTTTGCATGTGTTAAGCTTATAAAATTTACTACCAATTACGAAATCCTCATACGCTTGTCATCATATCATATCAGATCGGTTGCAAAATCTCTTCCTCTTCTAGTTAAGGGCCTAGACTCTTCCTCTATATAACAGATATCCAATGTGTTTTTTTTTTTTTTTTTTCGAGACTCAGCATTCTCATTCTCTCAGCCAGATAGCTTAATTAGCTGTTTGGCTGTCTGGGTGACACCTGAGTTCGATGATTACCTTGAACTTCTCAAGTGATCTTTGCTGAACTTGGAGCTGCTCCCTCGTTCGCTGCGTGTGGGACTTAAAATGCTTTTTCTGTTTTGTTTTTTGTCGTAATTGATGATGGCAATTGAAGCTTTTTTCCTGTGTGCAATTGCATGAAAAGCGAACGCTGTGCAGCGATGCTTGAAAATATGGAGAACAAAAATGGATGAAAACCGATGAAAAAAAAAAAAACTACGTTAACTGCTTTGCTGAATATTCAATATAAATTTGTGCGGAATGTGTGCAATTTTTGGACTTCACACTCGCTATGAAATGATGACGGTTAATTTTTCTTCATTTTTGTTTTTCGTATATTTCATTTATATTAAAAAATTTGTGTATTATTTGCTGGTCAGACCAAAAAGCAACGACGCCATCATCGGAGCAATTACGTTTGTTAAGCCGCGTGCAGGTTATGCAGGTTCAAGGCCAGAAACTCTGCATTAATTATAATTATTTTTGCATTTGTTAAACACAGGCAGCAGCATCAGCAGCAACGATAACAACAACAACAACAAACATTCCCCCAGCCACATTTGCTTGTTAATGGCCAGCGGTAAACGTAATGCAAAAGAAGACAAACAGGTAAATGCAGCCTTTGTTTTATTGCGCACATTTCAAATTCGAATTCGGAAACCCAAAAATATGGTAATTAATTGTGCCACACAATATATACACACATTCGTATATACATATATATTTGTATGTGGCTAATGCAATTGGTCGACTAATTATGATTAAAAGCCCGAACCATAAATTATTATTTAGGCTAATCAAATATGCTCATGGGAAAACCTTTATCAGGCAGCTCTATATAATGAGTGGGGTAGGCAGCAGAACAGGGCAAATTCGTTGATTAATAGAGTCAATGATTGGGATCACTCTGACCCAAAGAGCTGAAATCAGTTTTAAATCATGTAGCATATACACCAAATCTGAGTCTTCATTTCTATTACAATTGACAATTTATTTAAACCTATCAAATCAGTTAAAATTTAGTTCGCTAGCATCAAAAAAATGCTAAATACTGAAACAGAGGGATTCTAGATATGAAAATAAATTTATTTATTTTATTTTCTTTATTTTTATTTTTTTATTTCAAAACATCTACCTCTCTTCTACATCTATTATTTATTGTAAAATTTTTTATTTAATAATTTTATGATATTTACATATTAATAATTATATATTAATATATTTATATTATTGATTAGTATTAGGCAATATCGAGTTGCTTCATAGAATACCTGTATATTGTAAGAATATATTTCAATTAAACAATTTCTTGGTCATCCTCTTGAGGCACCCAAGTTCTTGAACCGGCAAATGCTCAAGGATTGGCCGTGATTATCTGGGGAGTTCCTTTAAATAACGCTTGGAATTTGACTTGCACTCAAAGTAAGTTCTCAACTGACAGTTCCGATAGGGATCAGATTAAATTCAATTAGCTAACCATCGATGCCCAGCAACAGAGACAGAACTAGATGGGGAGAGTGAGGGAGTGAGTGAGAGAGTGAGACAGGCTGAGGCTAAGCTGAGTGCTTACCTGTCCCCAAGTGTTTGGTAGGGCCATCTATTTGCGATTACGCCTAAGAGCTGCCCATTAGGCGAGTTGATAATAAATAAATTTAATCAGTTGACAAGTGCTTTGAAATCCGCTTCTAATTCTGTCAAGAGAGCTTTAAAATTTGCTTTAATATGCGTCTCTGCCGTTGCTTCAGCTTCAGCTTCAGCTTTTGCCTCTGCTTTTGTTTTTCTGTGTTTGCCATCCGCCACGGATTGGGCACAGCCTACGACTTATCTTGGATTCTTGTTCTGGTTTTATTTATTTTTGTTGTCGACTTCAAGATTTCGTTGCTGTCTATCATCTGCTTTTTTTATTGGACTGGCTGTTGCTTCAGTTCATATTTTTGCCTATTTCGACGCTGCCTCTTTTTTATGGGATGTCATTTGGTTGCTTATCGCGCTGCTGTACATTATTATTTTTTTTTTTTTCTGAATTTTCTTTATGCTTCGATTTTCGCTCAGCGGCCAGAGGGGCGTATACGTAATCACTGGCAAACTATAAGTGTCAATTTATTGCCCTTACACTTCATGGTTGATATCATATAATGTGAAGCGTATTGTAGACTCCCCTTAGTGGATATATTCTCGGTGCGTTGGTATTATTAAGCCGCAGTTCTATCATTATTTTGAGTTTGGACACAATTTCACTCCAACAAATATGCTTGTTGATATTTTAATGGCAGAGCTTAACATTATGTAAATTATGCAAATCTTGAAATATAAATTTAATATTGCTTTTTTAATTGTTCCTTTTATTTTTGCATTGTTCAATTAAAATAAATAATAATATTTAAATGCTTGTACAAATAATTGCAGTACGGTATGCATACAGAGCGACATTACAAAGAGCTCAACCCGTAATTGGATTATATTAAATATTTTAAAAAATTGCCATAGGCAATATTTTAACACAATTGCAAGCCCATTCAAAGGGAAATGCATTTTCATTTAATTTAATTTATATGTATATATATTTACGTATGCGTGTTTGATACCCTTTCAATTCAATAGTGTTGTGTTATCGGTTATGTATCAATTTAAATATTTGCTTAAAAATCAAAACTTTTAGAGGCAAATATTGCAGTTGCAAATGTATTGCAAATGATAAAAGCAATATATTATTTGTTAATCAATAACTTTTCTATATATGTAATTATGACACTGTAAGAACTATCAATAAGCATATGTATTGTAAAAGAAATTGTGGAAAACTTTAACCAACTAGTAGTAATTTGCCAAAGGCTGTTCATCGATAGGTGTCAATCGATAAATTTCTTTACAAAAGCAGAACAATGTAAAGATAAAAGTAAACACTCTGTATCTACAAGAAGTGGGTGTTTCTTCAACAATATTCACTTAAAATCAATATATCATAATCGATAATTATGGATGACAATGAACAGTATATGTTCACTCGAACTACAGTTTAAAATCGACTTCATTATCTACAGCAAATTCTGAGCAGAAGCTTAATTTTTAAATGCCCGTCACGTCTTAATTTAATGATCCGAAATAAAGCAAAATAAAAAACATTAAGAACTTTCACTTTTATCAAATGTTAGACACTTAATACTGAATGCCGTGCTTAACTAAAGAACTGGCAATCCAAACCAATTCTATGCTAATTAACGGAATCTAAAATGAGCAAAAAATAAATAAAACGAAACGAATCAAAACCAAACGAAACCTGAGCTGAGCGCCGAGAAATGTAGCGAGATCATCCAAATAGGATGGGCGGCAACAACATAAATTAGCATATTTATGCGATTTATGTCGCCGGAGCATGGTCAAATAGAGTTCTGTAGCGTGTTAATTGCGTTGACTTCTTGATACCACCAGTTTTATTTTTCTTTCCTTTTGTATACCATCCGTAGCATATTGGCTATGCTCCAAGGTCGTCACATAAAGAAATTTATTTCCGCTTCTTAGCACTTGAGAATGTGACGATGATTTAGTTTCATTTTTCGATACCCATCGATCGATCCATTAAAAATGGATATTTATGTTAATCTGATTTCCTGTAAATGTTTGTAGATGTGGGCGTGGCTGGCACAACTACTATGTAATATATATAATATTGATTTGAGAGTAAAATATTTAAGTATTTTGTTATTACGCCCCGGAATCATAGAGCATGAGAAGAGGTTCAGCTGCGTCCTAAACTGCGACCCTAAAAATATATTTATGAATATATTGTTATTAATCAGCAGCTATTCTATCGAATCAATTAGCTCGTCTCTCTTTACTCAGCAATGAAATATTGAAACTAGAAGCATGTATAATCATAGCTTATATAATTATAGTCTTTGAGCACAGCTTAAATGCAGTTTAGGTTTCACGTCTCCAAGGAATCAATTTAAATTAATTAGAGCTGGTCTGGTACGTCTTGAAAGCTAGAGTCATGAAATTTGATATATGGATTCGCTTAATTTATGTACAGATATAAATCGCTTAATTTTTATTTTATTTATTTTTTTTTTTTTATATATATATATTTTAGATAGCTTTCAATATTTGCATAGCGACAAGCAATATATTATGCAGATAGATGGATAGCTAAAATTCTTCTATTTAGTCTGCGTACATTTCTGGGGACTGTTCGGATGAGAGACAAGTTTAACTATTTGGTCAGCTCAACTGTTAGTTGTTTTCAAATACCAGCAACAAATGCAAATAATCTCAGCATGTTTCCAGTTTTATGACGATCCAAAACAAAGCCGAGCTTTTTATAGATGCACCAGCTGTGGGTAATAAAAGTAAATCTAGAAGTAAAATTTTATTGCAATTTTAATTACCGAAGAATATAGAGCATTGTAATCAATATCCATGTAACCAAACGTATTCAACAGCCTATGATTACATAACACATACGACACATTGTCGACAAAAAAAATAAAATAAAAATCAAACAGTGGCGCTAAAAGTCCGTGTACATGCACAGAATATGCAAACAAAATTATAAATAAATTCCATTAAACATATATATAAGCAATGTAAAATGTTTTTTATGTAAATTTGAAGAGTTGTATTAGTGCCCAATAAAAGTTAATGTTATTGTTAAATGGCAGTAATATTTAATTAACAAAGGCGCTTTCAATGTAATCCGCTTGGCAATTTATTAAAGTTTGTTGTCGCCGGTGTGCATACTTTATGGCGGCACTGTTTATTTGAGCCACTCTCATTGGCAGGCCATTAAAATTAAACTGTTCTAAAAACCGCAGCTACTGTTCAGCCAGGGCAACCCCTAAATCACTTGGCTACAACGTCGAACACGCGCTTCCCCGATTCCTTGCTGCCTCGTTCAACAGCCAGCCTGCCAACCCCTCTCTCTCACTCTGCCTCCATTCGGCTCTCTCTCCTGTGCGCCGCCTGGTTATTCAATTTTCCACAGCTGCAGCAATGTGCTCACAAGGCTAATGCCCTTTTATGGCTTTCGAAAGTACCGCATCAGCAAAAACCTTCGCTCCGGCTGCATCCAGCACAGAACGCCATCCACCACGCGAGCCATTAGATACAGCACCAAGCAGCAAGCACCAGGCAGCAGGCAGCAGGCAGCAGGAGCAGCCAGCAGGCATTCCCTAGCGGAGGCTGGCATCTAGCCTTCATATTGGCGCAGACGGCAGCTCATTATGCTTATGCGTTCGTCCACCCCCCACCTCCATCTATTTTTCGGATGGAAGCTGGTGACATGGCACTAAGTATGTATCCCATTTGCAGGTCGTCTGTTTCGCGTCCTTTGTCTACCTACCCCTAACAGAGAATTGCGAACTGCGAGCTAGGGGGATGGCAAGATTGGGGAGATGGAGAGACTGGCGAAATGGGAGATGCAACCTGCGAGCTGCCATAGAAATTAACTTTACTGTTACACAGATCGTTGACCAAGCAACTTTCGATTTTTATGCTTTAAGAATACCTTCAGCATGTGAATATGTGCGAATAAGCAAGACTTAAATAAAGTGTTAAGGCTTATTAATTTGGATGACCAAACAAAATGGACACGATTTCAAGCAACTGTAGTTCAGCAGATGTTTTTTAACTTTGGTGGCGAAATAATATATAAACCTTTAAAGGATATATCAATAATACTTAAAATTTTTTTTAATTAAAATAAATAATAATAAATAAATAAATAATAATAATAACAACAAACGTAATGAAATAATCCGATCTAACAATGAGTATTTATTTGTCTATATATGTATATATAAGTATATTCTTATGTCTCTCTGTATGTCTCCCTGTCTCTCTCACAGTCTGTCTCTCGGTCTGCCTGCCAAAGAAAAGCAAGAAGACCTACAGAAGATCTTTTAAGCTCTCTATGTGTATGCAGTATTCATTTGGTACTTATACTCAATTAAATCGAAACAAGAATGCGTGCAGCAGCAGAGACCCATTGGTCACTTAAAGCTCGGCTGCAACGATCCCTACCTGGCGTGGGGTTCAACATTTGAGAGCGATTCAGGCCTCGAGTTAAACTCGCCCTATATAAAGGGCAGCAGCTGCAGCATTTCTTCAGCCGCCCAAGTCTGGTGGGGGTCAGTCGTGCAGTGGAGTAAAAAGAGGTGAAGTGTGTGATCGGCCAAGCATTATAAACTTGGAGTACATACGTAGAGGAAACACGTAAAGGAAATACGTAAACGAAATACGTAGAGGAAATACGTAAACGAAATACGTAAACGGAATACGTAGAGAAATACTTGGAAGAAATATGTAAAGGAAAACGTAAAGCGTAAGTACGTAAAGGAAATACGTTGAGGAAATATTTGGAGGAAATACTTGGAAGAAATACGTAAAGGAATTACATAAAGGAAATACGTGGAGGAAATATTAGAAGGAAATAATTGGAAGAAATACGTAGAGGAAATACCTAAAGAAAATACCTAACGGAAATACTTGGAAAAAATACGTAGAAGAAATGCATGGTGGAAAGACGTTGGATGAAATACTTAGATTTGCCATAATTAGGATTAATAATAATACGTACAAGAAATACATTGAAGAAATTGTTAGACAAAAGATTTTGAAAGAGATTCTTTGTAGGAAAGGATTTGAAGGAAATACTTAAATTAATTACTTAAAAGATTGGCCCAGATTAAGATTAATAATAATAAGTTTATTACTTAGTAATATTAACAAATAAATACAGTTTTAATAAAAGTCTGTATTCAATGAAAAAATTGAATACTAAATTTGATAAATTTAAAGAGGAATGTAACATAAGCAAAAAGAAACAAAACACAGTTCAGAGCTCAATGTGGGCTGATGACAAAGAAAACTGTCAACATCACGCTGAATTAGCTCCACTTGAATCATCGACAGCTTTTCATAGTTTGTAAAAAGTAAATATAAGTTGTAAGAATATATATTCACATGATTCACTTGACTAAAATTTAAAGTACTATATGTACTATATATGCATATGTTTCTCTTTGAAAATGTTGCTACATGTACTTACAGGTGTATAGCCAACGATGACGAATTCAACAGAAAATCCAGCAAATGTCAAGGAATTTTTCTGTAGAAATAAAAAACTGAATGCTTCATATGTCTGCGCTATACAAAATGCAAATGTGGCTCGAATCGTGTTTTATTCATTTTTCTCTTCATGTTGTTGTTGTTGCTGTTGTTGTTTTTGTTTTACTTTATTTTAGTTTTAATTGCGCGCACGCAATAATTTTCTTTGATGGCACATCAGCGTCAAGGCGAATCACCCAATATGCGCCATCCATCATAAATGCCAGCTCACCCCAAAGTGGCAGCCGATACGGAATCCCACTGAGGAATCTTTGATTATGAGCGCGTGCGCACAATCAGTCAGCAGTGGCACAGTCAGTGTCAGTCAGTGGAAGACTCAGACTCTGTCTCTGCCTCGGACTCTGCCTCTGCCTCTGTCTCTGACTCGGACTCTGATACGATGTCAGTATTTCTGTGGCTCAATTATCATGCATAAAGCGCAGCGTTCATAAAACGATTCTGCGTTTCTTTCTGGCCAAATGGCGTCTTGCGCCTTGTTTTGCATGCGCTGCTCGTTAAGAACGACGCACAGAACAATGCAACAGCAGCAGCAGCAGCAGCAGCAGCAATCGCAGCAACGGCAGCAGCTACCCAACTGGTGTCCAGTAATGGGCTAAGCCCATTTTACCCAAGTCACAGTCATAGCCCATGCCAAAGCTGCTCTGGCATATAATGATGCCTCGCAAGCAAACAAAACAAAATATAGCCAGCGCTGTGGACTGCATATTGATTGGCCAACAACTTCTCCCAATGGCACGTTGCAATCAGCCAAAGAATGCGATAAGACAGCGCGCAAAGTCACAATCTCATCTTCACTGTATTATTATGAAAAAGAAGCTGGTTATACTAATGAAATTAGATTTTAGTTGTGCAAATAAATATACAACTACCTTGTTTTTAAAATACTTTTTAGATATTCTATATTTTTTTAGATATTAAATATTACATTATATTTAATTATGAGTTCCTGGCAAAAGGAAAATTAAAAGAAATTTTTTACTACATTTGAGTATGTTGCACGCCTGTATTATATACTTTCTTTAAACATATCTAAATACTAAATTTTTTAATAACTTTTGTCGCTCAACTCATAATGAATTCTATACACTTCTTTGACTATATAGGTGCAGTACAAATACTCAACTGAAAATGTTTATCCTATGTGTATAAAATTTACACTTTTAATCTGCTCAAACTTTACATTCGTCTATCTAAAACATATGTGATATATATGATATCTATATTTCAGAGAAATCTTGAAACTATCAAAACTAAATTTATTTATTATTTCATTTATAAAAATCAATCTCCTTATTCATAAACTTTCCTATCAATACTTATTTTAAATAAAATTTGATCCATGTATCAATAATGCTTAACTATTTAGTTCTTCTACATATTCTCGATATTTCTTTGTAACTCTTGCAAACTTTTTCGATCTCAGTCCGAATGGTTTGGGGCCAGTTCTTAAGCCAAGGCTGGCATGTACTCATACAGTCGTAACATAACCATTTTAATTTGTTTGTTTTACTAATCAGTGGCACGTACAAGCCCGTTTCGATGCCCTCTATCTATGTGAGTATACGTAAAATTGGGTATATTAGTTTGCATTCAGAAGTGTATTAGAAGCAGAAGAAGAGTTTGTTGATTCTTAAAATCGAAAACATATTTATTCCTCCTAAATTTGAAAAATTTGTACAATAATTTCAGTCTAACTTTGTTAAAAATATTTAAAAAGAATTTAAAAAAAAAAAATCTTATGTGAAAGATTATATGGATTAGATTAAACTAAGCTATACAAATTTTCTTTCTTGCCATACACTTTCCATAGGCTTCAGTATAGCATACGAAAACTTCACCAATTACAGGGTAGCGCCCAGTCGAGTCATGTCTATGGCACTCTTACTTTTTTTGCGTTAAAGTGTCTGTAGCTTGTGGTTCGGTTCTTTTGGGCTGTTTGCTCAAATTGTCGTTGTTGTTGTTGTTGTTGTTGATGCCGTTGATGTGCCGTTTTTGTATTGCCCGCCGTTTGGTTAAACAGCCCACGTTTAAACATGGCTAAGAGCGTGCTAATCAAGTAGCTCAAAAAAAAAAAGACAACAATAAAATGAAAATGAAAAAAAATTACGCGACCGACTGAACAAATGCTGTTGGGCCGTGTTGTTGGCCATTCTGCTTGCCTATCTGCTCGTCCGCTGTTTGGCTGTTTGGCTATTTGGCCAACCTATCTACATTTGGCTGTACGGGTTTTGGACTACTATACAGAGTTACGTTTCGGGGCTGGGCCACCGGTTCGTTTTGATGGCTTCTAGGTGAAGGTCATTGTGTGACTGAAATGTTAATTCCGTCTGTCCACCCGTCCGTTCGTCCGTCTCTCTCTGTCTGTCTGTCTGTCTGTCTGTTTGTCTGTCTATCCGTTTATAGCCAAACACTCTCTACCCAGCTACGGCATGTGGGCAACAAGAGTTTCTTTTTATGACAGTTGATATATTCTGCTTTGAGGGTGCCCAAATGCTTAATGTGGTTAGAACCCATTAAAACAAAACAAAACAAAACAAAAACTTGGCTATTTGAGGCAAGCGTTGGCATCAACTAAACTCAATTGGTGTTTGTTTCACTTGATGTGTGTTTATGTCCATCAACTTTGCTCGTTCGAATTGACTAACTGAATGATTGGCTAATTGACTAAATGCTGAGACTGCTTATCAATACACAGGTGCAAATCTAAATTATTTTTATGAATAGTAGTTACCGTTCTTTTGTGATTTATGTGAACAGCGAACTAATATTTTAAGAAAATTAATCAGTATGCTGACGTGAAGAATGCTTTGGGTTTATTTCAGTTTTTATAAAAGAAAACTTATTTTGATACAGGAAAACGTTGTATATCATTTAAATAAAAAAAAGAAAACCAAATGAGTCTAGCATTTAATATTGTATTATTTTATTTTTATTAATGCCTACATTGTCACTAACCAACTCTGAATCTGTGAAGTAAATAGAGTTTAGGACAAAAGCTGCAATAAAGAAACAAAACAAACAAAAGCAAAAATTATAATAATTATAAATTTGAATATTTATTAATTCAAATGAAGGTGTTAATTTTTAGTGATCAACAAATTAATTATATTCAACATACGCGACATTCTGACGAGGGTGTCTATATGATCCAAATAACCCACCGACTTTACTACTCATGCTAAGCTGTAGTATATAATAATAGGTATTTAAATTTTCATTATTAACACTATACATATTATACTAGCATGTTTAATTATTCGCTTCAATTCAAAATGCTCTGAGAATATATTTAGATATGAATATAAATATTTATTCTTACTCTCTCCTTATTTAAATATATATATTTATTCTTCCTCTTTCTTTATTTAAATGTTTATATATATATATATTTATTTTTTCAAAATACGCAGTTAACAAACAAATAAAAAATTCTACATAAATACAATTTAATATTACGCACCTAACTTGAACAATGTTTCACTCTAAGCTATACTTTAAAAGCATATGCAGTCCACTTTGCCCGTAAAAGTTTTTTTTTAGTTCACAAATAGTTTGAGGAGACAAAATATGTGCAACTCAACTTTCATTTAGAAATTTCGCATACATTTTCTGTGTCACGACCACGTTGCATATTCCAGCATGTTCTTTGTTGTTATTTTTATTTTTATTTTTACTTTGATGCTTTGTACTTTTGAACTTTTTGTGGCAACTAAAAGTGACCAAACAATTTGCATACTGATTGTCATAACATCAAAACTTTGTCAGTTAATAAATAAAGAGACACGCATAGGCTCCGTCCCAGTCTATGTATATGTATTTAAGTTTTCTTTATTTTTTTTTAGGGCGGTAGTTCCCATCGTGTGCTGACAAACGTGTCTATGCTGGCCCCGCAGCTTTGTCAAGGGGCTAACCCTGGCGCTTAAGAGCGACATTGTTGACATTTCGCTGAGCTATCTGGACATTTGGATCGCGATGTCTGCCCGATAGGCCAGGCAATCGGATTTCAAATGAATGTGTGAATGTGTGCGCGGATGTGTGGAGCTGTGGAGCCATGGATGGGTGTCTGCCAGATGCCTTTCAAAATTTATGGCGGCTCGCAAACAAACGCAACAAAAAGGGAGTTCTTGTTCCTGATAGAATGGAAAGGCTTCTTATTTTTTCGAGTTGCTATTGCAACAGCTCAAAGACTGCAAGGGTGATTTATTTCAGCTTATTTCACTTATTACACGAATTACATAAGAAATATAGACCGATGCATATCTGCAAAACAAATTGCAGGCCGTCAACTGAATGAATGAGCAGATGTCTGATTGCCAAAACAAAATTTTTGAGATTGTTAATCATAAAGTAGCTACGAGCTACTGCATACCCCAACTGTTGGACACTCTGCGAAATGCCAAAGAAATTCCACAACAAACATCTTCAAAGTCTGGCAAAATTATGTTTCAAAATATTTTATAAGCAAATATAGTTTAAGTGGTAAATAATGAAACAAAAGGAAGGAAAGGGAAGGGAAGGGGAATTCAATGGAATGGTGACTTTTTAGATACTCTACAAACATTTTATTGATGTACATTAGCTGAAATTAGCTTTTTTAGCAATTTAAAATTTGTTTTAAACTTACATTTTATATGAAGTAATACGACTTAAGTACAAATAAAAAGAACATCAAAAAACTGTTGTAAGCTTCACGTTTAACTAATTATGCAATATAATTAAAGCGCTACTCTATGTGAATAACAAATGGAGACTCTAAATAGCACAGTTAGATCTAAATATGTATACAGAAATATATATGTATATACAAGCTATGTGGCCTATATACATATGTATACTATACGAAGTGATTATGTTTTAGTATATATTTTTACAAACTTAAGCTGAACTTGTTAAATTTTAAATGAAAATAAATAATTCATAGAAAATCAACTGCCCAAGCGAAACTATGTTTAAGCATACGTAAAATTTGTTATAATAAAATAAAAATAAAAATAAAAATAGATAAAGGCAATTAATAAATAAATAAGCACATAAATTTTAAGTAATAAATTACATATTAAAAATAAAATAAAATATATATATGAAATTATTATATAAATAGAAAATTATTTTTATGTAAATAAAAATTAAATTAAGTGAATATACCACATTATTTTATGTATATTAATTTTATGTAAATAAATATGAATATACCACATTATTTTATTTTTATTTAGATATTATATACAAGATAATTTCTAACAATTTTCCACAATTAATTGCAGGTGAATCTTAATATTAAATTACTAAATTTAACTGCACATAACTACATAACTGAACTACCAAGCATATCTTCACTTGTGAGTCTTTGCCATTTAAAGAGTACGATTTCCAATCGATCAGTCTCTTATAGACTCTATAGCTTTCAGCTTAGATACTCTGCCACACAGCATAGCAGCAGCTTCAACGACGACAAAGGCAGCCGCAGGGCAAGCACGCGCCCGCCATATATAAACATACATACATACAAACATATTCATATACTCAATTTATGAGCTGTGCCAAGCCGAAGATCATAAAACATATACAAACACACAGCCATGCATACATGCACACATGCATACATGTATGCATGCGAGGCAAATATAGGAGATATTGAGAACTGGCCCCGTTGTGATTTACCGACTGCGCTTCAAGTAGCCGTGGCAGCTGTCAATCAATCTGGCTGCAATCGGCTTCCATATGAGATGCCTATAAAAATGTCAGTGGATGATGAAGAGTGGGGAAAAAAAGTAAAAGTGGCTTACGGTAAAACGATCTGTCGACAACACGAAGACAAAAGTGAAGAATCGCTATCTCCTCAATCCACCGAGCCACACCCCCAAAAACCCAAAATGCGTGCGCATCCGCAGTTATTAACCGACAAAACAAAAACAAAAGAAAACACAATTGCCGACCTCAAAAACGTTTAGCACTCGAAATATTTGCGATCTGCCTGACCGATATTGGCAATAAGCCAGTGCATACATCACATATGCTCGGCTGCTGCATTTAGTTAATGAGCCCTTAAACTGTGCCGTTGCGTTTTCACTTGGCCAACGATCTCATTAAGCCGCCGTGGAACGTGAGCCCAGCCTTAAAAAGGAAAAAACCTAAAGATATACATATACATATTTATTTTTTATTATTATTATTATACATTGAGCTGGGTGTGGTGGACTCTGCAGAATGGTCAAATGCGATGGTCAACACGTTAATTTCTACCTGGTCACAAAAATGTATTAAAAACACTAAATTTTTTTTTTATTATTTTGCAGACCTTCGAGACGGCCTAACGCTCAAATAAAACCCCCAACAAATTGCCGTTGTTTTACCCACCAATTCTCCGTAGCTTTTTTTTTCTTATTTAAAAAAAAGAAAAAAAAAAAAAACTTTTTCGAGTAACACGAAACGAA
This sequence comes from Drosophila mojavensis, assembly GCF_018153725.1. Taxonomy (NCBI): domain Eukaryota; kingdom Metazoa; phylum Arthropoda; class Insecta; order Diptera; family Drosophilidae; genus Drosophila; species Drosophila mojavensis. Next base: position 1,278,501 of record NW_025318872.1, read on the forward strand.
ACTGTCAATTGATGTATTCGGCGCCAGCTTTTGGGCCAAACCAAGTCGAAGTTTTTTTTTTTTTTATTTTGTTTTTGTTATTTCCTTGGAATTATCTTAATGTGAAATCTTTAACTATGCTTGGGACATGGTCGGCAAGGGACACATACAGTAAGACAGATAGACAGCCAAACATACTAATACATTTTTCTGTGCACACACACACGCACGCATACATGCATATGTTTATTGAGTGTACCTTAAGACGGTTTTAATGGATTTCGCTTGACATGACTCGGGCTGCGCTGCCTTTGACAACGGCCAAAGACTCATTTAATTGCAAAGTTTTGTAACAACCAAATTTTATTATGAAACAAGAGACAAGATTTTGTATATCAGCTCCAGCTGTGCGTGTGTTTGTGTTATATAAGAAAATAGTTACGTCCTTTTGAAATATTTAACTCAAATTCAAAGCTTTCTTATTCAATTTACTATTAAATTTCCACTGAAATTTAAGTTGATTCTTTTTCTAGTGGCTACAAACCTTTGTGGAATTTTAAACATAGCATACAATATTTATGGTAATTGGGGTTGCCGATGTCATACAATGATAAAAAAAAAAAAAAAAAAGAGGAGGAAAAATCCGTACTGCGGACGTGTGCGGAAAAGCGAAAATCTGTTCAACATATAATAAAGGCGAAAAATATACACACACACAATAAAAAAAAAAAAAAAAAACAATCAACCCGAAAATGAAATTTACAAGAGATTATAGTTGGCTAAAAAAAAAAAAGGAATTATTATTCGTTTCGAAAAAGCTTGCATGAACTTTGTTTTAATTATAAATAGGGAAATTTTCTCATTTTTTGCGCTGCATTTAGATTAACTTTTAAATTAAATTTTCCCCTATTCATACAAAAATCCTTTAATGTTATTGCTAAATTTCCCAATGTAACGATTTTAAATGTATTAACTGATGATTAAATAGTTTCTATTAATTTTTAAAATGGAAATTTTCTTCTTTATAATCTTTCTAGTGGTAGCAGTTATTTTTCATATAGTTCTTTCAATAACAATTAAACGCGTAAACATAAGTAAGTAAATAAACAAATAAATTTGTATTTTCTCATATGGTGAAACTTTTAGCTCTGCAGCGCTACCATACTTTTTTAACAATGGTTGTCCGTATTTGTTGAATAAATACATTGCCTTCAGTTAATTGGGTATTTTCCTCTTTGGTGAATTTCTTAGTGTGGTACAAAGATTGATCTCTCCAATTAACATTTACCCATACCTAAAATGTAAATAGTCTTACCTCATTTTTTATGGGAAATTATATCTATGGTAAAGCTGCCACTTGAAGTATTGTCTTTTGACTATTTCCAAAGGGCAAATAATTCATGAGCTCAATTCTCTGTATCTCATTATGTCCCCGTTAAAAATATATAAAAGAAAAGCAAATGCCCTAAATTTAGCTGAAGACGATGCGACTTTCAAAACAGTCGGATAAGGATGTTTACGGACTCATTAGTAGGCAAAATGTGTGCTGCCCGATTCGGTAGTGGGCTAATCCAGGCCCGGTTCAAAATGCCAGGTAGAGAGCGCCTGTTGAAGTGTTTAACTTTTATCTTGGCCACATAAAACAAACTTTACAGCAGTTTTACAGTCGTAAACAGTTTATGAAATTTTAATGCCCCAGCATCAACAGCGCAAATCTGTGTGAATTTCAAGAACTTTAAGGCTATTGATTTTATACTCACTGATTTGGACAGTTTAATGCTCCGCTGTGTAGCGAGCACGTAGTGCACACTTGCTCAACGGACGGAGAGTTGCTCTGGCAGCGGATGGGGAAGAAGTCACATGTCCATGCCACGCAACAATGACTACAAATCCGCTTAGAAGGCTGTGCTCCGTTCCAGCAGCCGGCACGGTGCCCTGGCCGTGTGCCACTTCGTTGGGGTGGCAACTCTGCTCGTTGTCTAAATCTGTCTGCTAAAAATGTCAATAGCGCTTATTAGGCAAAAGTTCAATGCGCTTCAAGCGGGCATTACTCGACGCAACAGTCTAAATGGCAGCTGAGCATCTTCTACAGGCACTTGGCAAAGGTGTCATAAGTGGGCGCCCAAGTGTGTGGAAGCTCTGCCGAAGCGCTTTCAAGTCCGCTTAATGCCAGAGAAGAAGCCAGAAGACCTGCATTGGTAACTAGTCCGCTTAATGCCAGAGAAGAAGCCAGAAGACCTGCATAGGTTACTAAATGAGATGTAAGCATCACAGGTGTTGACCTGCTAAGTATTGAGACAACAGTGCGTTCATTTCGTTCATTCTGCATGTTTATTATTTATTTTAACAAATCAACGTGGGACAAATGCCTCTTAACGAGCTGCATAGACTAACCAGGTGGCAGCACTCCCAAGCCGCCACAGCTGTTGAAAAGAAACGTGCGAGCTGTGTTGGAAAGCGTACCAAAAATTGCATTAAATTTGAGAATATGCTATGTCTTTAATAAGTTTAAATATGGCTTTTTTTTTTCTCATCTTTAAAAACAAATTAATATTAAATGCAAATTCAACATGTCTGATCGCTGAAACTTATGGATTATATGGGGAAATGTTCAATTTCATCGAATTTCCTTTGGGAATTTCCACAACAAAGTTTTATCGCGCGGTATTTGGACTGATATGCATGTTACCTAAGCGAAGTAAGAAAATGAAAGAGATAGCCTTAACAAATAATAATAATTAGCGATTGCCAATTACACTAAATGATATTAATTTTAAAAAAAAATCACCGTAGCTTCGACAAATGTGCTGAGTACTGAAACAAACAATGAAGCACTTAAATTTTGTTAAATAAAGTGTTATCAGGGACATTGCTGCGGTACGTTTTATTTTTTTCGACGTTCAACGCTGCGTATGATTAATCACTTGACTAATGCACACGGTACGGCGCTTAGTGGCAGGGCTGCTGTTTGACATTAAAGCCAAAGTATCAGACGCACTTAATTTAAAATGCATGTTAAAATGTCATTAAATTGAAGCAGGAAGTCAGCTGTTTAGCTACTTACTACACACACATACACACGAGCTGCTTGAAAGCCAGAGAAGAGACTTCATAAAAGGTTTGTTTTATGCCCGAGATTCTCGCATTATTGGCTCGGGCGTTTATTGAACTCTGCCCAGCGAGGCGTAGTCGCTGTCATATTTTAGTATGAATATTACCAAAAAAAAGAAAAATATGAAACAATGCAAATTGTGGCTGATGCGAGTTACAGATAGGCTAATTACGGTGCAGGGTTCACATATGCACAAATCTGACTAATCAGACTCAGCTGACTTTAGCCACTTAAAATCTCTAAATTGAGTTTCGAGCTATTTCAAATATTACTCATGCAACCGCTGGCAGCAAACACTTGCAAATGCTTGCAACAAAGCAACACTGACACACACACACACACACACGCACGCAACATTGAGCGGTTGCAAATTGAAATCCACTGATGATCTACGCATGGCCGTCTGCGGCAGCCTTGACCTGGTTCTTGAAAACTGACAACAAGCAACAACAACGACTCCAGCCACATGCCACACAGCACACAGATTGCAGCCAAGTCTGGCAGAGACAGCGACTAGTTTGTTGCATTCAACTGCTGCAGCTGTTTGGTTAACCACCTAACCGGTTTGCCGTTGCCTGCATACCCTGTACACTTTTCGATTTTCAAACAAGGTAGTGGAGACTAAATGCATTTGCTAGCGACAGTCTAGACTGGAAATGGAGAGTCTATAAAATTAAATTAAAATGGAAATGGGCTTAACACCTTATACATACGTACAATAATACATACACACATACATAGAGGAATCTAAGAGAATCTCCGACTTTTTAGAAGCAGCTGAATTGATGAACGCATCATTTAAAGACCAAAAAAATATATATTGCATAAAATAATGCAAAATAAATTGGCGTTCAAATCAGAGGTAAAAACTTAACCAAAATTCATGAATCATACTGTATAAATGCAGTCTAATTATTACTTTAAATTGTCTATTGTCATATAATATATAAATGGTCAATTGTAAACCTCAAAATTATACAATAAAAAATAAAACTCCATAATTGAAAGCTATTTTATAATATATAACTTGTAAGCAAAATAGTCAATTGATCTAGCCAAAATATTGTTGTTTTTTTTTTTTTTTCAATCTAAAAGTCAATTTTAGCCCAAATTCACTAAACTGTCTCTTATATAATAATGCCTCTTATATATAATGCCTATTATTCATTACAGCGTATAGGCTAGTCGCGCATACTCCCCATGCTCCGCTGCAATCTCACGTATTTCACACTGTTTATGGCAATTCGTTTGATGTCGTTTACTTATGAGACGCCAGCAGCAACAGCATCGATTTGTACATTTTTGGCGGTCAAATTTGTTGGACGTGAGACCACTGGCTAAAATGGGGGCGTGGCATATAGTGATGCAGACAGAGATAATATAGAAGACAAGTAGTCAGTGTAACTGTGCCCGATCAGATAATGATTTATAAAATTAGCAACAATTTTTATTGAACTAAAATAATATGAATTGTAAATGTTCAATAAGATTTATGAAACAAATAGTGTAAACACTATTAAATTATAATGCACTCGAATGATTATTGAACATTACGGCTGAGCCCAATTGATAAACAACAAAATAAATATTTAGCCAAGCAGTGTGTGAATAGATACATAAATTTATATTTATTTATATTCAGCATAATTTGTTTTAGTTTGTTTTTTTTTTTTTTTTTTTTTTTTTTTTTTGTATAACAAATATGCTTAAGTTGTTGCTGTAATGTAATGACTGCACCTACTATATGCCGCCCCAAAATGTCGCCAAGCAAACATATTAGCTTAAAGCTTAACTTATTTGGCCATAATGCGAGCAGCTGGCATGATGTGGTCGCTGTTTCTTTGTCTGCTTATTGTGCTTTGCATACCCTTTATGGAGGTTGTTATGATTATGTCATGGCATATGCAGCTTATCGGAAGTCTTATGCGTTAAGTTTATATATTGGTGCGACAATAGAGGGTTGATTCTGATGGAATCACATCTCACTCACCACGCCCTCGCGAGTTTAGTGTATAGGAATTTAATTGCTGACTCAGAGTTTCAAATTGACTTAAGGTCAGCTATAAAATTTATACATCAAGCAACCATTTTAGATCCCTATTCATTTAAGGAAATGAGACAACCCACCCAAATATTTAAACAAACTTGGAATTCATTATCATTATTATTAGTCCCACTTTTCTTATTTAATTGTTAATTTATTTAAAAATTATACAAATTCATAAATAATGAATAAAATACTAAAAATATTATGATAATTACGAAAAAATTTCTTTAAATGTTTAGAGTAACAGCGCGAATATAGATATAAAATATATTCTACCTTAAGGGATTACGGAAGGGTGTCATCAGTACGTATATAAGTTTCTATATTTAAAAAAATATAAATATAATAAATAAAAAATATTATAATCATAAAAAAAAGTGTAAAAAATGTTTAGAGCAATAGTTTGAATATAGATATAAAAAATATTTTACATTAAGTGAGGCTATACTGATGCGTGTCATCAGTGGTTTATAACTTTCTATATATTTATGAAAAATTCTTAATTTAAATAAAAAAATGTATAAAATTTGTAAGACTCATTTTTTTCTCGTTTGCGAAAATTCCTTTCATAATTAAATTATCAATAAATTACTTTTATTAAAAAAAAAACTGAGAAATTGATTTCAACGCCTGCCAATATAGCTACAAATTCCTAACATGTTGATTAACTTTATCTATTATATTTATATATAAGCACTATAAAACATCATATTTATACTTTCCAATTGATTCAATTGAAAATCCCTAGGTTTATTCATCCCATTCAATCAGCAAAGGGCATTCACTCTTCGACTTGCCGTTGCTCACACACTTTTGCTTGTTTTACTTTTTTTCCGAAGCTTTAAAAATTAAGCAGCACAGGCTGTGTGCAGCCCACACAACCACCCGCCCACCCGACGACCCACCACAGACAGCCGCCCACAATAAAAACAAGGCTCTGTTCCGCCTGCTCTTATGGCATACTTAACGGACGTCAGATTAGCTGCGGCTGCGGCGCAACATGTTGCCGGACTCGCTCTCTCTCTCTCTCTCACACACATACACTGCATCCCCTTCTCTGTGGATGTGTGGGTGTTTGTGTGTGTATATATTTTGGTTAGCTTCTATTTGCGCTGCGGTTATGGCTGAAAAGGGTTTGGACTCGTATTTAATGCCAAACAATTAGAAATGTTCAGCCATGGAACAAGTGTTTCTCATGCTGTTGCTGTTCATAACAGTTTTTCTTTCATTTTTATACCCTGAACCCATTGAAAATGGGAAATCAGGGTATAATGGTTTTGTGAAAAGTATGTAACAGGCAGAAGGAATCATCGCAGACCCCATAAAGTATATATATTCTTGATCAGGACGACGAGCTGAGTCGATATAGCCCTGTCCGTCCGTCCGTCCGTATGAGCAAAAGAATCTCAGAAGATATAAGAGCTAGAGAGCTGAAATTTGGTATGCATACTCGTGTATACCATAGGCAGTACAAGTTTGCTTTATTTTTTCGATAACTCATCCGATAACTTTTTTTTCAGCCTAATTTTAACACTCTTCGACCTGGAGACTTCAAATTTGGGTTGTATATAAAGTTAATGGATACAAAGATTTTGTATATTACAGATTTTGGATACCACGCCCCCTTCTCCCCCAATTTGCATTTCAAGTACTAGAGACTTGTGCTTTGGAATGTACACACATTTTAACCATATGACTACGCTCTAAAAGTTTCATTAAGATCGTATGTCTACAAAAGAAATTATTCAACAAATAAATTCTCATAATATTGCCCACATTGCAGCGCAGCCCAAGCGCAGTCGCTGCTAACTGCGCAGTCAGCAGAGCGCGTGCTTATAAGTGCATGTGTATGTATGTGTGCATAAAAGAAGTCCAGATTAGAATATCAGCTTGGAGGGTTCAGGGTATCTCCTAGTCGAGCAGTCTCGACTGGAGCCTTCTTACTTGTTTATTTATTTTCTTTTTTTTGGGAGGGAGGAAGGGGCGTTCGTTTGCCCACTGTTTTTACCGACATAGAAATGTGATTTAAATTTACATTTCAAATGGAAATTTGCACACTGAGTGCCGAGGTGGGGGAATGGAGGCCCTACGGTTCATTATATACCGACTGCTCTTAATTGACGCCGCAGTTGGTGCTGGGCTCGAGTTTACCTCGTGCTTGTCACCGTTGTCTTGGCGCATTTTTTCTGCTGCCCATTAATTTTACAGTACAAAAGCCTCGGTTAGCCAGGTAACCAAGCGAGCGCGCAAGCGACCAACCGGTTTCAAGAGAGCTCATACATCTAATACCAAGTTCAAGGTCAAGATCGCAGTCGCAATCGCAGTCGCAGTCGCAATCGCAGTAACCGCAGTGTGCATCACCAGCAGCGTGAAAAAAATATATATACAGCATCACTAAGGTGTGACGATGGCGGCGTTGTCTTAAAAGATTTTTCAATCTTTGCTGAGGGCGGAGCCGTCCGAAAGGGACGGTCAGAGCAAGCGGGGGTGGGCGCAGCACGGGAGTTGTTTGTCAGCAGTGCAATGCATTGGCTGTTAATTAAATATATAATATATATTCACATACACGTACATGTATTGTGGGTAAGTCAAACAGCCATAAATACATATGTATATTTACTTTTTTTTTGCAATAGAATGCAATCAAGAGATTTTCCCACGAATTACGCCATTGCCATTGACTTTGAGACGTCAAGTGCATTCGAGCCGGCCGAGAACCGGGCACGATTTCCACTTTGAAGCGCCAAAGAATGCGCTTGAGCAACGCTCGAGAATGCATAGAACAGTGTTACACATAGATAAGTATAATTCCAGCTTGCACAAGGGAAAGTGAGTAGAATCAAAATATTATAATATAATATTATACTATATACATAATATTTTACATTCATTAAGTATAAAACAAAATTCCATTCCAAAGAAAACAACTTCAAATTTATTCCATAAATCGAAATATTAATATTAATATTAATATTGCTTTCATATTGATTTAAAATTACGTATCGAATCTCATTTAAAGGTTCTGAGAACAAGCCCATTTTTTACTAGAGCCCAACACGCCTTAATTTTTCATTTGCTTCGCTAATTAACTATAATTAAGTCAATTTTCTGCTTAAATCAAAACAATTTGTGCTTAAAAATAGATTTAGTTAATTAATTATTTATGATATTTTAATTAGTATAATCAATATGGTCTTAGAGAACTTATTTTGACGCGACTCCGCCTTAAAGCCTCACCCTCCTACATTGAGAACTTCAGAATATTTGGTATCCATATTTTAAGTACTCTAAATTATCATTTAGAAAATTTTATTAAACTTCATATTTATTTCTTATTATTTTAAGCAAATTTTGAAGAAGATTCAATAAAAATAGATGAAGATTGAAATTTACGAGTACTTTCCGTTCAGAACGTATATTCCATAGGATCGATTGTGCCTAATTATGCCGGTTATCCCATTTTCATCGCCTGCCTAATAAACTTAATGTTAAATATGTTTAAATTTAATATTACCTAGTCCTATACACCTAACATACCTATAAATCTAGGTTCCATTAACTTCTAAAAATTGTCCACTTTCGAATTTGTAATGCAGAGCAGGCTTAAAAAAGTGAAATGGAATTTGAAGAGCGGAAGACTGAATGGTCTGTGTGTGTGTGTGTGTGGCGCAAGAGCAGACACAAAAAATATTCAGTCCATACGGATATCCTGAATATCTGTCCATAGCTATGCTACTTGCCACTTTGCTCTGACAGTCATTTCCGTTTTGAGGGTTTTGCTCTGCTCTCAATGAACTTTTAGCCATTTTGTTTGTGTGTGTGCGAGTGCTCGGGCTTGTGGGACCTGTTGCACCGGCTGCGATTTATATCATCGTAAAAGCTGCCATTTGAATTTGGGAATTTAATTTTAATGCCGAGTGTGGTGGGTGGCTCGGCGGATGCTTAATAAAAGGGCTCTGATAACTGAACTGAAACTGACGCAAAGCCGTGCAGTAAACGGCCCAATATATATGTATATGTATTTAATATATATTTGTGTGCCTGTGTGTGTGTGTGAATGCCACAATGCCCAGCCGCATCCACATCGTCAACGATGGCATCGCACACGCGTCGCCCATTAGGCGAGCCTGTCATTTGCTCGTCTAACGGAAGTTGTCTGTGTTAATGGAATTACATGAATTTCAACTCTGAACCGCAGAGCAGGATGGCAAGCGACATTTCCCGTTGAAGTGTTGCCTACTTCGGCTGCTGCTGCTATTGCTGTTGCTGCTGCTGCTGTTGCTGCTACGGCCCATAAACATTGGTGGCGAAAGTTTGCTTTTTTCTTTCCATCAGCACAGCCGGAAATGGAAATAGCGAGGGACGCAAACAAACAAACAAACACTAGCGATTCGCTGAGGTCTTAACATATTAAAGTCTTATGCTTAATACAAACTAAATGCTTTTCAGCTGCCAAACTAAGAGAACGATAGCATGAACTGCAATTCCACTAGATATACAATCGAATTGATTCTATTGCTTGACTTAAATTGAATGATAAGCTCCTCCTCAATTCAATTTCATTTACAGTGCAAACGGCAATGGAAGCTTACGTTTGAATACGTTTTTCACCACTTAACCGTTTGGCGAAAACGCACAGTGCGTGGTGAATTACAACGCAATGCTTGCAAATGCATAACTTTGTGGCAACGCCAACTTTAGGTGGCAGCACTGCCCTATAAGCATGCGTGGCGCTGAAAACAACGCGGTTCTTTTTTAAATATTAACCCAAATATGAAAACAAATTGCTTAAAACGTAAATAGTAAATAAATAAATAACACTAGAAATCTGTATACGTCAATTGCTGCTGTGTGTGCGATAGAGATATCAATTGCCGGACATTGACTGAACGAAGAGTGAGAGGAGGATAACGGCTGCCAGTGTGCTCTGCTTTTCTCTTATTTATTCGCATGTTATTTTTAGGTTAAGCATAGACATAATGAAGGCGTTAATTTAGCTAATGCCAGCGCAGCTTGGCTTTTTATAAGCTGCCAGCATAATATCGACTACATATATATGTATAGATCAAACAAATAAAAACAAATTGGAAAAAAAACATGTGTAAGTAAAAAATAAAAAAATTTCATTTCTGTGACGCTAATTTTAATGGTCTCTAAACTGCCAGCTAAAGTCTTTTATATTACGAAGCAAATGGAATCCACGGTGATACCGTCATGCAACTCAATAATATCGAATGGAAGCGTTTTTAAAGTCATGGCCTATACACGCTGTGGCAGGGAACCGGTCCGCACCACAATTACCGTTAAGGAGTTGATTGGCAAGGGCACCTTCGGCCGCGTCTACAAGGCGCATCTCGACAAATCGGAGCGTCTGGTGGCTCTAAAGCAAGTCGACTTCGATCCCCACCTGATGGAACGAGAGCCGGAAATAATGAATTACCTGGAGGGGCACTGCAATATAGTACGCCTGATCATGTACTGCTATGCCCAGATAAACTGCTCCAAGCAAAACTATCTGCTCATGGCCATGGAGTACATGCCAATGACGCTCGCCGAGCTCATAATCAAGCATCGCCAGCGACCCCTGCAGATGATCTACGTGCGCATTATCTCCTATCAACTGTTCCGGGGCCTCGGTTATTTGCACTCGCACTGCATCTGCCATCGGGACATTAAGCCGGAGAATATGCTGATCGATCCGCTTACAATGAGCCTCAAATTGGCCGACTTTGGCAGCGCCAAGTTCCTGGACATCAACGAGTCGAGTGCCACGTACGTCTGCTCGCGGTTCTATCGGGCGCCCGAACTCTATGCCGGATGCCAGCGTTATAGCACCACGGTGGACGTCTGGAGCGCCGGCTGTGTGCTCGCCGAGCTGCTCAAGAGCTTCGCGCTCTTCGCCAGCAACATGCACGACGAGGCCCAGCTGCTGCACATGATTAGTGTCCTGGGCACCGACGGCTTGGAGCGTGCGCCTCATATCCTGGCAGCCAGTGGCCTGGACACCGCCACTACAATCATCCCGCGACCCAGTTGGCAAATGCTAATTGGCGTCTGGGTGCCACAGGATTTGGCAGCACTACTCGATGCTTGCCTGCAGTATGATCCCACAGCTCGCATCGCCCCGCTGCGAGCCTGTGCCCACGCCAGCTATGACGAGCTGCGCACCATGGATCCCCTCAACACCCACATGCCCAACGGAATGCGGCCGCCATCCCTATTCAACTTCAGCCAGCATGAGCTGCAGGTTGATCCCGGCCTCTGGATGCATCTATTACCTCTCCAACTTGCGGAAGTCATCGAGCAGTAGCGACTCAAGTGCAACACTAGATTTTAAGTTCATGTAGTTTATAGTCGCTCAAGGCTGTATTAGTTATATACATAGCTTTTTAAATACTAAACATGAGGTGAGTATCGAAAAAAGCAGCTCTACCTATGCACCTGATTAAATCTAACATAAATGCGGGTCATTTTAGGAGCAACTCCTGCACTATCCTTAATATCTATTAAACTATTTGTAAAGAACATTAATTTTAAGCTATTTTGCTTAAGTGTCAATTCAAATATTTATATTTATATTTATATTTATGCACATGATTTATGATTTATTTATTATCTTATATTATTCTATGTAATTTATAAAAAAATCAACTTTTCCGATTTATTCAACGCCAATTGTAATACTATTAGTTTCAATTATATATGTTTGTAATATTCTATTCTTACTCTGTACAGAAATCATTTTGCATTACTATCGACCTCGGCAGCCACAGGGGTTTTGCTAGGTCTTTCTCTATAGCGTTCGTCCGACTCTATATTTCCCACGTAGCTTGAGACTGATATGACTCGTTTATAGATGCTATAGCCCTTTGCTGACCGACCTTGTCAGGTCTTACCCTTAGTCTCTTTTGTCTCTTAGTCTTTCAAACACGCATTTCCAGCTATATTTCCTATCTATTTACTTTTATTTCTCCGTATTTTTTCACTTTAGCTAATAGGAATTTTTACTGCAGTTTAGTTTTCTCTTTTCGCAAAACCCTTCAATTTCACATCTGTAGCAATATTTCTTATAGCCCACAGACACACACACATTGTGTCCTGTCTTTTGCTGTCACTTTGAGGCTAATTTTCTTTACTTTTTTTTTTATTTATTTATTTTTTTTGTGCTCACGCACTCTGCTCTTTTGCTTGCCTAGCTTAGCTCTGCCACTGTTTCAGTCTCTTGATTTTGCCTTTTTTCTGTTTTATTTACAGAACTCAGTTGATGCCAGTCCAGATTTAGTAATATATTTACATATATACAGAGTCGTATATGAAATTTGTAGTTGATGTTGGTTAAGCCCATGAATTTGACAGGCTTTCCGATAGCACGCATGGGACTCGAGGAACCGCTTTGAATTTCGAGACCCAGTAGCCTTTGCGTAATAGAAAAAGTCGACCATCCGTTTGACGGTCTGAAAAGTGGTTTAGTTCAATCTGTTCTGTTCAATCAACTTCAAATTTATTCCATAAATCGAAATATTAATATTAATATTAATATTGCTTTCATATTGATTTAAAATTACGTATCGAATCTCATTTAAAGGTTCTGAGAACAAGCCCATTTTTTACTAGAGCCCAACACGCCTTAATTTTTCATTTGCTTCGCTAATTAACTATAATTAAGTCAATTTTCTGCTTAAATCAAAACAATTTGTGCTTAAAAATAGATTTAGTTAATTAATTATTTATGATATTTTAATTAGTATAATCAATATGGTCTTAGAGAACTTATTTTGACGCGACTCCGCCTTAAAGCCTCACCCTCCTACATTGAGAACTTCAGAATATTTGGTATCCATATTTTAAGTACTCTAAATTATCATTTAGAAAATTTTATTAAACTTCATATTTATTTCTTATTATTTTAAGCAAATTTTGAAGAAGATTCAATAAAAATAGATGAAGATTGAAATTTACGAGTACTTTCCGTTCAGAACGTATATTCCATAGGATCGATTGTGCCTAATTATGCCGGTTATCCCATTTTCATCGCCTGCCTAATAAACTTAATGTTAAATATGTTTAAATTTAATATTACCTAGTCCTATACACCTAACATACCTATAAATCTAGGTTCCATTAACTTCTAAAAATTGTCCACTTTCGAATTTGTAATGCAGAGCAGGCTTAAAAAAGTGAAATGGAATTTGAAGAGCGGAAGACTGAATGGTCTGTGTGTGTGTGTGTGTGGCGCAAGAGCAGACACAAAAAATATTCAGTCCATACGGATATCCTGAATATCTGTCCATAGCTATGCTACTTGCCACTTTGCTCTGACAGTCATTTCCGTTTTGAGGGTTTTGCTCTGCTCTCAATGAACTTTTAGCCATTTTGTTTGTGTGTGTGCGAGTGCTCGGGCTTGTGGGACCTGTTGCACCGGCTGCGATTTATATCATCGTAAAAGCTGCCATTTGAATTTGGGAATTTAATTTTAATGCCGAGTGTGGTGGGTGGCTCGGCGGATGCTTAATAAAAGGGCTCTGATAACTGAACTGAAACTGACGCAAAGCCGTGCAGTAAACGGCCCAATATATATGTATATGTATTTAATATATATTTGTGTGCCTGTGTGTGTGTGTGAATGCCACAATGCCCAGCCGCATCCACATCGTCAACGATGGCATCGCACACGCGTCGCCCATTAGGCGAGCCTGTCATTTGCTCGTCTAACGGAAGTTGTCTGTGTTAATGGAATTACATGAATTTCAACTCTGAACCGCAGAGCAGGATGGCAAGCGACATTTCCCGTTGAAGTGTTGCCTACTTCGGCTGCTGCTGCTATTGCTGTTGCTGCTGCTGCTGTTGCTGCTACGGCCCATAAACATTGGTGGCGAAAGTTTGCTTTTTCTTTCCATCAGCACAGCCGGAAATGGAAATAGCGAGGGACGCAAACAAACAAACAAACACTAGCGATTCGCTGAGGTCTTAACATATTAAAGTCTTATGCTTAATACAAACTAAATGCTTTTCAGCTGCCAAACTAAGAGAACGATAGCATGAACTGCAATTCCACTAGATATACAATCGAATTGATTCTATTGCTTGACTTAAATTGAATGATAAGCTCCTCCTCAATTCAATTTCATTTACAGTGCAAACGGCAATGGAAGCTTACGTTTGAATACGTTTTTCACCACTTAACCGTTTGGCGAAAACGCACAGTGCGTGGTGAATTACAACGCAATGCTTGCAAATGCATAACTTTGTGGCAACGCCAACTTTAGGTGGCAGCACTGCCCTATAAGCATGCGTGGCGCTGAAAACAACGCGGTTCTTTTTTTAAATATTAACCCAAATATGAAAACAAATTGCTTAAAACGTAAATAGTAAATAAATAAATAACACTAGAAATCTGTATACGTCAATTGCTGCTGTGTGTGCGATAGAGATATCAATTGCCGGACATTGACTGAACGAAGAGTGAGAGGAGGATAACGGCTGCCAGTGTGCTCTGCTTTTCTCTTATTTATTCGCATGTTATTTTTAGGTTAAGCATAGACATAATGAAGGCGTTAATTTAGCTAATGCCAGCGCAGCTTGGCTTTTTATAAGCTGCCAGCATAATATCGACTACATATATATGTATAGATCAAACAAATAAAAACAAATTGGAAAAAAAACATGTGTAAGTAAAAAATAAAAAAATTTCATTTCTGTGACGCTAATTTTAATGGTCTCTAAACTGCCAGCTAAAGTCTTTTATATTACGAAGCAAATGGAATCCACGGTGATACCGTCATGCAACTCAATAATATCGAATGGAAGCGTTTTTAAAGTCATGGCCTATACACGCTGTGGCAGGGAACCGGTCCGCACCACAATTACCGTTAAGGAGTTGATTGGCAAGGGCACCTTCGGCCGCGTCTACAAGGCGCATCTCGACAAATCGGAGCGTCTGGTGGCTCTAAAGCAAGTCGACTTCGATCCCCACCTGATGGAACGAGAGCCGGAAATAATGAATTACCTGGAGGGGCACTGCAATATAGTACGCCTGATCATGTACTGCTATGCCCAGATAAACTGCTCCAAGCAAAACTATCTGCTCATGGCCATGGAGTACATGCCAATGACGCTCGCCGAGCTCATAATCAAGCATCGCCAGCGACCCCTGCAGATGATCTACGTGCGCATTATCTCCTATCAACTGTTCCGGGGCCTCGGTTATTTGCACTCGCACTGCATCTGCCATCGGGACATTAAGCCGGAGAATATGCTGATCGATCCGCTTACAATGAGCCTCAAATTGGCCGACTTTGGCAGCGCCAAGTTCCTGGACATCAACGAGTCGAGTGCCACGTACGTCTGCTCGCGGTTCTATCGGGCGCCCGAACTCTATGCCGGATGCCAGCGTTATAGCACCACGGTGGACGTCTGGAGCGCCGGCTGTGTGCTCGCCGAGCTGCTCAAGAGCTTCGCGCTCTTCGCCAGCAACATGCACGACGAGGCCCAGCTGCTGCACATGATTAGTGTCCTGGGCACCGACGGCTTGGAGCGTGCGCCTCATATCCTGGCAGCCAGTGGCCTGGACACCGCCACTACAATCATCCCGCGACCCAGTTGGCAAATGCTAATTGGCGTCTGGGTGCCACAGGATTTGGCAGCACTACTCGATGCTTGCCTGCAGTATGATCCCACAGCTCGCATCGCCCCGCTGCGAGCCTGTGCCCACGCCAGCTATGACGAGCTGCGCACCATGGATCCCCTCAACACCCACATGCCCAACGGAATGCGGCCGCCATCCCTATTCAACTTCAGCCAGCATGAGCTGCAGGTTGATCCCGGCCTCTGGATGCATCTATTACCTCTCCAACTTGCGGAAGTCATCGAGCAGTAGCGACTCAAGTGCAACACTAGATTTTAAGTTCATGTAGTTTATAGTCGCTCAAGGCTGTATTAGTTATATACATAGCTTTTTAAATACTAAACATGAGGTGAGTATCGAAAAAAAGCAGCTCTACCTATGCACCTGATTAAATCTAACATAAATGCGGGTCATTTTAGGAGCAACTCCTGCACTATCCTTAATATCTATTAAACTATTTGTAAAGAACATTAATTTTAAGCTATTTTGCTTAAGTGTCAATTCAAATATTTATATTTATATTTATATTTATGCACATGATTTATGATTTATTTATTATCTTATATTATTCTATGTAATTTATAAAAAAATCAACTTTTCCGATTTATTCAACGCCAATTGTAATACTATTAGTTTCAATTATATATGTTTGTAATATTCTATTCTTACTCTGTACAGAAATCATTTTGCATTACTATCGACCTCGGCAGCCACAGGGTTTTGCTAGGTCTTTCTCTATAGCGTTCGTCCGACTCTATATTTCCCACGTAGCTTGAGACTGATATGACTCGTTTATAGATGCTATAGCCCTTTGCTGACCGACCTTGTCAGGTCTTACCCTTAGTCTCTTTTGTCTCTTAGTCTTTCAAACACGCATTTCCAGCTATATTTCCTATCTATTTACTTTTATTTCTCCGTATTTTTTCACTTTAGCTAATAGGAATTTTTACTGCAGTTTAGTTTTCTCTTTTCGCAAAACCCTTCAATTTCACATCTGTAGCAATATTTCTTATAGCCCACAGACACACACACATTGTGTCCTGTCTTTTGCTGTCACTTTGAGGCTAATTTTCTTTACTTTTTTTTTTATTTATTTATTTTTTTTGTGCTCACGCACTCTGCTCTTTTGCTTGCCTAGCTTAGCTCTGCCACTGTTTCAGTCTCTTGATTTTGCCTTTTTTCTGTTTTATTTACAGAACTCAGTTGATGCCAGTCCAGATTTAGTAATATATTTACATATATACAGAGTCGTATATGAAATTTGTAGTTGATGTTGGTTAAGCCCATGAATTTGACAGGCTTTCCGATAGCACGCATGGGACTCGAGGAACCGCTTTGAATTTCGAGACCCAGTAGCCTTTGCGTAATAGAAAAAGTCGACCATCCGTTTGACGGTCTGAAAAGTGGTTTAGTTCAATCTGTTCTGTCGTAGTGTGAACATCGCCAAAAAAAACCAAAAACTTAAAGTCTAAGGAAAAGCAATTGAAGGAAAAACAATAGAAAAATCTTGTGGAAAAATCGTGCAATCTGAAAAGTGAAAAACTGAAGGCAAAACTTAAACATGGAATTGCCGTCGATGGTGGAGCGTTCGGGTGGCCGTTTGGTGGTGCGCAGCCTGGTGAGTGGTGCCACAGTCTTTCAGACAGCAATGGAGGAGAGTGACGCAGCAGCGGCAGAGAGTGCCAATCCGATGGCCACGCATCCCTTGGTCAGCGCCGAGATGCTCGAGCGCCAGCTGCAGTTGCTCAACAATCAGACAGCAACTGCTCAGCCGCAGCCGCCGATGGTGCCGTCGGCCATGTCCAAGGCGGAGCAGGAGGACGGCTGCAAGGAATCGCTGACCATGCTGGAGTCGCGGGCCGAGGAGGAGCTGCCGCAGTGCAAGATCCGGCGAAACTACAGCTGCAATGCGTGCGCCTTCTTCACGCAGAATCCGCGCAGCCATTTGTCGCACCTGCGCGACGTGCACGGCGAGAAGATCGTGATAAACGAGTGCAAGCTCTGTCTGTATGCCTCGCGCCACTTCCAGAAGCTGGTGCGTCACATGAAGATGGTACACGGCTGCTCGGACGATGACAGCAACGGCTTGGCCGGCAGACGCCACTGCAATCGGGAGGCACGCAAGCGTCGCCTGGAGGAGAGCATCGAGGCGCCAACTGGGATGCCAGCCCCATTGCAGCAGAGTGCTCCTGCGCCTATAGTACCACTGCCACTGGCACTGCCACTGCCACTACCACTACCCCTTTCAGTTGCTGGCGACCAGAGTGGAGCAGCGCTGGCGGGGCCGTCGCTCAAGCAGCTGAAGAGCGAGCTGCAACTGCAGGAGCAGCAGCTACTGAGCAATGTGGAGGCGTTCAATCGCCAGCAGCAGCTGCAGCATCTGCAGCAGATGGTCTCGCGCAGCGCCAACATCTTCTCCATGGCCTTTGAGTTCCAGATGTGCATGCTGATGCCGGCATCGGCCATCCTATCGAGCGGTCAACCCGTCGAGGAGCTGGACCGTGAGCCGGAGAACAGCAGCTCGGACTCGGAGGCGTCGCCGCAGGCCGATGAGTGTGTGACACCCGAGGCGCTCGATCTGTCGGCCGGCAGCTCCTCGGTCACCCAGTATCAGTGCCAGAAATGCTCGTATAGCACACCGGTCCGGGCACGCTTCAAGAAGCACGTCAAGTATCACACGATGCCGCTGATCAAGTGCGGCTCGTGTGACTTCCATTCGCCCTACAAATGGAACCTGGACAGGCACACCAAGAACCATGGCGCCAATGGCTACTTCAAGTGCGCCGTTTGCGACTTCAGCACCAACATCAAGCAATCGCTGACCATACATGAGCTCAACCACCATGTGGCTCGACGTTCGGCCTCGCAGCAGCAACAGCAGCAACAGCAGCAGCAGCAGCAGCAGCAGCAGCATCAGCAGCAGCAGCAGCAAGTGCAGCAAGTGCAACATCAGGCAGCAAGAGCAGCTGCACTGGATTCGTCAACTGATCAGGCAGAATCGATGGACCCTGAGGTCTGTCCTAGTCCCATCGTGGAGGCAATTGGGTCTAGTTCTGGCTCGCCGCTGTCCGAGTTGCCGCCCATCAGCTGCTCACACTGCCAGCAGCGCGTGCCCAACGCCATGGAGCTGATCAGCCATCTGCAGCAGTGCGAGCCGGCGCTGCGAAACACCACGCAGCTGGCCTGCGACATGGATCTGACCGGGGAGGAGGACTTTCGCGGGGCTAGCACCGATCTGAGCTATTGTGGTGTCGAGACGGCGCCCGGCTATGGCGAGGTAGGTACTCAGGAGCAGCTTAGAAACGATTCAGCAGTAACTTCTGCCCTTTGCCAGGTCACGGAGCAACTGCAGCCGGAGGATTCGGATGCCCTCAAGAAGGTCTTCAAGTGTCCGCATTGCACATTTTGGGCAGCGACCGCCTCACGCTTCCACGTCCACATCGTGGGCCATCTGAACCGCAAGCCGTTCGAGTGTTCGCTGTGCTCGTACCGCTCCAACTGGCGCTGGGACATCACCAAGCACATTCGGTTGAAGGCCATGCGCGACAAGTCGCACACTCAGGCGCAGGTGCTGATGAACGATGAGACGGGCAGACGCAACTATGCCAAGTACAATCAATATCTGACCCTCATGAAGGTCAGCGCCGAGCAGGCGGCCGATGCCAAGACCATGCGCTGCGGCGAGATGCAGCCCAGCAATCTGGAGCAGCAGCACCAGCAACAGCTGCTCGCCGCTCTGGAGGATAATTTAGAGATTCAGGATGCACACTCAGACTCTTTGGCTGCTCTCGACTTGCGTGTATCCAGCAAATCCCATGCGGAGCCCCCAGCTCAGGCCAATGAACGCTCCATGGAACGCAGCCATTCGACACAGAAGCAAAAGCACAGCAAGACAAGCAGCAAATCCAATAAGCATTCACATAAAGGATAACTCATCATGAGCAATACTATTACACTAATTACACTAATCATATGCTTTTACTATTTATACAAACTGGCATTGCAATTATTTATACAAGAATTATTTGTTATCCGTTATATATATATATACGTAATATATAGCTTTTTATTGCACTTTTTCATATTTGAATAAAAGATTGCTTAAATTATAATCCTTGAAGGTCTTGCAGAAGAGCCATAAGGAATCGAATTTTACTGAAGGGCTTGATTATGCTGAGAGTATTGCATGAGATCATTACAAGTAAAGCTTACAATATTTATCAACAGATTCGATTTGATAAACATTTTTCTCGAATTTGTCTGCGTTTACATTCAATTTTAAAGCTATATTATTAGTTCTTCATATTCAGCTTATAGCACTTTTTCATATTGGAATAAAATATTGCTTAGAATTATATAACTGGGGAACTTCATTCTGGAGTATAAAGCATTGTATGAGATCAATAAGAGAGAGTAGTCTTAGACTGAACTAGAGATTTGTTCGATTTGTTCTACAGTTCGACATTTACATTTAAATTTGATTTGAAAGTCTTTTCTTAATTTATTTCTTCTAAAGGGGGCTATGAGATATAGGTAGTCAAAAGTACATGTTCTTTGAAATTTACATGGCAAATAATTTTGCTTTCGCGTACTTAGTTTTAGTTGCATAATGATTAGGCTTGAGTAAATAGTTTGGGTTCCTAATAACAGCATAATAACAACTACTATCCATACTTTTAGCTAAGCTAAGTCTAAGATTTTTTTTAGATTTAGAGGCTTTCTGACTAATCAAAAATTAGCCAAAATTTTGCATCACGCGCTGATCACAGCAGACATTCCTGTATGAAAAATAATACTATGCATAGTAAAACGATTAGCGGCACCAAAAAGCACAACTCGTCCACGCTAAGCGTGGGCCGCAGGTTCCAAAGATCGATGGCGAGGTAGCGCGCCTGTAACAGCCACGGATACGCCCATGCCCACCACTAAGTTGTCTGGCATTGGACGCCATTGAAATGCGCTTCATCTTCATCATCGGTGTCTGGGAGACGAGGTTGTGGCTTATAGTCTGTCATTTCCACATGCTGCGCTCCGGCCGGCGCTGTAATTTTTACACGCGGCGGCAGCACCGTCTCCAGCGTGGCCAACTGCTCTGGCGAGGCGAATCCATCGGGTGGAAAGTTCACCTTGAACTGTACAAAGAGATCACCATGATCTTCCGGTTTGGTGAACACCGGCATGCCAATCCCTTTCATCATTTTGATATTATTGTGCCGCAGCACTTCGCCCGGCTTCGTGGCCATGCACACTTGCCGTCCATTCAAGTGCTTGAAGCAATACGTATATCCACACAAAGCCTCTGTTAGATTAATCTCTAGATCGCCCATATACAGATTTGCATGGCGACGCCTGAAGAAGGGATGCTCAGCCTGCACGATAACCACAAAGAGGTCCCCATACTCTCCGTTACGCAACTGATGTCCCTCATGGGCAAAGGGCAGCTTCAACATATGTGGCACGCCGCGTTCAACCACGATATCACGATGCATTTGCTGTTCCACAAAGCCGGATCCAGTGCACTGCTTGCAGCGCATCGATTCCTTGATGGTAAAGCCACGACCATCACATGAGGAGCAAGGCTAGCAAATAGTGGACAATTAATTGATGCATTTCAGAGCTTACTTCCCACTTACCACATCGAAACTGGCCATACCCATAAATGTGAAAGCAGGTCTATGGCCCACACCTTCGCAAGTCGCGCAGGTTTCTCGGCCCTGCGGTGGGCCGCCTTCGCCATTGCACTTGTCACATAGCTTCTGTCGCTTATATTGCAACGTTTTTTTACTGCCACCCGTGTAAATCTCCTCCAGCGTCAACTCCAATTTGATCAAAACTTTACCATCGTTTATGCCGCCAAACCATTGTGTGAAAAACTCCGATGTACCCATGCCATTTTCGGCGCCTTCCTGCAGACCCCTGATTCCATAGCGATCGTAAATGCGACGTTTCGCCGGATCGGAAAGTACTTCATAGGCGAATGATATTTCCTTAAATTTATCAGCCGTATTGGGATTCTTGTCCGGATGGAATTCTTTGGCCAATTTGCGATAATTCTATGTTGGGCACGGGGATTGATTAGGTATCAGTAAATTGAATACGAGAAAAACAACCAAGAACCTTTTTAATATCATCTGCGGTCGCATTCTTCGCCACGCCAAGAATATGGTACAAATTCAGGTTGTCCATTGCGATTGCGCGCTAGCCCCTCTATTCAAAAACAATGTCCGTACATGGTAATCAATAGAAAATTTTGATAATTTATAACAATTGTGACACACTGATTTGCATTTCAAATTGTTACGATGTTCATTATGTTGTTGTTTTCATTTGATTTTTGAATTCGCTCTATTCTAAACAGCTGTGTTAACAGCTGCACAATTGGCATGCTATACGGTTCAGCTTACCGAAGTCTTTTGGAATATCAGCCTCTGTACGTTTTTGTTTTATCAATTTCGAATGATGCCCTTTAATTATTCATTTTCTAAAGGTTTTTAGGACAATTGTTCAATGAATGCAATAAATGCATTGTTAAAGGGTAACTGTAGGGATACCGAAGTAGATTTAGTGTTGTAAAGAGCACGATTGTACTACGATTTATATAAACTGGTCACCCTAAAAATGGAAAAAGTACTGCAATCATTTTAAAAATATATCTGTTCTAATAGAAACCACAAAAACATCATTCATTTTATGAATCAATAGGTATTACGTTTTCTTTCTGAGCTATTGTTCATATTTTTTGTGCGAATACCAATTATTTGCAGTGTGACCGTATGCTGTCTGCTAAAAAGCACAAACATGAGTCATCAATGCGCGTCTCCGTAGATAACACGATGGGCGTGGTGAAATTTAATTATTCATTCCAACGCTTGCTTTGGGCACACTAGGTGACTTGTACGTCACATCATCGGAAAATTTTCCAGAAATTACGTACAAATTTTACGAAAAAAATTTCATAAAAATCACTTTTAAATTATTAAAATTTTTTCTTTTAAGTTAAAAATCGGAAATAGAAGTGATTGAACTAAAAAAGTGGGATTTTTCGCCGTAAAACAGCGTTTTTACGCAAGCAAAATGGTTGCAAAGTAGAGACGTAAAAATTTTGTGTGTGTACCAACGAAAGAGAGGAGAAAACGGAACGCGAGAAAGTAAAAAGAAGAAATCGTAACTACTCGCTGGTGGTGTGCGTGAGTGCTTGGTAAGAAGCAGATAAAGCATAACACACGAAAACTGTGTTGCGCCTGGGAAAAATGATGGAAAATTTTGAGGACATGGATGTTCGACTAGGACATATTAATTTTAAAGAGATTGGGGATGTACACGAAGTCCAAGTACATGCCGAGCGCAACGAGCTACAAAGTTTTGAGCACACGCAGGCAAATTTCGATTTTGGCGCTGAAATTGTGACAACAAATGCTAAGCCAGCAACAGCAGCAACAACATTAGTAGCGACAGCAACAGCAACGACGCCAGCAACAAGCGAAACGCAACCAAAAGAAAATAGTGAAATCAAAACAAAAACATTGCCTCAAATGGGAGAACATCAAATTGGCGCCAATCGAAATGCCGAAAATCTAACCAATGCGGAGCAAAACAGCCAGCAACAAACAAACAATTTGGAAAGATCCTTCTCCGAGGCAGATGATGATGATGAAGCAGATGAGGATGAAAATGAAGATTACAAATCAAGGTATAAATAGCGCATCTGAATGGTGCTCATATAAATTAACATCATTAACCAATTACAAATTTATAAATAACAAACTAATCCTTTCTAAATTTAACTTTTTTCAACTTAGGTCTTTAACTTTTTTTTTTTTTTTTTTTTTTTTTTTTTGTACAAACAAATTTAAAATAAAATTTAAATTATTTTAATTACATTAAAAATATCTTTTATTTTTTTATATGAATTGGCAAAAAATTTCGTAAACGAAAACAAAAAAAACAAATTTCTATAAAATATTCATCTATAACTTCTTTAGCTGGGCCAACAGCGATGACGATGATGATGATGACACCTCCAGCTCGGATTGCTCATCAGTGAGCCGCAGCGACTGGAAAATGCGTTGGCTACAGCGCGAATTTTACACTGGTCGCGTACCCCGCCAGGTGATTGCCAGCATAATGCCACACTTCGCCACTGGATTGGCAGCAGACACAGAGGACTCGGTGTTGTGGGACTATCTGGCACATCTGTTGAATGAACCGAAGCGCCGCACTAAGCTGAGCAACGTTAACACCTTTGACGATGTCATTGATTTGGTTCACAAGTCGGAGCGGATTATTGTGCTCACTGGAGCCGGTGTTTCTGTTTCATGCGGCATACCAGATTTTCGCTCTACAAATGGTATCTATGCACGACTGGCGCATGATTTTCCCGACTTACCTGATCCCCAGGCCATGTTCGATATTAACTACTTCAAGCGCGATCCGCGACCCTTCTATAAATTTGCTCGCGAGATTTATCCCGGCGAGTTCAAGCCCTCTCCGTGTCATCGTTTCATCAAGATGCTGGAGACGAAGGGCAAGCTGTTGCGCAATTATACCCAGAATATAGACACATTGGAGCGTGTTGCGGGCATTCAGCGGGTGATTGAATGCCATGGCTCATTTTCGACAGCCTCGTGCACCAAATGCAAATACAAGTGCAATGCGGATGCACTACGTGCCGATATATTTGCCCAGCGCATACCCGTGTGCCCGCAATGCCAGCCGAATGTGGAGCACAGCGTTGATGCTTCCGTAGCTGTAACAGAGGAGCAGCTGAAGCAGCTGGTAGAGAATGGCATCATGAAGCCGGATATAGTCTTCTTTGGCGAAGGTACGTAGTAGATAGTAGATTGTCTTCCAAGTTCCAACCAGCTCAAAAACTAATTTTTGAATAAGGATATGGCGAATCGCCGCCAACTTCACTTTGTAAGGCGAAAAAAGTGCAGGCAACACTATAGTTTGAAATATTCAAATTATTCAACACTATTTCAAACCTTTTAAAGTGCTGAAAGATTATCGTTTTTTTTTTCCTTTATTTTTTAAATTTATAATCGATTATATAGTTATTATATAAACAATTGTTATTCTATTGTATCATAATTATAGGATTACCGGATGAGTACCACACGGTTATGGCCACAGATAAAGACAAGTGCGATTTGCTGATTGTGATCGGCTCGTCGCTCAAGGTACGCCCCGTCGCACACATTCCCAGCAGCATACCAGCTTCGGTGCCGCAAATTCTGATCAATCGCGAGCAGCTGCATCATCTGAAGTTCGATGTGGAACTTCTGGGCGATTCGGATGTTATAATTAATCAGATCTGTCAACGTCTGTCGGGTGCTGGGTCCAGCGATGACGACCATGATTGGAAGCAACTTTGCTGTGACGATCAAGTTTTGCGTGAATCGAGAGAGCTATTGCCACCGACAGAGCATCATTATCATCATCATCATTATCACCATCATCGACTTCGGAGCTCAGAGAGTGAGCAACCGTCGCAACTGGACACGGATACGCAGTCCCTAAAATCAAATGGCTCGGTTGACTATCTGCTCGGGTCATCGGCAGGCACATGCTCCGATAGCGGCTTCGAGTCTTCCACATTTACAGCGGAGCACAGCAAGCGAGATCAGCTGCAGCATCTGATGCTGCAGCAACCGCAACCAGTTGCCAGCAGCAGCCACAGCAATGCAGCCGATGCAGACCGAGAAGCCATTGAACGCATCAAGAGTGACATACTCGTCGAATTGAACGAGACGGCATTAAGTTGTGATCGTTTGGCAGCTCCAGTGGCAAATGGTGCCACCACCGCCGGCTACCGTCATCTGTCCGTTGACTCGTCAAAGGATAGTGGCATTGAGCAATGCGAGGCATCCAATCCCAGCAATATCGAAGTGTCCGCCGGCTATGCCAGCAATTTGGACCCAAACCTTTCTGCGAATATGGTTGTGGAAACTAAGACAGCGGCGCCCAGCCTAACACCGACTCCGCCGCAGCCGAGGCGACAGACCGTAGCCGAACGCCTACAGCCCGGCACCTTCTATTGCCACAGCAATAGCTGCTCGTATGTCTTTCCCGGCGCTCAAGTCTTCTGGAATAGTGACTTTAGCGAGGACGATGAGGATGAGGAGGATGGGGCAAGTGTGCACGAAGCTGATCTCTTTAGCAACGTTGTGGCCAGCGATGAGGAAGCATGCGATCTAAATGCGGTTCCCCTATCACCGCTTCTACCGCCGGCACTGGAGGCACACATTGTCACCGAAATCACCAATGGCAACGCTCTCGACGTCGACGTACTACCCGCTGCTGCCACCAGCACCTCGAGCAGCAGCAGTCCCAGCAATAAGCGGCGAAGTGCAACAGCCATGGAGCAATTGCAGTCGCCAACGTCTGCGGCCAGTCCAGCGATTGAATCTGAAACGCCGCCGCCTATTAAGAAGCGACGACCCAGTGTAGTTACAGCTACAGCAACAGCTGCAGCCACATTAACAACTGTGTAAATGTTTATATACATATATACATATATATATATATAGTTGCCGGCTAAGTTAAGTTTATTATTTATTATAATTTTCACTGCGACTTTTGCAAGTCAATTCAATTTCGACTCAAAAGCCTGAACACTATTCAATGTCTAGAGAAGCTCAACACAAAACAGTAATTGAGGCTTTTGTAAAATGTCTATTTGTCTTCTTCGAACGTAACCAGACGAGAGATCCCGGTTTCATAGCTGGTTTACGTATCCATTTTTGATATTTTTTTTGGAAACTTAGTTTACATATTTATTCATTACGCAGATATATATCGATCTATATATATGTACATGTAAAATCTTAGTATTTTTATCATGTTAAGTTGTTGCTGAGGCCTTTTAGTTAATCCACTGAAAGCTGGAGGATAAAATGCACGCAAATTTTCTAATTTGCAATTTGTTAGCGCATGTTGCCTCGATTATATTCAAAATAGGCTAAGTTCAGAAGTAAGATGAAAAACAACGTTTTTTCTAGCATTTAAGAACCGGACAAAAAAAATCTGTATATAGGTAACTTTGTAAATGTAATTTTTCTATTTCATATGATTAAAAATAATCTGTTTCCTTATTTTTAACTCTCGGTTATGGCAGTTTTATATATATATAAATGTATTGCATTCATATTTACACTTCACACACATAAACACATATTAGCTTGCAGTTTAGTGCGAGTTTGAATGAATGTTTAATCAAAAATTTAGCATAATTTTCAGATATATACATATGCATATATATATATATATATATATATATATATATATATATATATATGTTATAGCCACCAAACGTATGTGTAAATGATTCATTAAGCACTAGTTGTAATATACCAATATATAATGTATTAATATCCAAAAACAAAAAACGTAATAAACCAATTTATTCAGAGTTGTTGAGCAGCTACAAGAGCATCCTATTCATTCAATTGAATATCGGACAATGGGTATATCTTAATACTAAGTGGGAGATTCAACAGTTCTATAAGTGCAGCTGGATAAGCCTTTCATAATCATTAGTTTAAAGGAGTAGGATTCTAGATAAGCATGAAAAAACATCTCTTCACCCACACATACAGATCTATAACTGCATCTGAAGATACCATTCCTGTTCATTAACTTTAAAGAGCAGATAGATCTGTAAGTTTAAATGACTATACTGAACTGTGCAATAGATCTAAAAAGTTAACTGCATCATCAACCATTGAGCCATCAAGATGATGATTCAATTAAACATTCAAATCAAAATCGGAATTCTGGTACTCACATCAATTAAATTTTATGTATCGTTAAATGTTTCCATTGCCCAGCTTGTTAAACGAAAGAATTTAATATATGTAAACAGTATATTATATTATAGAAGTTTGATTCAACACAGAATTCAACGAAATGGGCTTTGATATTAATCCATTTCAATTTCATTTCATTATGAAATGTGTCTAATAAGTGTATCGTATATCCAATACGCACATATTCGCTTGCCCTAGATATGGGCATTGCATTAAATAGTCACTCCCAATGCAATAATAACACGTAAATCGTTTACACTTTGCAATTTTGAATTCGTTTTTTATTAATTACGATTTGTTTTTTAGACATTAGCTGATATCTTAAGCATATCTAGATACATAGTATTCTAATTTAAGGTTACCTTTTGCAGAAGTGCTCAATTAATTCATTTCATGCAATATGCTGGCTACCACAACGCAAAAAAAATATATTTATTATTAATTGGTTTTTCTGTTTTCTTGGGACTTTTTGCTTACGGACTATGAGCCATTAGCTCTGATGTTAACTGGATGCATGTGCTTACGAGATGCTGCCTGATATTTGATATTTGTCTCTTGCTTTACTTTGATACTATGTGTAGGGTTGGGTATATAGCTGCGTGATGTCGGGTTCGTGGGGTTGCAAGGCTAGAACGAAACTCAAGTTCTATTTACATCCTAGTAAACCTAACCGGTATTTGTAAACAATTTAGTATATACCCATATTCAGATTTATATATAATGTGTATGTGTATGTGTGTGTATGTACATATGTTTTATATGTGTTGTACATTAGCTTTCGATTTTCGATTATAAAAATATGCGTTTATGATAAAAATGAATTTCCCCAATTCACTTTGCTATAGAAACTCTGACTGATAATAACATGAGCGTACATTAGAGACAACTACGGGGATGCGTATGTCTTTATATTTATACATATGTGTATGTATGTTTATATCTATATCTAGAGTAGATATAAAATAACGCGCTCTGAGACTTGAGTTAGTTGTATAAACTGTATGTGGATATATAAATCCGTTATAGGCAACGTATGTGTTCGATTTCTAACAAAATACTTCAATTATATATATATATATATATATATATATATATATATATATATATATATATATATATATGTATATATAGGATATACAATATAATATTATATATGTCTATATGTAATATACACGTGTAGATGCGTGCGTTTCATCGTTTCATAAAAATGAAATACAACTACGCTTGGCTTTGTTAAACACTGTTTGGGTTTCGTTTCCGGCATTGAGATAATGTCCTGGCTGATGCCGCACTATAAGAACTGTGACTTGTTCGTCTTGTGCGATCTGGACTTGCTGGGGTTGAGTTTGCACTTTAGTTGCGCAATGAGGTCAGAGATTTTGAGCGCAGGTCCCACTTTCATGCCCAGCAACGGCATTATGTCATCCTTAGTCAGCTGTAGCAATCGCTTGCCATCGATCTTGTTGCGGCTAAACGTGTCGCAGTGTGCGGTGCAGTCGTTCACACGTAGAAACTGTGACACATCATACACGTTCCAGGTGTCCGGCATCAGCTCCAGATGCGCCTCATTCGAATCGACATCGGCCAAACGAGGAATGTACTTGCTGTTCGTAACCGCAGAGTTCTGTTTGACGGCAAAGGATATCAAGAATATTAATTTCATATTGCTTAGAGGGAAGTTAGGTTGGAGGCGTGGCTGGGCTTCGAGCTGGGTGAATTGTTGATGAAGCTATGCAAGTACCAAAATAACAGTGCGTAACATAAGTTATATACAAATTGCATTCAAGTTTTGCTGGATTTTTGATGATTGTTAACATAAATATATATATATACAACTATATATATACATGTATACTTAGGTGAGCTAGCGGGCGGGCGGGCTTTGGTTGTTTAATTGGTTCTAAAAGCTATACGCACTATTATCCTACAGTACTCACCGCAATGTAACTAGTGGCTTTGCGACCCATAATTGGTGGCGCAGGAGATTTAGTAGTAGAAGATTTCTTTACCATTGTTTTGCTGGCATTGCCATTGCCGCCGCTGGCCGTCGGCGTTACCGTGCTGGCTGGAGCTCCGCCAAGTGAAGCAAACTGATCGGAGCTCGTTGTGGTAGACTGTTCAGACATGTGGCTGGTGCTGCAATCGCCATCGGCATCGTCCTCAGCCACCCCATCCTCATCCTCATCCTCCTCGACCTGATTATTCTCATAGAAGGCAGCATTGTGATGCTCCGGCTTCAGTTCCAGCTTAATGCTCAACTTCGGCAAGTGCGGCGTAGTCTTCAAGGCGATCGTGCGCGGCTTGACTGCTGCAAAGATTATATTGAGAGTTAATAGTAATAAGTAAGCTTACATGTGGCTTAAGCGTGAACCCACCTGTCTGCGTGTTATTGTCATGTTGCGCTTGTTTGTTGGAAGCAGCGCCAGTTGGGCCATTGGCTCCCTTTTTAGTCTTACGCTTTCTTTGCACTTTGGGTTTGGGGGCTGGCTTCGGCACTTGCTGGTGGGAGACTCGCGGCGGTCCCTCCAGTTTGTGGCCAACGAGCACACACCAGCCCACAGGATATATATCCGCCGACTCGCAGTCCAACCACTGATCATACTCGTCCGTCCAGCCATCAAAGTGAACCTTGAGGAGCCGACCCACAACACGCGCCACTGTGGCCACACACACCAGACGCGGATCCATCAGATCCGCACATTCCAGACTCATGCCCGCTTCAAAGCCATGATCGGGCACAATGCGATGGAACAGATGCTGGCCGGCCGCAACGGCGCCAGTGTCGCGCAGGTAACCCTCCCAGGTGAAGGTACGCGAATCGTAGCCATTCGGCGGCGTCACAGCTATGTTATTTGAGTCACAAAAGCCAGCCGGGAAAATGCAAGGCGACTTCTCATGGTAGCAAAACCTGCAAATGCACATAAAATGGTTTGTTTTATTTAACTCTGAGCTTCCACTCGAAAATTGGCTCACCAATCAGACCCTGAGGCGTCCGGTTGATATGAATCGATGCGTATCATCATATATCCGAATTTGAGTACAGCCATCACAGTGGCGGGACAAATCGATGATAGATTGAGCGGATCGACAGCCTCCAGCTTCATGCCTTCGATAAAGCCATTGGTTTTTCCATCCAGAAAGTATTCGTCAAATGTGAAATTCATTTTGAATAGCTCAATGGTTGCATCATCCTCGTGCACTTCAATCATGGCCTCACGACCCGCTGAAAAATCTCATATGTCAAGTATGATACCACATTGAACTGTTAATGTGTTTACCCAGCATGCGTTCCAAATAGTCCTGCGGCGCGGCCAAATTGTGGCCAACTGTTGTGGCCCAACCAACTGGATGGATAATGGGCGAATCTTCGTGGCACCAGAAGCCATCGTCCGAGTCGAAGTAGCGCAAGAACAGACGTTTTCCCACAATCTTGGTCACCGTGGCCAAGCGCACCTGTGATATGCGATCCTTGTCTACGCACTCCAGATTCAGGCCGAGTCGGAAACGCGACTGCAAACTGTCGTTGACCTTGTTATAGAAATTGGAGGGCAATGTGCGTGCGCCGGACAAACGCTCCACGAGAAAGTCCTTCCAATCCTTGTACTTGTGCTCGATGGTGCGTGGCGGTATTAAGGGCTTGCCACGCGTCGCACACCATCCCACCGAATGGACTTCGGCATTGCAGAGATTCACCCAAAAGTCGTGCGAGTTGACGTCGAAGCCCTCGTAACTCATTAACGCTTTGTAGCCTTTAATCTCCAGTATGGTGGCCACCCAAAACGAGGTGGGCGTCTGTCCCGGCTGAATGACCTCAATGTTATCGCAATCGGTATTCTCCACCTCCACCTTCATGCCCACGCCCAGATTATCCCACACCTCGTAGCCGGGCGCGTGTGGAAAGCAGGTAACGGGCGCCGCATAGAAGTTCGGTTTGCCCAGCCGCGGCAGCCAGTCGTACGAGTGCATCGGATCGTACATGCGCCGTCGTATGCTGATGATCTTCTCCATTTGTGGGCATGGCGCCGGAAGACGTTCGTACTTGGGTATTTGAGGAAGATCTTCCTGCGGAAAGGCATCTCGAAACAGACGCAGTGCTTTGGGCGTTGGCGCAGCATTCACAAAAGAATTGCTGGCGGCGGCGTTCAGCTCGCTGCCGCTGGCTTCGGCCGGCGGCGCAGCAGCATCGCCAACGGCAGCTCCATTCAGTGCTGCAATTGTCTCCTCCGTGGCCATTTGCACATTATTGGCAGCTGCATCCCCGCCCAGCGACATGGGCTCCCCGAATCCGTTCAGCTGCGTTATCTTCGACTGATCCGTGATACGAAAACGATAGTTGGCATTTTTGATATGTGCCGCTTGCAGCGTTAGCTCAATGTCCGACTGCTGCTGCTGCTGTTGCTGATGATGTTGATCCTGCGCATCCGACGGCGATGCTAGATTTGTTTCCGCTGAGCCCGTTGACTCAGGCATCTCCAGTGCAGCAGCTGGCGAGCTGCTGGCATCCATCTTGCTATTGAGCACCAGCGAATAGAGCTCTCCGCGAGCACAGGCCATGCTGCAGAAACGTCGCGACTTTGTGTAGAACGTGTGCTTCACACCAATGGCACCGCAACGTTCACAGACAGCTGCGAAGCAGAGCATTATCATTGGATAGGATTAATTACAGAGTCGATAAAGTTTCGCAAATAGCTAACTAATTAAAGCAATGCTGATCTTAATTGCACTGAATTAGTTACAGGTCTAATGAAGCTTTTCAATAACATTTCAATAATTATATCTATGCTGCATTACAATTACTATAATTGAAACATTTCTAGCTTAAGAACCTAAGGACCTAAGTAGCTTTGTGCATTAGACAAATGCATAATGAAGCTCCGAGATACTAGATGGATATTGTCCTAGCGAATGCTTATAATACCTAGTTCAGGGTGAGTTCATAGGTGAGTTAGAAATTCATAACTATATGCCTAAGCTAATGTAAATATACAATTGAACCCATGTGAGGGGTATATATGACATAATTGCTGAAACTTGGCTGGGACCCATTATTTTGTTCCAGAAATTCTTGTGTTTCAACTAATTTTATTATATATAATACATAAAATAATACATAATACATAAAATAAAATTCTGTGAGCTGGATGAAATTTATTAATAAAAAAAAAATAAATAAGTAAACATTCGTAAATAAAAACCTAAATCATATATAAAATCTAATTAAAAGAAAAAATCATATAAAATGATGGTAAGTGAAAACATACCCATGCCGTCTTTCTGTATCGGTATGACCGAGGGATCAATATTGCCCTTGTAGGCAATCGGTGTCTTGAGCACGAGTCCAGGCCGGTTCACTGGCTCAATTTTGCGCGTCTTGCGCTGGGCACGCATCGAGGAGCTGGACCCAGAGCCAGACCCACTATTGCCAGCCTTACTGCTGCCGGACGCAATGCCATACGGACGCATTGCTTTTGCCGTGGGTGTGCTTGTTGCCTCCTCACCGGCAACTAGGATGTTGGCAAAGCCATTGCCACTGCCGGATGCTGCTGGCATGCCGGCAAGGGATGTGCCGGCTTGATTTATCATCGCATGCGTGGTACCCAGCAGCTTGTGATGCAGCAGGCCATCGGCTAGCGGCACAAGCATATCATGATTCGGCATGCTGGTCATGCACGACGATGATGACTGTGAGATATCCTTATCCGACGAGGTCATAAAATCGGTGCCATCATACGAATTATTATCCTCGTTCATCATTACAAAATCATCAATGTTTATGATCTCCTGCTTGGGCTCTAGATCGGACATCCCGCCACTGGCAGCGCCATCATCATATCCATCCTCCAATTGGCCATAGACCTGCTGGTCATCATCAACGGCCGCCGAGCTGACGCCCATCAGTGCCACACCGGCATTGTTGCCATCATCGCCATCCATGACTTCGGCATAGTTTTGAAAGACAGTCGCTGCGGCGGATTGCTGCAGCAACTGTTGCTGCAGTCCACCCATATGCGCAAAGCCGTACAGATTATTTGTATTTGTGGCAATTAGCGTTCCTGGCTGTACGCCCAGTGCGGCAGCGGCTGCTGCTGCCTGTCCCGTAAAATCCCCCCCAACAATACTCATCATTGGACTCATATCCTTTTTGTGGTATGGGTGAAGAGTTGGAGGTGTTTATCATGTTGTTGTTGTTGTTTGTGTTTGGGTTTGTGTTGATTTGGTTTTATTTTTTATAGGCAGTTGCATACAGTTGACAGTTGAATGGATACGGATACGGATACAACGTAACCAATACATAAATCATAGAAAAGAAAGTAGAAGGAAATAAGTAAACGAATTCCAATTTTTAACTAAAGCATAAACATATGATATTGCATATAAATATATGATGGGTGTTTCTGTGATACCTGACTTAGGCTAAATCTCATGCCTTTCCACCTGTTGAAGTCTTTAATTTCAAAAAGAATTTCAATATTCAACCTAACGAGCTAGGAAAACGTATGTATGTGCTAGGATTTAAGCTGATCAAAGCTTAATATTTCCGGAAAATTGATATAAACCTAAGCTTGAAATTACAAATTCACATAGTCGGATACAATTAATTAGGGATTACCTATCGATAATATTATGGCTTCAAGATTTTGATTACACAGCATTAAAAAGCAATAAATATGTTGATAGATCGTAAGTCTAAATATTTTATTTTTATTCAGTTAAAATATTTTCGAAACTAAGGGAACATTGGTCCCATTAGGACTTACCAAAGTGGGCTGATGTGTCATATCCTCCATAACGGATAGACCAACAGTTGAGTGACCCAGCAGAGTTGCAGCATCCTCCAATGTAATGCGCTCCGAGTTGTATTGGCTGCTCATCCACATCATCCGCAGCTCAGCCGGATTCATTGTTTATATTTTTGGTTACTGATAGTTGTTGATTTTGTTGTTGTGACTTTAGTATATTAGTTGTTTATTATTCAGACAAACTGTAGCGTCTTTTGTTGTGGCATTTGTGAAGCGGCAATTTCGGCTGCAATGGGAAATACACACTGATCACAATACACACACATACACTTTTAACAGACTCCTGCACTTGCTGACCATATGGACCGTCATCGGCGCCTGTTTTTTCGTTTTCTTCTGTTTCTATTTCTTTTTTTTTTTTTTTTTTTTAGTTCCGTTTCTGTTTGTTTCCCCTCGTTACGCTTTCTACGAAAACGAAATGCAGCTGCAAGCAAAATGCTCTAACGAATACAAATTGCAATAAAATCATCAAATAAATCACTTGTGGACAATTGCAAATGAGTTCGGTTTGCAAAAACCGAATTATTTTAGGCAGCTTTGGTCATTTTTATGCTTTACACTCGCTCGAAAAGTCAATGAAGCGCACCGTGCGACCAGACGACGAACGAACGAACACAAAAGAAAACTAACAAATCGTCCTCACGTATCAAAAAACTAACATTTTTAACATACCCAATATGCAGTTTATTTATGTGAATTCGTATGATCACATTTGTTGCTGTTTACTTAAACGCGTATATTAACTTTGTTGCAATAAACCAATTTTTGGCATTCTTTTACGCGCAAATTTAATGCTAGTTTTGCGATGATTGGTGATGCGCAAACGCAACTTAGCCGATAGTTAGTGGTGTGCTGTTAATTTGTGAATCGCGTGGATCAAGCAGTGCTCTAAAACTGGTACATTTTGTTAATAACTGAAGGCGTCGATAAATGAAATGAATGAATAAGGAAAATATGAAAATTATGTTGTTGGTGTAAACTACTAAATAATTAACTGCACTAACCAGGCAGCTGTAATATTTAAAGAATAAGTGTGGATACCCACACATCGTAAGTGCTTATAAACATAAATCTATCGATATACTAGTATAATTCGAAATTATCAAACACTACTTATAGAGAAAACAATGAAATCGCAAATAAATAAATAGCCAAACAATAACAAACATATATATAACATCTATGTAAACATAAGAAAATGCCCGAAAATGCATTGCCAGAAACGATTCGTGCCACTTTGGGTGGGTGCACTTTTGGTCAACGCAGAGAGGATATTTTTCGACGATTACAACAAACTGCGCAACAAACAAGTGATACTTACAGTGGAAAACGCGAGCTAGCTACGGAAAAGGATGATGTTGTGCTGGAATTGTGTGAGGCATTGGAGGAAACACTTTCGTATGGCCTACGACAAACCTTAAATGTTACACTGACGGCCGCGAGCATCTTTCAAAATATGCATGAGATCGTAACAGGTGGCAGTGGCAGCAGTACCACTAACAACAATGAAACGACGTTCTGGGACTTCTGTGAAACGCAGCTTACGCCACACGAAAAGCAACGTTACGAGGGACTCAAGCAGATCTGGACGAAACATGGACGTGGCCGCGCTTTCATACGCGCTACACTCAATGAAAAGCGTCTGATGAGTCATGTTCTTACTTGGCTCAATGACGAGGCGCAACTGCAGCGTTTCTATACCCCCTGGTCGTTGTTACTTAATGAGGAGGCGGCCAAAAAATTGCCCGAGATTCTAGACAGTCTCAAAGATGTGCTCTTTGCTCTGAACGTTGAAAATCCCGAACTTAATGCACCAAAACGTTTTTCCGTGCAAGCGGTTGGCATCGTCAAGGAGGAGCCAATCATCTATGCACCACAACCCGTGCCTGTGGCGGCACGCAGGAAGGGACGTTCAGCAAATGCTGTAAAGCGGCCAATTGTGTGCGCCAGCTCAACAGAGGACCTACTGGGGACACTTACTCCTCGAGAAATGCTTGAAGTTCAGCAAATAACGTCGAGAGATGCAGTTGAGCAGGAATTGAAGCAGGCAATGGCAATAGAACCCATTTGTACTACGCCCTGTGATCCAATAGAACCAGAATTGGAATTTCTGAAAACTCCTCTGCCCGATGTGCAGCCGATTGGCCAAGATGAGGAGCTTGTACAAGAATCTCAGGAGCTGTTTGAGGACCACAGTGATACTTCCTCGCAGTGGAGCAAATCCTCGTCTTCGGGCAATGGGGCTAACAGTCAGCAGACTATGCAACTGGCGGAGCAGGTAACCCAACTAACCGAACGCTGTGCACTGCTGGAAACACGTGTGGCTGAGCTGAAGTTACAAAATCGGCAACTGGTACGTCGTCTCACCAAACAGTTCAACGAAACGGGCATCGATCCCTCATCGTCGTTCTGCTCCAACTTTCTGATTACCATTCCACATGTGAAACTTGTTAAGACCCCACGCTCGGGGTCGCATTACGTTTACGAGATGCACATTACTATGCGCCAGCGGCTGGAGCACTGGACACTGTTTCGTCGTTATAGTGAATTCAACAAGCTACACAAATCGTTGCTACGCACGCATCCCAACATAATTAGCTCCATCGAGTTTCCGCCCAAAAAACATTTTGGCAACATGAATCTTGTCTTTGTTGAGGAGCGTCGACAACAGTTACAAATCTACATGTTGAATGTTATTGAGGCACTACCACAGGTGGAGGCGTGCAAGTCGAAGGCGGAATTACAAAAAGTGTTCCCATTCTTTCGCGAGCGATAGCATCAGTATCACGGCAACAGACCCGAAAACAACTTTGGACCAACAACAACTTAAAAATATATTAAAGTATTTTCTCTCGTTAAGTTAATTCTGTTATATTTATTGCAATGTTTATTTACATGTATAAAATTGGAGATGAGTTTCTGAACGATTACAAAATGATATTAAATAAAATTTTAAAAGTATATAAAAAAAAAAAAAAAAAACAGTAAATTGTTAATCCTTAAGTTTTTTAAATTAAAGATTTATCAACAAACTGTGGATACCAGTAAATTACTCGTGTATCCGATGACTTATCGATATATGTTTAAGTATTTAGAATTTCAATCGATAGAGTTTAACTAGGGCGATTACCATTTGCAGGCCCGCTTGGCACCAATAGGAACAGCTGTATTTGTTATTATCTGTTGTCATAATATTGCGTGTACATTTGTGCCCACTGTTTGCATCACTTTAGGAGAAAATGATTTTCTGACTGATGATCTTTCGCCTTTCGTGCGTTCAAACTCATACTTTAAGTCTGTGCAATCAATCCTATACATTAAGCTGGTGCCATACAAGTCTGTGCAGTTGATTTGCCTGCAATTCTAATCTAATTAGTGCAAGTGCAGCATTCAACATGTCCACGACCGCAATAGCGATCATCGGCTCAATATCTGTGGGTGCGTACCTCATGACGGTACGCATGATACCCCGTCTCCGTGAAATGTTCATCAAGGCGAATTTGTGCGGCCGAGATCTGTGCAAAAAGGACAAGCCACAGGTGTAAGTAATGCTATTACATCTGTTCATATACTCTTAATAGTACTATTTGATATTTTTCAGTCCAGAGTCCTATGGCGTAATTATTGGCTGCGTTTTCTTGATCTCAATGTTTCTTTTTATACCCATACCATTTGCATTTGACAAAGATGCCGCCACGGATGCAGTTACTGGCGGTAAGCCGGTCACGTTTCCCCACGATAAGGTGATTTGCGATGAGTCAATTCAACGAAGTAAAACAAATTACTTTATTGTTATCTTTCGGAACAGTTTGTGGAATTAATTGCCGCTTTGTTATCAATATGCTGTATGATATTTCTTGGCTTTGCCGACGATGTGCTCGACCTACGTTGGCGGCACAAGCTTCTGCTGCCTACCATAGCGACATTGCCTTTGTTGATGGTCTACTATGTCAACTATAATTCTACGACGGTCATGATGCCCAACTTTGCACGTGGACTCTTTGGTACATCAGTTAATATTGGTAAGCATTTGGTTACCCATATATGTATCTATGCGTGATTTAATAACATTTTCTTTTTATATTACAGGCATTTTTTATTACATATTCATGGGCAGTCTGGCTGTATTCTGTACGAATGCCATTAATATACTTGCTGGCATCAATGGCCTGGAGGTGGGTCAATCCATTATCATTGCCGGTTCAGTATTGGTATTCAATCTAATGGAACTTAGCCTGGGCCATCAGGTGGAATCACATCAATTTTCTCTCTACTTTATGATACCTTTTTTTGCTACATCTTTGGCTTTATGGAAATTCAATAGGTAAGCGGAAAATTGAATGGAAAAGATTATTTTAACCAATTTAAGTATACATTAGAAAATATTTTAAATATTTATTCAATCAAATTTGATTTATTTCATAAATTAGCTGAAATTAAATTTGCTTATAACATTTATCCATATATATATATATATA
Source organism: Drosophila mojavensis (assembly GCF_018153725.1). Lineage (NCBI taxonomy): Eukaryota > Metazoa > Arthropoda > Insecta > Diptera > Drosophilidae > Drosophila > Drosophila mojavensis. The sequence goes on from NW_025318872.1 coordinate 1,317,348, forward strand.
TATATATTTATAAACAAACGAAATTTTCCATATTATGAATCCGCATACTTAAATTACATATTTTTAACTTAATTCACAACAGCAAATTCCATGAAATTTGAGAATCGTTTTTAAATTCTTTTCTAGTTTAGTTTCTTATCACAGATCTGTCTGTCTGTCGGCGCTGTCTGCCTGCTGAGATACTAAATTTTGAATCATTTTTATGAAAAATCAGACGATGTAAATATTGTATATATTTATATAATGATGGCGATATGTTTGATATGAAGAAACAAAATCATATATGTTCGGTTGATGATTGGGAAAGCAGGCACATATATATATATAGCCTATATATATATAGCCGAATAGGATAATGGATGTTTCTTAGTCTTAGTCTTCATCCTCCTGCACATCGTCCAGTGCATTCGTATCATACAAATTGACCAGCAATTGTCCAAATTGACTGCTATAAAGCAGCGCCGTCGGTGGCGCATAATATTTCTCACTCTGTTGCCGCAAACGCAGCAACATGGTGTGGCCATCCAGCAGGATGCCAGTTCCAATCAGCTTCTGTATATAGTCGGCATCGATGCGTGAACTTCTCGTTTCGTTGGGCATTCGTATATTTGGGCTATTCCCAGTTTCTTTGGCTGTCAGCATCTGAACAATCTGTTCAGGCGGCATGCATAGCTCACAGCTCCAGCCGCCAAAATGATTGAGGTCGCCCAGCGTATAGGTCGCCTGTCGCTCCAGCCTTTGCGGATCCATTTGGGCGTTGTGCAGATGCACAAGGGAACTAATAACACCATCTAAGCGTGCCAGCTGCGGATGCTGCCAGTAGAACCCGTAGACGTTGTGCTTCAGCCTAAAACGCAACGGCAGCACATCAGTTGCAAAGTATTTGAGATATTTCACGGCCGCCGGCGCATAAACAGTTTCCCCATTGCCATACAACAGCAAATCCGTGGGCTGCATTTGCAACCCGCAACGCGCCCATAGCTGGTGACGAAAGTAGCTGTAGGCCGCTGCACCGCTGCAGTTTCCAGGGTTCTGTCCCTCTTCACACTGATAAACCAGGTAACTGGGAATGGGTATCGCGTCCAATTGGCGCTCGAGCGTGCGCCGTTTCAGTCTATCCTTGCTGTCCCTGACATAATAATAGATGAGAAATGTATCCACAACCTTGATAAGTGTGCGCAGCTGCAGTTCCAGCAGTTCCATATTTATATGCTCCCAGGCACCTATGTTAAGTATATAGTAAAGGCGTTTCAATGACGTACTGCTCGCCTCATGCAGCTTCAATGGCGCCTCGTTGCCGCCTCGCCTGCTGGCCCGACTGTGCGTCATCAGTGCTCGCCATATAATCTCCGGCTGTCCGCAGTCCCGTCCATGCCAGCCGCTGGCACACAGGCACTGTGGCTGTGCCAGCAAATAATCTACGCTGTTGCGTCCCTGACGGGTTTCGTTTAGCGTGCCCTCACTGTAGCACCATAGAGTTGCAGCTAAGTCCATGTCCATGTCCATGTAAGCCGGCATAGCATAATCTGCAGAGCGGTTCATTCGATCGATTTTCATTTGAAAAAAATCCTGTTGATATCGATTAATGTTCTCGCTCCGCTGACAATGGGATGAGGCTAAAGACTTCTTTGCATGTCTGGCCTGGTGCACGAAATGCACACGCCCCATCTCTAGCTCCAATCTGTTGTTGTTACTAGTGGATTGCAGTTGGAGCTGATTGTGATTGCTCTGCAGCAGCCAAATGCAGGCAATGAAACACACCTGCACCAGCACCACAGACCATAGGACAAGCCTTTTGCTATTCGCCAGACGGCCGCCGGCTGTTAGATTTTGAGCCGCGCTCCTGGTCATTGTGTTTGATTGATACTACACACTGTACATGCTTATTCGATTTGTATTTCTGCTTGCGATTTTTGCGTTTTTGATGAATTTTTTCTTGCTTTTTTCTCGGCTAACACACCCACTTTTCACACATTGCTGCCCACCCGCACAGCTGTCGCTGGCCTTGTTCTTTTTTATTTTTTTTCAGCAATGTCTGTGTCTCTCAGCTGTTCAATATTGAGCACGAATAGAATGGAAATTTATTTCGGATTTTCTTTGTAAGCAACAATCAACAACATTTAATCATACTTTAATTTTAAACACTAGTTAGTTTTGGTATTTAAGTTCATGAGCAATTGGTATTATCTCACAATTATAATTTGTAACATTGTGACGTCACTCTATTACTCGTTATATACATGCTCGCCTTAACGATACATATAACCTTCGTTTACATATGCACTCTTGCTCATAAATAATTGTACCTAAAAGTGGATTGTTTTAGTAAAATTGTACTTTTTCATAATGGTACCAATTTTTTGTACAAAAAGGAACAAATCGAATTAAGATCTGTTTTGTTATTTGTTTAACATTTCAGTGGTTTATATTATTATTATTGCTCTTATATATTCTAGGTGGCCAGTGTGACCTTATGTTATAACTGATCGTTATATTTGAAATGTTTTCCTTTTATTTACTTGCAGATATCCATCACAGGTTTTTGTGGGCGATACTTATTGTTACTTTGCCGGCATGTCCTTCGCTGTGGTTGGCATTTTGGGTCATTTTAGCAAAACGCTCTTGCTCTTTTTTCTGCCTCAGATACTAAATTTCCTGTACTCAACCCCGCAGTTGTTTCACTTTGTACCCTGCCCGCGGCATCGACTGCCCAAATATGATGCCAAAACGGATTTGTTGCACATCAGCACAACGGAATTTCGATTGAACGAATTGGGTAGCCTGGGTCGATTGATGGTTAAAGTTCTGCACACCTTCCGTCTGATCAGCTGGCAGGAGCAGCCGGATGGACGTGTCGTCACCAACAATTTCACGCTCATCAACTTTGTGCTGTTCATCTTTGGACCGGTGCATGAACGGATTGCCACTCAAATGTTGATGTCCTTCCAGTTGTTGTGCACCTTGTTGGCCCTCTTCATACGCTATCCACTGGCCAACTATTTCTACACGCTGGAAACATAGCAAGCGTTCGCCTAGCATACATATGTATGTCGAGATATATATATTTAACTAGTTTATGTAAATATAGAACACAGTTCCCAAAACTAATTTAAGTACGATATATTTATCACATACAAAGCGAAGGAATAAATAAAATAAAATTATATTATGAGCGTTTCAGAGGGGTCTGACGAAACCGAAGTTTCCTTTCCCGATGAAGAAGATGAGGGACCAAATATCGGAGTAGGTCAATTGGGTTCCTTCGGCTCTCCGGCTCTTTTCTATCCCCATTCGTTTTCAGAAATACATAGGCGGACGCAATGCAGCTGGACAGCGTCATGGACGTGGCTGGGCTATTCTACCCAATGGCGATCAATACGATGGCAATTATCGCAAGGGTCGACGTCATGGCATTGGTCTATATGTCTTTAAGAATGGCGCGCGCTACTATGGCCAGTATCGCTGTGGCGTTCGCTGCGGCCGCGGCATATTTATTTATCCAGATGGCTCCGTCTACGAGGGCAACTGGCGCAGGAACCTGAAGCACGGCAAGGGTCGCTATAATTATGCCATTGGGGACACTTACTCGGGCGATTGGTATAAGGGCTATCGCCATGGTGTTGGCATCTACAGCTTTAAGACCGAGAAGGACAACTGCTGCATGACGGTACGCCTTAAGTCCACTTGGAACAGCAATGTCCGCATGGGACCCTTTGAGCTGTATATTGGCAACGATGATAAGTGCACCATTCTACACGGTCTCTGGGACAATCTCTATCCCAATGGACCGGCTGTGTTCAGCTTTGATAATCGTTACATGCTGCTTGGCTATTTCTTGCCGGGCGATTATAAATTCAAAGTTATTCGCTCATCCGGGGATGTAGAGGAGGACGAATACAACCAGGAGGATGAAATTGCAAATGAAGAGGACCAGCCCGAGGAAATAAAGCCTACATTGTGGTTCGCCCAGGAGATCGCTGTCTATGACTATTCTCTACTGCCGCAAGAGCCGGTGCCATTGCCTATCTCAGACTCTGAGCTGTCGGTATGCTCGATCACCTCAGAGGTGAGCACACTCAGCCAGGAGAAGTTCAGCTTTTATGGCGAGGGCGAAGAAGCCGAAGACGAAGGCGAGGAATTCGAAATGGAGTGCTTCCCATGTGAGTGTGACTATGATCTCAGTGAAGTGGAAACTGAGTCCGAACCATGCAAGATCGACGCCAATCCCTGTGCCATCGAAGTGCTCAAACAGCCCGAATGTCCCGAACCCTAGATTGAAACTCTTCCCATATTCTTGTTTGTTGAGCTTTCAAATATACTGAGTATCCGTGTAAACTATTTGAATGGATATAAATTCCATCATCAAATATATACGATCGTTTGGCATTATGCATCCCATAGAAATAGAAGTATGTGTGGGTAATTATTGGTATATAGCATGTCTGAGTTGTGCACATCAAGTTAACAGCTAATATTTTTTATTATAATAGAAATATATTTGTGTATAATTTTGTATGGTTGCTTTATTTACCATTTCAGGAATTCAATAAAATTTGTTTTTTATTTTCTTTAAAAATACGTCTGCATATATTTAAGTAGATTTAATGTGCTGTCTATAAATAAATCGTTTCATATGTTATTGATGAAATCACAAATGGGGGCTTTCCAAGTATTATTGACATTATTGATGATACCTTCGACATGAGACACATTATATATATAACATTTTTTTTCTTTTTTTTCTAATTTTTACTATTATTTAAATCGTATGACTTGTATATATATTTTTTTTTATAGTGGCTTTACTTCATTTCTTTTCAGCATTTGAATTCTTTAAGTTGCACTAATTAATTCTATACTCAATTATTGTTTGATGCCTTCATCATTAAACACATTTGAAACATTAACACTTCAGTTGAATGTACTTGCAGGGTCCAATCATTTTGTTTTTTGCTTTTTAAATTATATATTTTAAAATTAATAAAATCTCTAGTTGGTAGGAGGGGTTGAAGGGGTAGCATTTGCGGTCACATAGGATGATGGACAGCAGCTGTCCGGGCTGCTGTCGGATTCACATTGTTCTGTCGAGTCTGCCACTTTAGAATCCTTCCTTTGTTCGGTGTTCATCGGATGATGATTTGGAAATAGCTCGGCCTCGTCACAGTCCTCCTCGACGATGTTGAGCTGATCCTTTGGCAAGTGCAACATCGTCAATGACGTCTCATCGACTGGATTTAGATGAACCATTTGATGTGGCTCACCGTCTGTGGTGAGTAGCTCGTGCAGTGTGCTACCGTCTCGCTGTTTGGATACCTTATAAATAGCAGGACACGATTTGGAATTCTTAACATCACTCGCATCCTTCAGTTCACCCATCTCCACATTACTAATGCTATTCTCCTCCATCAGCTGCGCATTCTGATTGTTATCCTCAATACTGCAAGCAGCTAAGGCAAGGGCCATGGCAGCTGCCTGACTGCTGCTCGAGCCCTCCGGATAAACATTTAATTGCGATTTGCTAAAGAGCAACAGATGCGGATCCATTTTGAAGTCGTGCAAATCAAGCTTCTTCTGATCCAGATTCTCATCAATATAGTTAATGTGTATTGGTGAGGCTTGCAGATTTAGATCGGAGCTCTGGAATAATTCGTCATCTGGCGGCGTATAGTAGACGGAAGCCTTACTAGCCGAATTGTTAGCGGCTTTCAGTGATTTGATTTTCTGTATGTGCAGTTCCTTCTCCATTTGGCTCTTGAAGTAACAGTCTATGTCTGCAAATATATGTATATATTAATTATATTTTTATGTATTATTGAGTTTCTTGTCATAAATATAAATATAATATTTACCCTCGACAATGTCTTCCTCGCAGCGTCCGCGGCAGTTTTCAAAGTAAAAGCTGGGCAAGTTTTCCAATACCTTGTTCAATGACTGCTGCTGATACTTGTAGCCCTCACGTAGTCGCAGTACCTGATGAGCACTAAACTTACGGATCTTATTGCGCTGGAAGACATAGTTCTCGCGCACCCAACTCAATTGGCCAGTAGAATAGTCGCGCACCTTCTTCACCTGATCGTAATATTGATCTTTTAGTGCGGTCAAATGATTGGAGCCCATGTCACGGAACTCTTTGACGTGCTTGGCCTGTGTTGTATAGCTGCTCTGTATCCATTCCACTTGTAGTGCGCAATTCTCCCGTATGCGATGCACTTGTTGTGCATAATTCTCACGCAAACGCTCCAACTGCTGGCTCTTGTAGTTCTCAATGCTATCTAGCATGGCATAAATTTGTCGTGATCTTGGTGACCTTTTATTGCGATTCGCACAGCAGCTCAAACGTTCACAGAGTCCACAGCGCTGTAGGCAGCTGCGCAAGCCTTGCACCAAAAGTGTTAGCAACAAAAATGCCGTGGCAAGTAAAGTACCCGCCAGAAGGCTTTCAATTTTAACGCGATAAAATACAATAGGATCGATGTAGAGCCTGTGAAGTGACATAAGAATACAATTGGGTAATCGGCTATGATATGACTTGTATATTATATCAATAGACTTATACTACCTAATGCCTGCCGATGAATTCCCCATCACATTAAAGGCGTAGCAGGTGTAGAGGCCACTATCATCACGCGATATATTGTGCACGAGCAGCGAGCCGTTCTCAATGAGCACTACGCGCTGACCCACAATCGTCTTCTGTTGGCTGATGTTCATATGCAGCGATTTGGTGTTGCTGTCATCCGTCAGGGCAAACAGTTCAAACTTACTCGGCTGATGCTCTTTGTCGCTGTTAATGATGGTGGGCCGTTTGTCTGGATCGGCATGATGCCGTAGAATCTTGTGGCGTGGTGTCACCTGTAAACAGCAATCCAAAGTTGGCAATTAACATACGTTTATTATTGTTATTATTCAAGTACGCGTTACCCAAATAATATCTGGAGTAGGACTGCCATAAACCATACACTCTAGCTTGGCTGTGGCATGCAACCTGTACATCTTGGGCTCTGAAGATTGCACCACAACTGGTACGGTACAATTGAGATTGCTTAACACGCGCAGCATGTCGCCGGGATAACCGTATTGGCATTTGAGTGCATCGATCTGGTTATCAATATGCTCATACGAGTCCAGACCGCGACTGGCATTTGGTGTTGCCCGTCGCAGAGAGGTCGTCGCATTTGTTAACCAGTTGGACAGCCAGTACATGCTGCAGTCACATTGATATTCATTGCCCAAGATGTTCAAATAGTGCAGATGGTTTAACTCTTTGAGGCCTTCGGGCAGTGAGCCCAACCGATTGCCACGTACACTCAGCCGCTGCAGACGCGACAAGCTGGCAATCTGTGGGGGCAACTTGGTAAGACTATTATCGGCCAGCAGCAGTTCGCGCAGATTGCGCACGTTGCCAAACAATGTGGCTGGCAGCTGAGTGAGCTGCAGATTTTGTTGCATCGATAGGTAGCGTAGCCGTTGCAGTATTTGCCCATCTACATAGTCCTCGTCGCGCGAAATCCAATTGGGCAGATCTTCGAGCGGCGTCTCATCGATGCGCAGCAGCACCAATTTACGCTGCGCCTGAAAAAGTCCGTCAGGCAATTGCTTGAACTGATTCCGGCTTAAGTCCAGTTGCTGCAATGAGCCGAGTGGCTGGAATATGATGGAGGACAGTACGGTTAGTTCATTGCCAGATATATTAAGAGTCACCAGACGTTCCAGCGACTCGAAAGCCTTGCGATCGATGCTTCCCAGCTCATTTTGTGACAGATCCAGATGGCGCAACTGGCGTAGATTATATAGGCTGTGCTTGCCTATGGACTTCAATTGGTTTTTCTGCAGCAGGAGCTGTCGCAACTGACTATTTAGTGCAAAGAAGTTGTCCGGGAATGAGAGCAAACGATTATTGCTGAGATCCAAGTGGCGCAGTTCACGTGCCGTCTGGAAGAGCTGGAAGGGCAAAACGGTCAACTGGTTGCCCGAGAGATGCAGCGACTCCAGCTGAAGTGCACCCTCGAATGTATTGCGTGGCAGCTCGATCAATCGATTATGGCTTAGATTCAGCAGTCGGAGCTCGCTTAGGTGCTGCACGAACTGCACGGGTAAAGCGTGCAGCCCATTGCGATCCAAGTGCAGCTCCAACAGATGATTCATATGCTGCAGTTCGCTCAGACTGCAGTTGTCGGCCAAGCCATTCCCACTCAGCTTAAGTACTTTAAGACGTCGCATCGCCTGCGGCTGCGCCCAATGGATGCAGCTCAGTAAATTCTCACTAAAGTCCAGTGATTCAACCGATTCGAAGCGTTGCACATACTGCGCAAACAGCCGTTGCAGTGTATCATCGTGTAATGAACTAAACGTCCATTTAAATTTCTGTATACTCTCATATTGTTGCAATTTCATGGGCACTGCGTCAGCATGGCCCGGTACATGCATCAGCGATATCTGCTCATAGTTCGTCTGGCTATTGAGCTGCAGCTGGGCATTGATTTCAGCTACGCTGACATTTTGACAGCGCAGCTTTACGATGCTGTTGACAGGATCACCTTCCTCAGAACTCTCCTGCTCTTGCTCCTCCTGTTGAATATATAATGTCTGGGCACTGTTATCCAACAGCCAGGCATCATCGAGGCTATAGCCATCGTCCACATCCGAGTCCACAGCATGACCGACAAATGGCAAATGAAACTTGTAGCCCAGCAGCGAGAACTCATGCTCCTGCCACGTTCGTATCGGCACCAACTGCTCCGCTCCCTTTACAGCTCTTCCCGGCGACTGCAGCGTAGCGTTCCTCGAACTGTAGACGGTGCTGCAACCAGGCTTATAATTTGGCGCATCAACTGTGACAGCGGCGACGGCGACAGCATTGTAAACAAACAACGCAGCCAATATCAAGGATTTCTTGGATATTGTTTCCATTTTTCCGTGTACAATCTCAAAAACTTATATGGCATTATATGTGTCTCATCGTTCGATCGCATAGTACACCTGTGAATACAAACATCAAATAGATTCATTTGACCGCTATTTATAGCTACATTTAAAATTAGTTTACTTAACAAACCATGTAATTACCGTGAAGGCGTCTCGAATGAGTTACATCTTTTGTACTACATTTTTTAGACTTGCAAGAAAGTCGCAAAGAAAAGTTTTCACATTTTCCTGAAGGGGATTCATGTATTTTCAGAACAAAAAACAATGCACTAACCATTATCTAAGTCATAAAACCTTACTGTTTAAACAGCAATTAAAACTGCCTAAAAGTAAAGTGTTCAGAAGACTCACTGAATCAAAAAGTCTTATCTCCACAATAGCAAAAAACAAACAATAATTTTTTATCGCTCTTTTTTATAGGCTTTTGAATGGGAAAAAGATTTTGAAAATAAATAAATCAATACAAATCGTAAATATATTTCAGAATAAACTTTAGCTGATTGAAAAAATATATTATGTATATTTGTATTAATAGATTTCACATGGCTTTTGTGACAAACGCAATCGAAGGGATTTTCTTTTTTTTATAAATCCAATAGAAATTCTATTCAATATAATATATATTTGAAATATTTACGAATAAACTTTTGCTAATTAGAAATAATATATGTACCTACATACATATGTATATGCATTTACATTAATAGTTTTCCTTTTTCAGTCGCGACAGTCAAAGCATTATCATAGCCGTCTTAAACATGCATAGGGTATACATATGTATATAGAAAAACAGTAACTAAATGCGCAGCGCATGCGAAAAAAAATTGACAAAAAAGATAATAATTAAATTAGCGTAAGCAAAAACAAATTCCAATGGACGTGGCTATGTGCGCTTTCATATGCACAATAGTTAAAAACTTCTTTCTTAATTGCCTATACCTAAGGCCACTGAAATCGTTCCGATCAAACGTCACAGAAAAAAATTACAACACACAGAGTATTGATGAACTTGAGTACCAAGTATCTTTTTAAGTGGCATTTTTTACAACACACAGATATAAATCTTCATTAAAAGGTTGCATTTATTATCTAGTTAGTAGACCTGAGTCTGAGACGAAGTTATATAATAAAGAATTGAGAAAATTCATGTCTACTTATGTGTATGTATGTATGCACCTATGTATGTAAATATGTAAAACGAGCTCAAAGAGTGCAATAAACAACCGTTGAAGAGATAATTCGTATGTGTATATTTATATTGCCCGTTATGTACAAACACATACACTTGCAATTTAGCAATATGAATAGATGCCTTATTTTCTGTCTCTGTGTGTGGGTGCGTGTGTATTTTGTATATAATGACGTCCGAAATGCCGCTAATGAGCAGAGTGTACAAATAAGAAATATGTGTTTGTATTGGCACGCACACCAAGGTGAAGCAAGACACGTTAGTGACGCCAGGTGAAATGGAAAAACCATTCACAAAATTAAGCTTGCGACTTCATTTGTAACAGAAGGTACTTTTACATTTCCATAAAGTTCTGCTTCTGATTACATTATACTGTTTGTTGTTTTGTTTTCTAGTATTGTATCGACCCAGCTGTACAAAACTACAGCAGCTGGAGTCGAGAAGTGTGATTTAGTGTGAATATGTACATGTATATACACACACTTGCGCATGAATGTGCTTCGTTGTTGTTTTTTCTTCTTTTTTCACCCTCTTGTGGCAAAATCAACCGTTTTTGCAATATTTCAAACGCACACATGTATAAAACACATATCTTGAAAAATGTATAAATATTTATGTGCCAATAGATTTATTAACAGCTGCAATAAATGCAGCACACTGTTCATAATCACCAATAAATTACACATTATTAAAACCACTCACTGCTGCTTAACGCATTTTAAAAAAGTTGTATCCCCAATAGTTCCGACGCAGCAATTGATACTTGCTCAAAGAGGATTTTACGATGTATTGGTGCTGCTGTTATGTTATTCAAGTGGTTAGCCTATTCTGTTATTATGTTGGAAAGTTAAAAACTTTTATAATGTGTTATTAATTAATAGTTTTACATCGTTTATGTTTAATTATTTTATTAGAGATTTGTAATTTATCATTATTCTTTATATATTTAGAGCTGCAAATAATTATGTATTTCTTTTTTAGCTGTTAACACACTGTTATACTTAAAAATACTCAATATAGCGATTCTCCATCCCTGCTTAGTAATCGATAAAAAGTAATGCAGATTTATACTGAATTTAAATACCATCAAACAGCATGTATGTCACTGTATTTCTATTTTTGTAAGTATTTTTTATTATATCATGTATTTATATCACTAACCAGTAATTATATTTAATTTACATCCATAAAAATAATCGGTGCCGATAGGTATTTAAGTGTGGCGCCAATGTACGGATTCAAAATATTAAAATTGCTTCGAAAATGAATAGCCGGTTTGGATAGTTTGGTTTACCCTTAACTGAATTCGGCTTCTTGTCTTATAGGTATGGCGTAAATTAGCTCAAAATATATGTGCAGGTCGCAAAATAGCATTGCCATCTATGCAAATATACGCAATCGGTTTGTATAGCTGTATCAACAAACATCTAAATTGAGATGTTTTATTTATTCAACCTATTTAAGTGTTATTTATTTAATATAGTATATATATATATATATTTATTTTTTATTTTATTTTTTTTTATAGCAAAACAGCTTATGCTATATGGTCCAAGCCATTAGGGTTAACAATCTTAAAATTATAGATAATGAATTGTTGTAAATGTAGAAAATATGATGTCAGCTAAGAAAACAAATCCCCCGCTGCCTTAAATACTTTAGGACAATGTTTCGCTGCCAGCTGCATATAAGCTGCCTTTGAATCAATCTTCAAAGGCCATTTCGCGGAGAATCGATTCCATATATGAATTAGACGAGAGTTCTTAATACGTTCGAGCACTTCACTCGCACGTGTTGGGTCGAGAAACAGATCGGATTGCTTCAATGGCACCTTGTAAAATTCGCTTATGCTAAATACTCTGAAGCCCTTACAACGTTTCGGATCCCTAACCATGAGTGTAACATTTCTTGTGCTACAAACCTCTTGCAGAACCCGCAGCAAGAACTTGTGTTCAGTTGAGTCGAATGCATCTTTTACCAAGGACTTGCGGAAATCCTGCAAAAACCACTTGGCAAGCTGATGTCCAAAGCCCTTAGGTTCCAGGCCCAAAATACTATTGCTAATGCTCTGATTTGCCATTGAGCACGCATAGTTCAGGTGCAAATCCTCAAAAGTACGCAGCAGCATCACATCCATATCCAAATAGATACCTCCATAGCGATAGAGCGTTAGAAGACGCAGCAGATCGGACATGTGATGCATCAGAAAACTAAGTTGAATATAAATAAATATAGAAGATTTAGCTAGTTTATATAATATTTTCTAACCTTGAGCGATAAAAATCATTTAACTTGAGCCAGTCCGTAATGGGCGTATCTAGTATATAAGTCCCAATATTTAACTCTCGAAATTTTATATTTTTATAGCTTAATAATGCATCAATAATAGGTGCCGGCTTCTCCAGATATGTGCGACAAGCAAACAGCACAAAAACCTGAAAATTTGGATTATGCAATGCAGCCGATTCAATGGCGCAAGCTTGATGTGCCCTCATTTCTTGAATATTATAAGAAATATCTAAATATTGGCTACTTTCTGAGAAGAAAATGGTCCTTCCGGGCGTTGGCTTTGAGCTGCATAACAAAATATCCTCTATTAGAGCATGAGCTATATTAATAGGTGCGGAATTGTTAATTTTTGAGCTGAGGCTTGATGTTAAATTTGGAAATTTGTTTTGTGATTGTGTTCTGTTAAATGTCGATTCTGGAACCTTTCGCTTATTGAAACTTAAGTTTTGATGAGTTTTATTGAACGAATTTACATGCTTGTTGCCCTGAGTACTGGGTGAAAGCATATCCATTTTCTCAATTTTTACTGTTAAGTTATGTACTGGTGAATTCGTAATATTAGACCTGAGCACCTTTTTGATGTGATCTTTGTTGAAAATACTGAATGATGAAATATTCTTAAAGATATTTTCAATTTTTTCTGTTAGGTTCTGATGTTGTTTCACTGTAGGTGCTGCAATAAGTTTTGCTGATGTGAAAACTTTATGCTTAGTTAAATTTTGGTGATCTCTGTTGAAGTATTTTGCCTGTATATTTTCTTTAGTAGTAGTCGATGATAGCATTTCTTTAAATATCTTATCATCGTGAAATATAAAATTTTGTGTCTGTAACTTTGACTCATTTGAATGAATTTTTTTGGATTCATTTGGTTTCTTCTCATTCTTCGAATTATATAAATGAATAATGTTAGATTCATTTGATTTTTTCTCATTCGTAGTTAAGTTCTGACCTAGGGACTGTAATTTTGAAGAATTCATCACATTCATATTTAGGTTTCGACTTTGGGCTTGCAACTTTAAAGAATTTAAATGAATAATTTTAGATTGATGAAATTTCTTATCATTCATGATATTATGATGATTTGCCACTTGGGGTTTCGCGCTAATATGCTTAGCTAAAACTTTTGGATTTGTGTTACGAAGTTGTGGCTTAACATTCTTTAAGCTAATCATATTGGTTAAATTTGATGATTTATGTGTATTGGATAATAGCACCGCTTGCATTTTTTCAGGTGCCTTTTCCTGTTTTAAGTAATACGTAGATCCGACAAGATTTTGACGATTAGTAGTCACATTTAGATGATTTATCTTCACTTTTGGGGAAGCTTCAGGCATTTTTAGTTTTTTGAGGGTCAAATTTTGGGTTTGTTGTTGTAGATTTGTAATATTGAATGCAGATGCATTTTTATTATGAGCTGATGAGCCATTAAAGCTGTGTGAATGAATATTCTTAGGTGAATTTTTCTTAGCAAAATTTTGCGGTTCGTGATCCGCTTTATTATATCCTTTTAGGGGTTTCGTCTGAGTTCCATTTTGAGGGAGTATCATATTTGCCGTTTTTAATGGAATTGCGCAATGGGAATTGTTAAATTCTGAAACTTTACTCTTATTCACATTCCATTTGTCATTATGCTTGGTAAGCTCAATTTGATTTTCGGTCTCCTTTTTAGAGAACGGGTTGAAGGACACCATAATAAAAACGATGCCAATAATTATAGCTACAAAGAGAAGGCGACGTCCCCAGATCAGGCACGGCGTCACCATCTTTTTTATGAACATTACAATCCTGAGCAAAGGTATAAGTGAGACTAAAAATTGTAAATTAATTGTGAAGGGGATATTAAAATACAATATCAATGATAATGCTCATGTCAGATTATTCAGCTGCATTTATTTAAGCATATATCGACTTCTGTTCTATTTCTAGACGATAAAAATGTGTGTGCAAAAAATTAACGAAACTTTAGACATGCATACAAATATACAATATTTATCTAAATATTTTCATGTTGTTAACATATGTATTGTAGGATTATGAAATTACGAAGTGAATTTTTATTCCCTGAAATCAGGGTATAATGGATTTGTTAAAAGTAGGTAACAGGCAGAAGGAGGCGTGGCAGACCCCATAAAGTATATATATTTTCGATCAGGGCGACGGGCTGAGTCGATTTAGCCCTGCCCGTCTGTCTGTCCATCCGCTCGTCCGGCCGCATGTATGAACGCGTCGATCCCAGAAGATATAAGGGCTAGAGACTTGCAATGTTTTCCTAGGTCCGTGTTTATCACGCGCATATTGAGTTTCTCTCAAAAAGCCGATAACTACTCCCGATATTTTGTTATCGATCGAAACCTTATCGAAAACTAGTTCGCGTATACCTTTAGAGGTAGAGTCCGCAAATTTTAAATATAGACTCATATGTATTTTATAGAATTTCGATTTTTGTTGTAAATTGTAAATTTAATGTCAATATCTAAAATATGTAAAAAACAAGTAAGAACGTTGCAGTCGGGCGTTACCGACTGCGGAATACTCATTCACATCCCAATCAACAATTTAGTAGATAAGTTTCGCTCTAATACTGTAGAATATACAGGTTTTTCCGATTTGCCACACCCCTACTGGGCGTAGGCTCCTCATTTTTGACCAGTTCTTAGAACCAAAAACCGGTAACCTAAATGCAAATTTTGAATTCTTACGCTCAAAAAATGTGAAAATTACAGGGTATTTTTCGATATGCCACGCCCCTAAAGAGGCGTAAAAATTATTTTTTGGGGCATCGATAGAGGAGGCTACCAGTAACTCAACTATCCAAATTTAAAGCTAGTAGCTATTATACTTTAGGAGATATAAACTTTTGCGGTTTGCCACGCCCCCTGTGGGCGGAAATATATCCGACAAAACTTTTTGGTCTTGGGTGATTAGCCCGAGTATATATACAAAATTTGAGGTCTCTGGCATCAATAGTGTCCAAAATATAGCAGAATATAAAAAATCACTATATCTTCAGGTCTGATTTGCCACGCCCCTAATGGGCGTAGGCTTATAATTTTGTCTTCAGACTTTATAGAATCATAGCATTAGCTGACGTGCAAAATTTCAGCATCCTAGGTTTACAACTTTAGGAGATACAGTTTTATCCGGTTTGCCACGCCCCCAATAGGCGGAGATATATCCGCCATAGCTCGTGATCGTGGGTGGTCGATGCGGATCTATATTCCAAATTTCAGCCTTCTAGCTCTTTAACTAACATGATTTCTGGTATATCGGAAAATGCATTTTCCGATTTGCCACGCCCCTAGTAGGCGGATCGGGAAAATTTTAACACTTTATAAATCGGAGATATACACGAGTATGTGTTCCAAATTTCAAGTCTCTAGCTTCAATAGCGCCGAAATAGATTGCGTTCATAGATTGCGTTCATACGGACAGACGGACGGACGGACAGACGGACGGACAGCAAGGCGGACATTGCACAAAACCAATATACTGATTCACTTTCGTGAATGAGTATAAAAAATACAGTAAGTAAGAAATCTCTAGATATCATATTATTCAAAATACGTTTAAAATCAAATACAATTATTAAATATTAGTGATAATAAGTAAATCAGATGAGTTTTCGACAAAATATATAATAAATCAGACTGCGTATGACTTAGAGGAGTATACAGGGAAAATTTCAAATCTCTTGCTATTCTGGTGTTCATGCACATGCATGAACATAGAAATATGACAAATATGAGAACATACCCTCTACGCATTTAACGGCTAGCATACATAAAATAGATAACATGTGCGACATGTATGGACTCTCACGATAGACAGATGAACTGTGACCCTGGCAATCGTAGCAACAAGAATATGTAAGCGACGAGCGCTGAGCCCTACCAACTCAGCGATAAGATAAGAATAACTAATAGATCCACGCTGAGCCTTATAAGCTCAGCGATAAGATAAGAATATGTAATAGACCAACCAACCTTACACACTCAGCAATAGACGCACTAGATTTAAGGGTTGAAAATATGCATGAGTCTCGGTACATAAACCCAGACTCAGAAGAATAAAGATCAATTTAAAACAAGTAAGAAGACTCTAGTCGAGACTGCTCGACTAGGAGATACCCTGAACCCTCTAATCTGATATTCTAATCAGTCTGCACTTCTTTTCGACACACATACATACACACACACGTATTAGAATGCGCTCTGCTAACTGCGCTTGGGCTGCGCTGTAGTGTAGTAACATTATAAGAATTTATTTGTTGAATAATTTAATTTCTAGATGTACAATCTTAATGAAAGTTTCAGGGCGTAATTGTATGGTAAATGTATATACATTCCAAAGCACATGTCTCTAGTACTTGAAATACGCCTTTTACAAAGGTGAGGGTGAGGGGGTGGATATAGGGGTGGGGGGAAAATTACAACAAAAACCGAAATTATATAATATATATATAAGTCTACATTTAAAATTTGCAAGCTCTAGCTCTAAAGGTGTAGGAGATATAATTAAATAACTAGCTTTCGATAAGGTTTTTTATCGATAATAAAATATCGGGAGTAGTTATCGATATATAAAGAAAAACTTGATATGCGCGTGATATACACGGACCTAGGAAAAAAAATTTCAAGTCTCTAGCTCTTATATCTTCTGAAATCGACGCGTTCATACATACGGACGGACGGACGGACGGACGGACGGACGGACAGACAGACGGACAGGGCCAAATCGACTTAGCTCGTCGCCCTGATCAAGAATATATATACTTTGTGGGGTCTGCCACGCCTCCTTCTGCCTGTTACATACTTTTAACAAAACCATTATACCCTGATTTCCCATTTTCAATGGGTTCAGGGTATAAAAAACTAAACACCATCATAGTCAAGTGTATTCGTTCATCTGGTTTAAGATGTAGCTGCGTTCGTACGGGACTGGCGGACTTATGGCCATAAACATATACACGCTCATCAACATGGTTAAGAACATATGTTCTTTATATACATGTACAAGTATATACATACATTTACACAAAAATATTTTATCCAAACTATATTTATAGGCATACAATCGTCTTTTTATGTGTTACTATATGCATCGTAGAATACTGCCCGACTGTCTGGTTTCATGTTTACAAATTCAATATTTGTTCACCTACTCTTGTTCGAAAAGTAAGCAACTGGGTACAACATTAAATTTCGTAGAATAGAATTTCATGCACACTTCTATTTTTTGAATAGATTATATAGGACACGTATTTATTTTAGAAATATATTGTTTGAAACCGACATAAATAAAATACATTAAAAGTAATCACCAGCTACCGCATACGTCCTGGGACAGTACTTTTCCGCATACTTTACATAGGCAATATTGGAGGCAACTTTGATGCGCTCTCTCCTGGACGCAATGTTCCATATGTGTATCATTAATGAATCCTTAGTTCTTGCCATAGTTTCCTCCAGGTACCTGGGCTCAGTGAAATGCTTCCACTCTTGCCAAGGAATTGAATAGAATGCAGTCGTATTAAATAGTCGAAATCCCTTGCAACTCTTACGACCGCCTTCTATGGCTTTCATGAGGCTGGTGCCACAAAATTTCAACAGAACGGCTGTCACAAGAGCTGGTCCATTTTGTGCATAGTCTTTCCCATTGAAATATTTTACATATCGCTCTAAAAATAGTTCAGCAACTTCATGACCTATTCCATCGGCTGCTAAACCGATGACAGCATTGCAGAGGGAATAGTTAGATTCAGCTCCCACATAGTTCAGGGGTAATTTCTCTAAGCTCTTCAGGACAATAATATCCATGTCTAAATAGATGCCTCCAAACCGATAGAGACTTATAAGGCGGAGGAGGTCAGATGTGTGCTCCATCGGAAAGCTGTGTATTATACCAGGAGAATTACGCTACATTCTAAAAGGAAATCAACAAGAATTTAAAAATTACCTAGAGTTAAGCAATTCGCCCCTTTTTACCCAATCTTCAATAGGAGTGTTCATAGCATAGTCCCTTAAATTTAGGTGACGAAAGTTCACGTTCTCATAGCTTTCGATGGCATCGACGAGAAGTTTTTGACGACCGACGAGCGGGCGATAGGTGGGACAGGAAAACACAGTGAAGATTTGGAAGTTGGGATTATTCAGAGCAGCCGATTCTATTGAACAGGCTTGTCGAGCCGTCAGATTCATAATGTTGGATGCCGTATCTGGAGAAGTGCAGCTGGTCTCATGAAAGAAAATACTACGTCCTGGCGGAGGCTGCGAGCTCGAACATAGTATGTCCTCAATAACATACTCAATTGAAACAGATTTAGCTTTTAATGTATTGGGTAGGTCCTTGATAGTGGATAGTACGACTAGGAATATTAGAGTAACAGCCAGAACTGGTGTTACGAGACGTCGTCCCATCATGTAAACATACTTAGACTCTTTTCTTAAACATGATGAACCGATGCTGCTGGGGCTTAACCACACACTAACCAATAACCCCAATAATAAGGTTTATACATCTTGAATTTTCCTAAATTTCGATTGCCGCCATTCAGTGTAGTCAGGTGTTTAATGTTTTTTGTTTGCTTAACACATTCTGGTTTGAAAACTAGAAGAACAAAACACTCCCAAAATGCTTGAAATACATTTTAAGTTCAGTGGGTGTAGCTAGTTAGCTATGAAGATTCAGATAGGTTGATATATAATGTTAATAATTTATCATATTGTTGTTTTTAAAATGTCTTTAAATAGGGATTTCTTATCGCCAAAATACAATTATAAGGAGAAATGCTCAGCTATCGTCATTAATTGCGGAAGATGAACAATATTTATAAACATACAATCGTCACTCTATCTGTTACTCTATGTGCATAGTAGAATATTGCCTGACTGCCTGGGCTTCGTGTTTACAAATTCAATATTTGTTCACCTACTCTTGTTCGAAAAGTAAGCAACTGGGTTCAACATTAAATTTCGTAGAATAGAAATAAAATGCACGCTTCTATTGTTTGAATAGCTTACATATATAGGAAACGTATTTACTTTATTCTAGCAATAAATTATTTGAAACACACTTAAATAAAACACATTAAAAGTAATCACCAGCTGCCGCATACGTCCTGGGACACTTCTTTTCCGCATACTTTACATATGCAGCGTTGGATCCGACTTTGATACGCTCTCCCCTAGAGACCTTGTTCCACATGTGTATCATAAGTGAATCCTTAGTTCTTGCCATAGTTTCCTCCAGGTACCTGGGCTCAGTAAAATGCCTCCACTCTGGCCAAGGAATTGAATAGAATGCAGTCGTATTAAATAGTCGAAATCCCTTGCAACTCTTACGACCGCCTTCTATGGCTTTCATGAGGCTGGTGCCACAATATTTCAACAGAACGGCTGTCACAAGAGTTGGTCCATTTTGTACATAATTTTTTCCATTAAAATATTTTTGATACTGCTGTAAAAATAATTCAGCAACTTCATGACCTATTCCATCGGCTGTCAAACCAATGACACCATTGGCCAAGGTATAATTAGATTGAGCTCCCACATAGTTCAGAGGCAATTTCTCTAATCTCTTCAGGACAATAATATCCATGTCTAAATAGATGCCTCCAAACCGATAGAGACTTATAAGGCGGAGGAGGTCAGATGTGTGCTCCATCGGAAAGCTGTGTATTATACCAGGAGAATTACGCTACATTCTAAAAGGAAATCAACAAGAATTTAAAAATTACCTAGAGTTAAGCAATTCGCCCCTTTTTACCCAATCTTCAATAGGAGTGTTCATAGCATAGTCCCTTAAATTTAGGTGACGAAAGTTCACGTTCTCATAGCTTTCGATGGCATCGACGAGAAGTTTTTGACGACCGACGAGCGGGCGATAGGTGGGACAGGAAAACACAGTGAAGATTTGGAAGTTGGGATTATTCAGAGCAGCCGATTCTATTGAACAGGCTTGTCGAGCCGTCAGATTCATAATGTTGGATGCCGTATCTGGAGAAGTGCAGCTGGTCTCATGAAAGAAAATACTACGTCCTGGCGGAGGCTGCGAGCTCGAACATAGTATGTCCTCAATAACATACTCAATTGAAACAGATTTAGCTTTTAATGTATTGGGTAGGTCCTTGATAGTGGATAGTACGACTAGGAATATTAGAGTAACAGCCAGAACTGGTGTTACGAGACGTCGTCCCATCATGTAAACATACTTAGACTCTTTCTTAAACATGATGAACCGATGCTGCTGGGGCTTAACCACACACTAACCAATAACCCCAATAATAAGGTTTATACATCTTGAATTTTCCTAAATTTCGATTGCCGCCATTCAGTGTAGTCAGGTGTTTAATGTTTTTGTTTGCTTAACACATTCTGGTTTGAAAACTAGAAGAACAAAACACTCCCAAAATGCTTGAAATACATTTTAAGTTCAGTGGGTGTAGCTAGTTAGCTATGAAGATTCAGATAGGTTGATATATAATGTTAATAATTTATCATATTGTTGTTTTTAAAATGTCTTTAAATAGGGATTTCTTATCGCCAAAATACAATTATAAGGAGAAATGCTCAGCTATCGTCATTAATTGCGGAAGATGAACAATATTTATAAACATACAATCGTCACTCTATCTGTTACTCTATGTGCATAGTAGAATATTGCCTGACTGCCTGGGCTTCGTGTTTACAAATTCAATATTTGTTCACCTACTCTTGTTCGAAAAGTAAGCAACTGGGTTCAACATTAAATTTCGTAGAATAGAAATAAAATGCACGCTTCTATTGTTTGAATAGCTTACATATATAGGAAACGTATTTACTTTATTCTAGCAATAAATTATTTGAAACACACTTAAATAAAACACATTAAAAGTAATCACCAGCTGCCGCATACGTCCTGGGACACTTCTTTTCCGCATACTTTACATATGCAGCGTTGGATCCGACTTTGATACGCTCTCCCCTAGAGACCTTGTTCCACATGTGTATCATAAGTGAATCCTTAGTTCTTGCCATAGTTTCCTCCAGGTACCTGGGCTCAGTAAAATGCCTCCACTCTGGCCAAGGAATTGAATAGAATGCAGTCGTATTAAATAGTCGAAATCCCTTGCAACTCTTACGACCGCCTTCTATGGCTTTCATGAGGCTGGTGCCACAATATTTCAACAGAACGGCTGTCACAAGAGTTGGTCCATTTTGTACATAATTTTTTCCATTAAAATATTTTTGATACTGCTGTAAAAATAATTCAGCAACTTCATGACCTATTCCATCGGCTGTCAAACCAATGACACCATTGGCCAAGGTATAATTAGATTGAGCTCCCACATAGTTCAGAGGCAATTTCTCTAATCTCTTCAGGACAATAATATCCATGTCTAAATAGATGCCTCCAAACCGATAGAGACTTATAAGGCGGAGAAGGTCAGATGTGTGCTCCATCGGATAGCTGTGTATTATACCAGGAGAATTACGCTACATTCTAAAAGGAAATCAACAAGAATTTAAAACTTACCTAGAGTTAAGCAATTCGCCCCTTTTTACCCAATCTTCAATAGGAGTGCTCATAGCATAGTCCCTTAGATTTAGGTGACGAAAGTTCACGTTCTCATAGCTTTCGATGGCATCGACGAGAAGTTTTTGACGACCGACGAGCGGGCGATAGGTGGGACAGGAAAACACAGTGAAGATTTGGAAGTTGGGATTATTCAGAGCAGCCGATTCTATTGAACAGGCTTGTCGAGCCGTCAGATTCATAATGTTGGATGCCGAATCTGGAGAAGTGCAGCTGGTCTCATGAAAGAAAATGCTGCGTCCTGGCGGAGGCTGTGCGGTCGAATACAGTATGTCCTCAATAACATTCTCAGTTGAAACCAATTTCGCTTTTAATTCACGTAAGCCGTAAGTTTCATTCCAAGCATTGGATAGGTCCTTGATAGTGGATAGTACGACTAGGAATATTAGAGTAACAACTAGAACTGGTATTACGAAACGTCGTCCCATGATGTAAACGCACTTCGACTTATACCCCAACATGATAAACCAATGCTGCTGGGGCAGAACAACTAACTTTAACCACTAACTGTACAACACAAAAGTCGACCATCCCAATCGAGCGATTACGAAGGTGTCAGGGATTCCAATGCTTCGATCATTCTGCGATGAGTCCAATATCAGCTAGTTTTAATTGTTTAATAATGTTCCATTGCTATTGCTATTGAACTAAGAAAACAAGTAAGAAGGCTCCAGTCGAGAGTGCTCGACTAGGAGATACCCTGAACCCTCTAGGCTGATATTCTACTCATTTTAAACTTCTTTTATGCACACATGCATACACACGCACGAATAATCACGCACTGCGGTGAAGCCCTCACCGTGAGGGTAATAGCATGAGCATTTATTTGCTGAATAATTTCTCTTGTAGTAAGACAATCTTTATGAAACTTTCAGAATGTGATCATATGGTTAGAATGTCTGTACGTTCCAAATCACAAGTCTTTAGTACTTGAAATGCGTTTCATACAAATTGGTGGCTAAAGGAGCGTGGTATCCAAAATCTATAAAAGACAAAATCCTTGTATCCATCAACTGTAATACACAGTAAATCTGAAGTCTCCAGGTCTACAAGTGTTCAAATTAGGCTAAAAAAAAAAAAACAGAAACAAAAGTGGTATACGAGTCTACATGCAAAATTTCAGCTCTCTAGCTCTCGGACGGACAGGGCTATATCGACTCAGCTTGTTGCCCTGATCAAGAATATTTATACTTTATGGGATCTGCGATGATTCCTTCTGCCTGTTACATACTTTTCACAAAACTATTATACCCTGATTTCCCATTTTCAATGGGTTCAGGGTATAACAAAATGAAAGTCAAGATTGTGACTCATTGAATTGAGCAATTTTAAGAACAAGTTAGCCAATTAATTTATTTTCAATTCTTCTTGACGATAAAGTCGTGTAATCACGGTCGAATTTATTACACAGACATGTTCACCAAACACAAAGCAGTTTGAACAATCAAGCGGAACACAAAAAAATCGTGTCGCGATTACAGCTAGAATAAACATGTGACTATATGCGTGTGGGAATAAGTGAAATTCAAGGTGATCTGATCTGATTTGAGCAATGTTATTAATTAATATATATAGTAATATATCCACCAACAATATACACATCAGCACTTGAGGAAATCATAAAAATCACGCTCGCCCCCCATCATCTATAAACAAATCAATGGCTCCCACACGGAGCGACACAACAGATCACATTACACCCTTTTTGTGTACCCACAACCCCGCGGTAAGCATAATCCAAAGAAACCAATCAGGAGCGATTAGTGTTAACATAAACTGATCAAACCAAATACGATAAACCCTCTTAAAACTAAATCTCTTCAAGAATGAGATCCATTTTATTTGCATAAGAGCATAAAAGCTCAACAAGTCCAAAGTCCAATCAACAAAAGCGAAGACAGGCCAATAAAACATCCTCAGTTCAGTCTAGCATCGTAATTGTTCTAAGCGATTTGTATTTCCATAAAAATACATGTTTTTTTTTTAAACAATAGCGTAAAACCTATTATTTTATGTATGTATGTATATGTATGTGTCTATATTGTATGGCATGCCAGCGTAGCACCTCATCTGGTTGTGTACATTGTATGTGTTTATTTTTGATCCATATTGATTGAAGTAATACAAAGTAGTATGTAGCGCCGAATGTGCGGCTAGAGGCTCGTGTTTATATATTTTTATTGGTATTTAATATAATATAATACATATTTTAAATAAATTTATTTTATTTTTATTTATATTGGTAAAGAAAATTGGCATTTTATATATTTATGCATTAATATATATTTTTATTGTTATTTAATATACTCCACTAAAAATGTTTTTGATTGTGAAGGGGATATTAAAATACAATGTCAATGAGAAGCGTCATGTCCGCTTGTTCAGCTGAATTTGCTTAAACATATATCGACTTTTTCTCTGTTCTATTTCTAGACAATAAAAATGTGACGGCAAACAAGTAATAAAGCTCTAGTCGAGACTGCTCGGCTACGAGATCCTCTGAACCCTTCGAGCAACTGATATTTCAATAATTATTCTCACATGCATACACAAAGGCATACGCACACACGGGAACTTAATTGTTTAATAACTTTTCTTGTCGATGGACGATCTTCATGAAACTTTTAGATTAGTATTATAACATGGGTATGCATGCATTTGCCAAAGCACAAGTCTCTAGTAGTTGAAATACGCCATTTACAAAGGTGATGGTGAGGGGGTGGATATAGGGGTGGGGGATAAATTACAACAAAAATGGATATCATATAAAATACATATAAAGTTTGGAAACTGTAGCTGTAAAGGTGTAAGAGATATAATTAAGTGACTAGCTCTCGATAAGGTTTTTATTCGATAATAAAATATCGGGAGTAGTTATCGATATTTAGAAAAAAAAACTGATATGCGCGTGATATACATGGACACCGAGGAAAAACAATTTCAAGTCTCTAGCTCTTATATCTTCTGAGGACGACTTACATACATACGGACGTACGGACAGACAGACGGACAGGGCTAAATCGACTCAGCTCGTCGCCCTGATCAAGAATATATGTATATACTTTTAGCGTCTGCCACGCCTCCTTCTGCCTGTTACTTACGATTAACAAAACCATTATACCCTGATTTCCCATTTTCAATGGGTTCAGTGTATAAAAATGAACGAAATATACAAATATTCACCTAAATATTTTCGTTTTATTAAGGTTTTTGATGATAGGTAAATAAACATATTGCGATTAGTCTTAATCGACTTATGTATGAATACTTCACACAAATGCATTAGGATTGCACCTGATGAAGATACTGAAAAGTTCATATGATATAATGGGTCATTATGTATTACGAATCTTCTAAGAACCATCTGGAGAGTCACTCTGGCTCTTTAAACTGTGGATGATATTATATTTGTTCACCTATTCTTGTGTAGAAAATAATAATAGAAATAAGCAAGTGGATATAAAATTAAATTTCGTGATAGAGCATTTATATTGTTGGCATGCTTGAGCGTTATAGGAAACGTATTTACTTATTGTTTTGGCAATGAACAATTTGAAACACATTAAACGTAATCACCAGCTGCCGCATACGTCCTGGGACAGTGCTTTTCCGCATACTTTACATAGGCAATATTGGAGGCAACTTTGATGCGCTCTCTCCTGGACGCAATGTTCCATATGTGTATCATTAATGAATCCTTAGTTCTTGCCATAGTTTCCTCCAGGTACCTGGGCTCAGTGAAATGCTTCCACTCTTGCCAAGGAATTGAATAGAATGCAGTCGTATTAAATAGTCGAAATCCTTTGCAACTCTTACGACCGCCTTCTATGGCTTTCATGAGGCTGGTGCCACAATATTTCAACAGAACGGCTGTCACAAGAGTTGGTCCATTTTGTACATAATCATTCCCATTGAAATATTTTTGATACTGCTGTAAAAATAATTCAGCAACTTCATGACCTATTCCATCGGCTGTCAAACTAATGACACCATTGGCCAAGGTATAATTAGATTCAGCTCCCACATAGTTCAGGGGCAATTTCTCTAAGCTCTTCAGGACAATAATATCCATGTCTAAATAGATGCCTCCAAACCGATAGAGACTTATAAGGCGGAGAAGGTCAGATGTGTGTTGCATCGGATAGCTGTGTATTTGAGCAGGAGAATTACGCTACACTCTAAAAGGAAATCAACATGAATTTAAAACTTACCTAGAGTTAAGCAATTCGCCCCTTTTTACCCAATCTTCAATAGGAGTGTTCATAGCATAGTCCCTTAAATTTAGGTGACGAAAGTTCACGTTCTCATAGCTTTCGATGGCATCGACGAGAAGTTTTTGACGACCGACGAGAGGGCGATAGGTGGGACAGGAAAACACAGTGAAGATTTGGAAGTTGGGATTATTCAGAGCAGCCGATTCTATTGAACAGGCTTGTCGAGCCGTCAGATTCATAATGTTGGATACCGAACCTGGAGAAGTGCAGCTGGTCTCATGAAAGAAAATACTACGTCCTAGCGGAGGCTTCGAGCTCGAATATAGTATATCCTCAATAACATTCTCAGTTGAAACAGATTTAGCTTTTAATGTATTGGGTAGGTCCTTGATAGTGGATAGTACGACTAGGAATATTAGAGTAACAACTAGAACTGGTATTACGCACTTCGACTTATTCTTCAACATAATGAACCGATGCTGCTGGGGATTAATTATCATCGTGAAATATAAAATTTTGTGTCTGTAACTTTGACTCATTTGAATGAATTTTTTTGGATTCATTTGGTTTCTTCTCATTCTTCGAATTATATAAATGAATAATGTTAGATTCATTTGATTTTTTCTCATTCGTAGTTAAGTTCTGACCTAGGGACTGTAATTTTGAAGAATTCAACCCATTCATATTTAGGTTTTGACTTTGGGCTTGCA
This sequence comes from Drosophila mojavensis, assembly GCF_018153725.1. Lineage (NCBI taxonomy): Eukaryota > Metazoa > Arthropoda > Insecta > Diptera > Drosophilidae > Drosophila > Drosophila mojavensis. The sequence continues at coordinate 1,344,248 of NW_025318872.1, forward strand.
ACTTTAAAGAATTTAAATGAATAATTTTAGATTGATGAAATTTCTTATCATTCATGATATTATGATGATTTGCCCCTTGGGGTTTCGCGCTAATATGCTTAGCTAAAACTTTTGGATTTGTGTTACGAAGTTGTGGCTTAACATTCTTTAAGCTAATCATATTGGTTAAATTTGATGATTTATGTGTATTGGATAATAGCACCGCTTGCATTTTTTCAGGTGCCTTTTCCTGTTTTAAGTAATACGTAGATCCGACAAGATTTTGACGATTAGTAGTCACATTTAGATGATTTATCTTCACTTTTGGGGAAGCTTCAGGCATTTTTAGTTTTTTGAGGGTCAAATTTTGGGTTTGTTGTTGTAGATTTGTAATATTGAATGCAGATGCATTTTTATTATGAGCTGATGAGCCATTAAAGCTGTGTGAATGAATATTCTTAGGTGAATTTTTCTTAGCAAAATTTTGCGTTACGTGATCCGCTTTATTATATCCTTTTAGGGGTTTCGTCTGAGTTCCATTTTGAGGGAGTATCATATTTGCCGTTTTTAATGGAATTGCGCAATGGGAATTGTTAAATTCTGAAACTTTACTCTTATTCACATTCCATTTGTCATTATGCTTGGTAAGCTCAATTTGATTTTCGGTCTCCTTTTTAGAGAACGGGTTGAAGGACACCATAATAAAAACGATGCCAATAATTATAGCTACAAAGAGAAGGCGACGTCCCCAGATCAGGCACGGCGTCACCATCTTTTTTATGAACATTACAATCCTGAGCAAAGGTATAAGTGAGACTAAAAATTGTAAATTAATTGTGAAGGGGATATTAAAATACAATATCAATGATAATGCTCATGTCAGATTATTCAGCTGCATTTATTTAAGCATATATCGACTTCTGTTCTATTTCTAGACGATAAAAATGTGTGTGCAAAAAATGAACGAAACTTTAGACATGCATACAAATATACAATATTTATCTAAATATTTTCATGTTGTTAACATATGTATTGTAGGATTATGAAATTACGAAGTGAATTTTTATTCCCTGAAATCAGGGTATAATGGATTTGTTAAAAGTAGGTAACAGGCAGAAGGAGGCGTGGCAGACCCCATAAAGTATATATATTTTCGATCAGGGCGACGAGCTGAGTCGATTTAGCCCTGCCCGTCTGTCTGTCCATCCGCTCGTCCGGCCGCATGTATGAACGCGTCGATCCCAGAAGATATAAGGGCTAGAGACTTGCAATGTTTTCCTAGGTCCGTGTTTATCACGCGCATATTGAGTTTCTCTCAAAAAGCCGATAACTACTCCCGATATTTTGTTATCGATGGAAACCTTATCGAAAACTAGTTCGCGTATACCTTTAGAGGTAGAGTCCGTAGACTCATATGTATTTTATAGAATTTCGATTTTTGTTGTAAATTGTAAATTTAATGTCAATATCTAAAATATGTAAAAAAAAAAAATACAGTAAGTAAGTCTCTAGATATCATATTATTCAAAATACGTTTAAAATCATATACAATTATTGAATATTAGTGATAATAAGTAAATCAGATGAGTTTTCTCTAGCTATTCTGGTGTTCATGCACATGCATGAACATAGAAATATGACAAATATGAGAACATACCCTCTACGCATTTAACGGCTAGCATACATAAAATAGATAACATGTGCGACATGTATGGACTCTCACGATAGACAGATGAACTGTGACCCTGGCAATCGCAGCAACAAGAATATGTCAGCGACGAGCGCTGAGCCCTACCAACTCAGCGATAAGATAAGAATAACTAATAGATCCACGCTGAGCCTTATAAGCTCAGCGATAAGATAAGAATATGTAATAGACCAACGAACCTTACACACTCAGCAATAGACGCACTAGATTTAAGGGTTGAAAATATGCATGAGTCTCGGTACATAAACCCAGACTCAGAAGAATAAAGATCAATTTAAAACTAAACACCATCATAGTCAAGTGTATTCGTTCATCTGGTTTAAGATGTAGCTGCGTTCGTAGCTGTTTGAATAGCTTATATAGGACACGTATTTATTTTAGAAATATATTGTTTGAAACCGACATAAATAAAATACATTATAAGTAATCACCAGCTACCGCATACGTCCTGGGACAGTACTTTTCCGCATACTTTACATAGGCAATATTGGAGGCAACTTTGATGCGCTCTCTCCTGGACGCAATGTTCCATATGTGTATCATTAATGAATCCTTAGTTCTTGCCATAGTTTCCTCCAGGTACCTGGGCTCAGTGAAATGCTTCCACTCTTGCCAAGGAATTGAATAGAATGCAGTCGTATTAAATAGTCGAAATCCCTTGCAACTCTTACGACCGCCTTCTATGGCTTTCATGAGGCTGGTGCCACAAAATTTCAACAGAACGGCTGTCACAAGAGCTGGTCCATTTTGTGCATAGTCTTTCCCATTGAAATATTTTACATATCGCTCTAAAAATAGTTCAGCAACTTCATGACCTATTCCATCGGCTGCTAAACCGATGACAGCATTGCAGAGGGAATAGTTAGATTCAGCTCCCACATAGTTCAGGGGTAATTTCTCTAAGCTCTTCAGGACAATAATATCCATGTCTAAATAGATGCCTCCAAACCGATAGAGACTTATAAGGCGGAGGAGGTCAGATGTGTGCTCCATCGGAAAGCTGTGTATTTGAGCAGGAGAATTACGCTACATTCTAAAAGGAAATCAACAAGAATTTAAAACTTACCTAGAGTTAAGCAATTCGCCCCTTTTTACCCAATCTTCAATAGGAGTGCTCATAGCATAGTCCCTTAAATTTAGGTGACGAAAGTTCACGTTCTCATAGCTTTCGATGGCATCGACGAGAAGTTTTTGACGACCGACGAGCGGACGATAGGTGGGACAGGAAAACACAGTAAAAATTTGTAAGTTGGGATTATTCAGAGCAGCCGATTCTATTGAACAGGCTTGTCGAGCCGTCAGATTCATGACATAGTAACGTGAATTTCTATAAGTGCAGCTGGTCTCATGAAAGAAAATGCTGCGTCCTGGCGGAGGCTGTAAGCTTGAGTGTAGAATATCCTCTGTATCACTTTGATTTGAAGCAAATTCTGTTTCGAATGACTCTAAGTCAGAAATTTTGCTTAAACTTGTATAGAGATCCTGCATTGTGGACACTATAACTAACAGCATTAGAATAGCAGCCAGAGCTGGTATTACGAGACGTCGGCTTTTCATTAGTAAAATATAAAATTGTTGCTTTAGAGCTGCGATCATGATGAACCGTGCGGACTGTGCCTAAGCGCTTTACTAATTACCATCTAAGTCAATTGCGAATCATTCCGTCCATACAGCATACTGCAGTTACAACAGTCAGTTTATTCAGCTGCTTCAATTTGTATAGAGTCTTAAGTTATAGCATTCTATGCCGCTTCTCCAATATATTAACATGTGAATTGTTAGTTTGTATTACATATTTGGAGAATTAAAATATGTTTTTATTGTCTAACCGTCAATTATTTAATTGCAAGTGTGTTAAAGTTAAATGAATGCTCTTAGAAATAGCCACCAGCTGCCTCATACGTTCTGGGACAGTTCTTTTCCGAATACTTTACATACGCAGCGTTGGATCCGACTTTGATACGCTCTCCCCTAGAGAGCTTGTTCCACATGTGTATCATTAATGAATCTTTAGTTCTTGCCATAGTTTCCTCCAGGTACCTGGGCTCAGTAAAATGCCTCCACTCTGGCCAAGGAATTGAATAAAATGCAGTCGTATTAAATAGTCGAAATCCCTTGCAACTCTTACGACCGCCTTCTATGGCTTTCATGAGGCTGGTGCCACAATATTTCAACAGAACGGCTGTCACAAGAGTTGGTCCATTTTGTACATAATCATTCCCATTGAAATATTTTTGATACTGCTGTAAAAATAATTCAGCAACTTCATGACCTATTCCATCGGCTGCTAAACCGATGACAGCATTGCAGAGGGAATAGTTAGATTCAGCTCCCACATAGTTCAGGGGCAATTTCTCTAAGCTCTTCAGGACAATAATATCCATGTCTAAATAGATGCCTCCAAACCGATAGAGACTTATAAGGCGGAGAAGGTCAGATGTGTGTTGCATCGGATAGCTGTGTATTTGAGCAGGAGAATTACGCTACACTCTAAAAGGAAATCAACATGAATTTAAAACTTACCTAGAGTTAAGCAATTCGCCCCTTTTTACCCAATCTTCAATAGGAGTGTTCATAGCATAGTCCCTTAAATTTAGGTGACGAAAGTTCACGTTCTCATAGCTTTCGATGGCATCGACGAGAAGTTTTTGACGACCGACGAGAGGGCGATAGGTGGGACAGGAAAACACAGTGAAGATTTGGAAGTTGGGATTATTCAGAGCAGCCGATTCTATTGAACAGGCTTGTCGAGCCGTCAGATTCATAATGTTGGATACCGAACCTGGAGAAGTGCAGCTGGTCTCATGAAAGAAAATACTACGTCCTAGCGGAGGCTTCGAGCTCGAATATAGTATATCCTCAATAACATTCTCAGTTGAAACAGATTTAGCTTTTAATGTATTGGATAGGTCCTTGATAGTGGATAGTACGACTAGGAATATTAGAGTAACAACTAGAACTGGTATTACGAGACGTCGTCCCATGATGTAAACGCACTTCGACTTATTCTTCAACATAATGAACCGATGCTGCTGGGGATTAATCACAAACTAACAATAACACCAATAATAAGGTTTATACATCTTGAATTTTCCTAAATTTCGATTGCCGCCATTCAGTGTAGTCAGGTGTTTAATGTTTTTGTTTGCTTAAGACATTCTGGTTTGAAAACTAGAAGAACAAAACACTCCCAAAATGCTTGAGATACATTTTAAGTTCAGTGGGTGTAGCTATGAAGATTCAGATAGGTAGATATATAATGTTAATTTTGTATCATAACGTTGTTTTAAAAATGTTTACCGCCAAATTACAATAATAGGGAGAAATGGTCAGCTATTGTGATTGATTGCGGAAAATTTAATGAGCTCACAATAGATCCGATCATTTCGCGGTGAGTCCAATATCAGATAGTTTTAATTGTTCAATAATTTTCATATTGCACTATTATTGAATTAAGGAAAACAGATGAGACTCAATTGAGCAATTATAAGAAAAGTTAGCAGTCAATTAATTTTAAATTCTTGTTGCTGCCAAGCCACTGAAATTAATCGATATTTTCAAAGCATCCACGCTATATCATTTGCCCATCTCCAGTGTAACGGCACTTGTCAAAACGTAAGCGCTAAATTAGTTCTGGCGTGCTTTCACATTTATATTTTCACGTGGAATCCTAATATCAAAGTCCCACAATTTAAGGTTGCCAAGATGCGGCGCCGTGACATTTTACGTTTGTGGGCTCAGATAGTACAACACACAGGCATAGAGAAATACACCGCTGAGGAATGGCAGGAACACTATGAGGATTTCTGGAAATGCATGCAAACGAATGAAAATCCGTATATACGTGTTGAAAGTGTAAATAAATGAGCAGCACATATGTTTTAGTATAACGATTCAAATCGAGTTTTACTTTTACCCCATAGATTGACTTAATGTTAAAGGATGATGTATCAATTAAACCAGTGCAACAAATCCAACGGACAAAAAGGAATAATGAAGCGCGGATTGATAATGACGAATTGGAGCCACAGAGTGTGTTACGAAAACGCCTTAAATTAGAGGCGGATAAAATGTTATTGATGCAGAAATCAAATGAATCAAAAGTGGCTCCTGGAATGAAGTGTACGCGAAAGAGAAATATAAATGATAAAATCGAGGATCATATTCCAAATTCACATACCATTATTGCAGACGAGCCAATGACAAGCTCAAAATTACAAGATAAGAAAACAAGGAATAGAGTATCGTTATCTAATAGGGATAATTTGCCAAAAGGTAAAGCAACAGATAGGGCAGAATCTTCAATTAAAAAATTAACGAACAACAATTGCACTCCGAATGTCCAGAGTGACTCACCTGAGAAGTGGAATCTGCCAAAAGAACAGCTATCTGATGAAGAACAAGAAACTTTAAATGAACAGAGGGAACAACTTCAATTAGAGGAGGAGATTAGCCATCTAGAAGCTGAACTGGAGCAGTTATATGAGGCGGACACACAGCCTGAGAAACCGATGATGCAAAACAAAAATTCGAATAAAGAAAAGAAAAATAAAAAACTGGTGGATGAGCTGGAGGATGAGCAAAGGAAGCAAGAAATCGTTAGGATAAAAAAACTAAAAGTACAAGATAAATTAATTGATGAGATGGAGCTGGATAATGAAAAGCAAGTAGATGAACAGGAATTTTTAAATAAGTTGGAGCATGAGATTTGGATTCCGAAAGAAGACCAAGGAAATCTAAAAATAGAGGAGAAAAAAGATAAGAATGTATCAATGCAAGATAATACAAAACAAATAAATGTAGAAAAATGCCAAGAATCAGAGCAGCAAAAGTTACAAACGCCGCAAGAAGTGGAGGAGAGTATTTCGTTTTCAAAATCTGTGAAAGAGAAAGAAAAGCAGAAGGAGCTTACTGAGCCTGAGCCCGATCCAGAGCAGATTATTACAAATATCAAGGTACGTAATACAAGTCACAAACGCATTATTTAAATAAATGCAAAATTTTTTTCATTTTAGGAAAGCAAAAAAAATTTAAAAAATTCTTTAGTAGAGCTTTCCGTGCAGAACTTGTCAAAGAAGGCTGAAGAGCAATTAGACAGTATTAATTTAAGCACCAGCGCAGAACCAGAATTAAATAAGAAGCTAACAGAAACCCGATATGGAATGCGCACACGTTCGCAATATGTAGAGAAACAAGAACCAAACAGAGCAAATCAAGAACAACAGCAAGTGAATCCGAAAAAAAGAAAACCCAGATCATCCCGTAAATCAAATGCTGTAAACTTAATTTGCGTTACCCTAGAGTTCTCGCCACCTAATCAATTTTTTTTGTTACCACAGATTAATGAACAGATGGCGCATATGCCAGAAAAAGCAATCGATATGTCTCCAACCAATCATGCAGCTTGTACTGCGGCTCCTGTAACTGAAAAAGATTCGTCATCAATTGAGCCCGAAAATCTCAGCATAACTCAGTTAAGTAACGATTTAGAAACTCCAAAAAGTGACGATTCCGTAACGTTAAACCAGACGGATTCTTTTGAATTTGGCAAACCAGATTCGACATATTCCAAAGCCAATTGTGAACTAGAAGATAAGCTCATCAAAGAAGTCATGGAACTGGCTGTACCAGGTGGCGGAAGTACGGATATAAGTCAGTTATTGACTGACGTTGGCAAATGCGAAATGTTTCAATCAGGTGTGGAAGAAATCGATCGTTGTTTGGAAGTGTTCATTAATAAGACGCCTAGTGAAATTGATCATCAGATAGCTGATACATCTGAATTTTTCGATAACTTGCCCAGTCTATCAACTTTAGTGGATAAAACGCCTTTGGAAATGGAAGTACTAATGAATGATACGCTCAATTATGATGTTGATGTCGAAGATGATGATGATGATAATGATGCCATATCGGTGACCACATCCTGGGATGGCGATGATCAATTGCCAGTGCCGAATCCCGTGTTGTCTGAGAAGGAATCAACTATTGGAGAGCAGCCTGAGATGATTAAGTCCACTGCAGAGACGGACCCTGCAATACAGAGCAGAGAATCGCTGTCCTACCGCATACTCAAAGGGACAGATACTCAGACAGAGAAGCTGCAACCACATAAAGAACAAGTACAACCGACTCAAACTGTTGTAGACCGGGAAATGATGGAGCTGCAGCAGCTAGCGCCACAACAAAAGAAGCAGACACGGCCACAGCCAAGGAATGAACAAGTTATACAGGCTGAGGCACCATTGGACGTGCAACCGAATCAAAGTGCTGTAGACCGAGACAAGATGGAGCTGCAGCAACCATCGCCAGAACAGAAGCAACTACTGCAGCAACAGCAATGTCAAGAGCGAGGGCAGCAATCGCTTCCACGGTTGCAATTTATTCCATTACATCGTACAATTAGACAGGATTCGTTACCTACAGAAGAAGCCAATAATGTCCCCCTTTTTGGGCCTCTATATCGTGTGCCTTTGGAACCAGCTTCCACCGCTCAATCCGCTATTCCAAATGAGTGCAAATATTTTATATTTGGCATTAAATGCTGGGCTTATTTGGACGGCCGCTGCCAGGACAGCAACTGCAATCACAGGCTGGCGAGCCCGTGGGAAGTGCAGCGGAAGCTGAACCAGATGACGACCGATAAATTGTGTGACACCTACAGCATGGTCTTGCGACATGGCTTGTTGTTCCGAAACTATTTTATTATTTTCGCTGAGATCTATGGCAATCGGGGCATGATGTCGTATTTAATGAAAATGGTTGAGGATTGTGGCTTATATATGGCGTATAGTGCACCCTATATCACGGAGCTCTACTCTATCTTGATGCGTTACAATCTAATGCCACAAATGGCAACCGACCACATTATGAAGCATCTATGGGGTCCAGAAATTGGTCAAATCTATCCGGAATTTGCTATGCAACTTCTCCGAATTCTTGCGTCAGCTGATTGGTTTAACTATGTGCCGCAACTGAAGCATCTCTTCGAGAATCAGAAATTTCCCATACCCGGCGAATTCATGATATGCTTGACTAATGATGCCATTGCCAAAAAGGACAACGCGCTCGTTAGGAAAGTCTGGGAGATGATGCTCTTTTGTCCCATAAACCGAAACGATGCCACATTGACTTCAGTCGTGCAAATTGTGAACGATTGGTGTTTATCAAATCCGTCGACAATGCTGCCGCAGCAACTGCAACAGCAACCAAACCACCCATCACAGGAAAAAGAACAGCCGCAAATCTTAAAGAGACGCTTCAACAATTCCGCTCAAAGAAAGAGAGGGAGGAATAATTCGGCAAATCGATGATTATGTAAGCGTCTAAAAATAATATTAATTTAATAATAATAATCCGCTTCTCTTTTCTTTTTTTTTTTTAAAGGGCTCCTGGATGACTATCGCTTTTAACTGTTGAGCAGCACTAAGTGAACGAAATTTATACTTTTATTTTTATTTTTTATTGATTCTTACACAATTGAAATGTGTATATAATTTTGTTTTATTATTAACTTAGATTTATAAACGGATTTAAATACTTAAAATCTAGTTTTTCTTTTTGCCCCGATTCCAGTTTTTTTTAGCCCCGCCACCGTCACGGCCGCCACCCGCTACTCCCTTGCCCTTTCCCATGGGTTTCATGCGCTTCCGAGCGCCTGTAAACTGCTCGGAGTCATCAATATCACCAAGAGCAGCGCGTTTATTGCCTTTGCTGCCCTTATAGCTCTTGCTATCTTCTAGATCTTTTAGCTCCAGCTTGGCCGTGCGTTGCGCTTCGGCGACGCGTTCTTGCAGCGCCATCACCTCGTCCTCCTCGCATTTGTAGAGCGGCAACTGCTTGCCTAACAATTGCTCAATGCGCTGATACAGCTCAATGTCATACTGAGTGACCATAGTGATGGCTTGACCAGACCGGCCGGCACGTGCAGTGCGCCCAACACGATGTATATAGTCCTTGCTGTGCGTGGGTATATCAAAATTGACAACCACATCGACGTGAGGAATGTCGAGACCACGCGAAGCTACATCTGTTGATATCAATATGGAGCGATTCTTCGCCTTGAATTTGTTCAGAGCAGCTAAACGTTTATTCTGAGACATCTGACCATGTAGCGGAATAGCAGCCAATCCTAGGGCGCGCAGCATTAGCGCGGTCTTAACAGTATTGTTACAGGTGCTACAGAAGATCATGAAGCTGTTGCCTGCCAATTCGTTGAGTATATGCACGAGATACACATCCTTGTATTTAACTGGTATGAAGATGTAGTACTGTTGCAGCTGATCCACTGTTTGGTATTTGTTGGATACTTCCACCTTGACGGGATCTTTAAGAGATGCGCGCTGTAGCTTTTTAACTTTCTTTGTCATAGTGGCGCTAAACAGAAACGTGCGACGCTCGCGCGGTAAAACCTTTAATATCTTGTCTAGCTCCACCTCGAAATCCATATTGAGTATGCGATCCGCCTCGTCCATGACCAAGTACTTAATAGCCTTCAAATTAAATCCCTTCAAGTTCTCCAGATGATCCACCAGACGCCCGGGCGTAGCAATTATTATGTGCGGTTTCTTTGCCAGTTGCAAGCCCTGTGCCACCATATCCATGCCACCAACTACCACACAACATTTGATGCCTATGCCGCTACCTGCGGAGAGAGATAGAGAAGAAATCAATTGAAAATGTTGCTCATTTTGGGTTAGCATACCATAGAGATAACATTTTACTCAGAGGTAGTGACGAATAAAGAAATAATAATTTCATATTTTCGTTTAAGAACAAAAAATCAAAAAGAGTTTTTACATCATTGTGGATATATATATATGAATAATATGTATTTAACTAGACTCACCCAGTGCTTCGAACTGTTCACCTATTTGAAAAGCCAATTCACGCGTGGGCGTCAACACCAGCGCAAAATAACGCTGTGGATTCTCGAGCAATGCATGTAAAATGGGCAAGGCAAATGCTCCCGTTTTGCCTGAGCCGGTTTCCGCCAGGCCAATGATGTCTTTTCCCTGCAGTGCAACAGGTATTGCCTCCTTTTGAATTTTCGAGGGCGCCTTCCATTTCAGCTCTTCGCATGCTTTACATAAAGTCTCGTTAAGTCCCTACACATTACAAACAAAAATTATTGAATGGTGTTTGATATGCTTGCTTATTCTCAAAAATTTACAAGATCTTTCCATGTCTGCAGCTGTTCGCATTTGGGAGCCTCAGTTTCTTCGGATTCATCAGGGTCACTAGTGTCTTGATCTTCAGCATTTTCACCGTCAGCTTCTGCGTCATCTTCAATTTCTTCCTCACCACTTATCTCTTCCTCGGTTGTTTCCACTTGAGCTTGTTCGTCTTCTGAAGTTTCCGACATATTGTTACATATTATTCTACACTTTAGCTCTTGCGGATATTACCAGTCGCCACACGTGCTCGTTGAGAAAAGAACGCTACGGAGTAAAATGTGGAAGGCATATGCTATCGAAATAGTATCGAGTATTATTTAAGTAAGCGGCAACCCTTATTGAATATTCTGCAATATATCATAAAACTCCAAGCTAAATTTTCCTTTCAAATTATCGCCAACGCAACAAATATATAAGCATTCAAACACTCCTTATCAGTATTTATTTAAATTTATATAGAAAAATAAATTGGACACGGTTTACAGCAGCCCTGAACTAGTGAATGAACAAACCAAATCAAAGTTAATTTTTTCGGTTCGTTCACCTGAGGGATAGTTCGTTATGCTTAGTTCGTGAACATTTAATTTGCACGACAAAACGAAGCTAAAAAATAACAGAAACGTAACTAAATTTAGTGTTCAAATGAAAAGTAAGCACTTAATCGAGCACCACACAAGGCACACAATTCCAACAATTAGAATGAAATAGAAATCAATACCAGCAATATATGGAGGTGAATTTTTCGAGCAACTAAAACGCCCACCAAATAACCGAGTGTCAATTCCGATACAACTGAAACATTTACAAACTCTAAGCTGAGGTGTTAGTTTCCTATTTGTTGTAGTTGTTGCCGTTAGATAAGATTATGATGTGTTTCTAATAATCTACAATTACATTTTAGGTAAACCATAAAAATCCATTGTGAAAAATTGTGGGGTGGTGGGAGCAAAACGGATACTCAATAGTAAAAAGAGCGTAAGCCAGCGCAAAGGAGAGTGTGTGTGTGAGTGCACAGTGGAGAGGAGCATGACATGTATTTGATGTGTACTCAGCGGCCGAAGAGAGCGCATTAAACAAGAACAAAACACACGCACGCAACTGCGAGAAAGCTTCTTGTCGTTGTGTTGTCGGTGTGGGAGAGTCAAAGTCGGTTACGAAAAATACGCGGCGTAAAGCGTGTGTGGATAGCATAAAACACACATAGATACAACCATACACACTTAATCATATATACAGAGTGTAGTATATTTTGCGAAGCTCGCACTCCAAGTAGAGGCACACAGAAAACAGGGAAACAAAATGAATCCAGCAGTGGATGCGTGGGTTATTACCCAGCGGGAGAAGCTCAAGTACCAAGAGCAGTTCAAGGCACTACAACCCCAGGGCGGCTTTGTAACCGGAGCCCAAGCAAAAGGATTTTTTTTGCAGTCCCAGCTGCCGCCGCTGATCTTGGGTCAAATATGGTGAGTAGCGGAACTGACTCATTTGTTGTTAATATGTACATATATGCACACATACGGTTATCCACTATGCAATGCTGGCAAAGATAAGATGACAATAACAACAATTTTGCCGATACTTTGTTTTGTTCTTTGTTTTCCCATTTTGTTGATATGAACTAGAGATGTGCTAATGAATTGCTGCAAACTAATTCGTAGGCACGAATCACGAAAAATATAAAACTTTTTATATATGTTTTTTGTAGAGAATTTAAATTTTCTCCTTAAGTAACTCAATTAAATATTATTATTATTAGTTTATTATGAAGTTTTATATATTGGCACTGTTCACTTATAGTTAATCATCAGTCTTCAATATAAAATGGTCAATAACACAGTGAATTTATTAGACGGTTAGAAAACCATAGCAAATTATTAGCAGTTGATCCTTTTTTGAAAACTGATATTAACTGTAAAAATATAACAATTTTTGTATTTCTTTATTTCTTTTTATATTTCATGTTTTATTTACAATAAAAATAAAGAATAACTCGATATGATCTATGATTTATGTACTAAAAATTTCCATACATGCGTACATCTCTAAAATGTTGTTTGTGTTTTGCATGTGTAGGGCACTGGCTGACACGGACTCTGATGGAAAAATGAATATTAATGAGTTCAGCATAGCTTGCAAGCTTATCAATTTGAAGCTACGCGGCTTGGAAGTGCCCAAAACTTTGCCTCCCACACTGCTCAGCTCGCTAACGGATGTTGTAGGCGGTCCGTCGCCTGCCATGACGCCCCGTGGTTCAACCAGCTCCATGAGTCCCGTGGATGCATTGAAAAACATTGCAGCTGTACCGCCGGTCGTGCCCATTGCTGTTGTTCCACCTCCAGTTGTGGCACCACCTGTGGCGATTCCACCACCAGTTGCGGTTCCTGTTGCTGCTGTGCCCGCAGCGATTGTCTCGCCTCCGCAAAGCAATCCACCTAGTCGTCATATGTCCATTTCGGAGCGTGCTCCTTCCATCGAATCGCCGTAAGTAAACCAGAGAAGAAAAGAGAGACACTCTTTTAATATATTATTTCCTCCATCTACAGTCAGGCAGAGTGGGCCGTGCAGGCGGCACAAAAACGCAAATACACGCAGGTGTTTAATGCCAATGATCGCACCCGGTCGGGCTTTTTGACGGGTGCCCAGGCCCGTAGTGTGCTTGTGCAGAGCAAATTGCCGCAGGTAACGCTGGCGCAGATTTGGACACTTGCCGATATAGATGGTGATGGCCGACTCAGTTGCGACGAGTTCATCTTGGCCATGTTTCTGTGCGAAAAGGCTATGGCTGGTGAGAAGATACCCGTTACTTTGCCACTCGATTGGGTGCCGCCCAGCCTGCGTAAGATCAAGTCGCGACCGGGTTCCGTCTCCGGTACTGTGTCTCGCCCAGGCTCGCAGCCGACGTCACGTCACACGTCGGTTTCCTCACAGGGCGCCGTCATGTCGGATGCTGATCCTACTGCCGGCTTGCCGCAAAGTAAGTAGAACATTAGATGTTCATTACCATGATAAAACCATCGATATATTTAGCTTCGTTCGAGGACAAGCGCAAGGAGAACTATGAGAAAGGCAAGGTTGAACTGGACCGCAGGCGTAAGCTAATGGAGGATCAACAACGTAAGGAGCGGGAAGAGCGCGAGCGCAAGGAACGGGAGGAAGCAGAAAAACGCGAAAAGGCGCGTCTTGAAGCTGAACGCAAACAACAGGAGGAACTGGAGCGTCAGCTTCAGCGTCAGCGTGAAATCGAGCAAGAGAAGGAAGAGCAGCGCAAACGTGAGCTGGAAGCCAAAGAGGCGGCCAGAAAGTCGGTGGACAAGCATAAAAATTCTAAGTGAATATTATTAAATAATTACAATTTCTTCTTGATAGGGAGCTGGAGAAGCAACGTCAACAAGAATGGGAACAATCACGCATTGCCGAAATGAATGCGCAAAAGCAGCGGGAGCAGGAGCGTGTACTCAAGCAGAAAGCACACAACACTCAGCTAAACGTGGAGCTCAGCACACTGAACGAAAAGGTACCTAGAGCACACATGCAAATTCAATAATAACTAAATTCGTCTCGCTTACAGATCAAGGATCTATCGCAAAAGATATGCGATACACGCGCTGGAGTTACCAATGTCAAGTCAGTGATTGATGGCATGCGCACTCAGCGCGACACTTCCATGAGCGAAATGGCGCAGTTGAAGGCGCGCATCAAGGAGCAAAACGCAAAGTTGCTGCAGCTAACACAGGAACGAGCGAAATGGGAAGCCAAGAGCAAAGTAAGCGGTGCCATACCCGGCGAGTCAGGACAGCAAGAGCAGCTAAACGCAGCGTTTGCGCACAAGCAGGTGAGGAAATCTGAACAAGATCTCAAATAAAATATACGGAATATTTAATGTTTAATGCTTATGTTCATTGTAGCTGATGATTAAGCAGATCAAAGATAAAGTGGAAAATATTAAAAAAGAAATCGAATCCAAGAAAGAAGATCTCAATTCGAACGATATAACCATGCAGGAGCTGAAGGCCGAGCTTTCTGCACTGATTACCAAATGCGAGGATCTGTACAAGGAGTACGATGTGGAGCGCACGGCGGTGCTCGAATTGAAATATAATCGCAAGAATGAGACAGCCACAATAAGCGCCACATCTGCTTGGGATACTGGCAGCGCTTGGGGCAGCACTGCCACCAGTGTGCCAGCTGCTGTCGATGCCTATAGTGGTTATGGCCTAAACAATGATACAGCCGCTGCTGAAACGGTGGCCGCTGTTGATCTGAGTGGGCCGGCGCCTGAGGGTTTCGTTAAATATCGCGCCGTTTATGAGTTCAATGCGCGCAACGCAGAGGAGATTACGTTTGTGCCAGGCGACATAATCTTGGTGCCTCTGGAGCAGAACGCTGAGCCCGGCTGGTTGGCCGGTGAAATTAATGGTCATACTGGCTGGTTTCCCGAGTCCTACGTGGAGAAGCTGGAGGACGGGTCAACAGCATTGGCAACCGGAGAGGCAGTGGCAGTGCCAAGTGTTGCTGATACTGCTGCGACCCTTACCAATAGCTACTTGGACAATAACGCCTTGGCGGCACAGTCAGCGCTGGCAGCAACTGACGCTGCTGCTGCTGTTACTGATGCTGCTTTAGGCGATGTCGAATACTATATAGCCGCATATCCTTATGAATCCGCCGAGGAAGGTGACCTGAGCTTTAGCGCTGGCGAAATGGTCATGGTCATCAAGAAGGAGGGCGAATGGTGGACGGGTACTATTGGCAATCGGACCGGCATGTTCCCATCGAACTATGTACAAAAGGCCGATGTAGGCACAGCTGCTGTCGCCAATTCAGCTGAAGCTGCAGTTGAACCTGAACCCGTCGAACAGGTGAGTCTATGTCATAATCATTTAAATCACAAAATGCAGTCAAATATAATAATACTGCAACTGCATAAAGTAACGCACGATTCGTGTTTAACCATCATGTGCTCATCTACTAATCCAATGCTTTTCATTTGCTGATCCCCAATATCATCAACACACATCACGATGCTCGCTCGTCCAGGAGGTCACACACAATGGCATTAGTGCTTCATATGCTGCTCAGCCAGAATCAGTAGAAGTAAAGCAGTCACAGACCCAGCCGGCCGAGCTGGAGGAGTCGCACACAAACGAAGATCTCGACACTGAAGTATCGCAGATAAACACGCAATCCAAAACACAGAGCGAACCGGCCGAAAGCTACAGCCGGCCCATGTCACGTACTTCTTCCATGACACCCGTAAATAGCTGACCTACATGCGCCCACACTTCCAGCTCCATAAAACTTAACTAATCCGTACTTCGTAAATTACTTTGCAGGGCATGCGCGCCAAGCGTTCGGAGATAGCACAAGTTATAGCACCATACGAGGCCACCAGCAGCGAGCAACTGTCGCTGACACGTGGCCAGCTGATCATGATACGCAAGAAGACCGACTCCGGCTGGTGGGAGGGTGAGCTGCAGGCCAAGGGCAGAAGGCGTCAAATCGGTTGGTTCCCGGCCACCTATGTCAAGGTGTTGCAGGGCGGACGCAACAGTGGACGCAATACACCCGTCTCTGGCAGCCGCATCGAAATGACCGAACAGATTTTGGGTTGGCTATAAAACTTATCCAACAGTTGAACATGTTTTTAAATATAGTTTTTTCTTCACATTCAGACAAGGTGATTGCTCTATATCCGTACAAAGCACAAAACGATGATGAGCTCTCGTTCGAGAAGGACGACATCATCAGCGTACTGGGACGCGATGAGCCGGAATGGTGGCGCGGCGAGCTGAATGGCCTGTCTGGTTTGTTTCCCAGCAATTATGTGGGACCATTTGTTACGTCCGGTAAGCCAGCGAAAGTGAATGGCACTAAAACCAAGTGAATCTCCACAACAAGCGCCAGCCACAACCATGACGATGCTTTACAAGTAGTCACACCCTCCTCACACACGCGCTCTCTTTTCTCCCACATTCCAGTTTATTTTGTGTATCTAAAGCTAAAAATTCTATTTTAATTTCTGCCTTCATATCGAATAAGTAAAGCCAATTTGTTCTCGCCACGCCTAACATCTCGGAAGCTATTTATCTAATGATTTTTAGCTTTAATTTGTTGCAATATCTACACTCATGTATGATTTACCTATATGTATATTGTTAATTGTTATTATTTAGTTGTTTAGCAATTATTTAATTTTAAGTTAAATGCCCAATCCAAACACGTTTGTATCCTTGTTAGCCAATCTTTAGCTTTAATTGATATTAATTTGCATTTACATGCATGCATATACATATACATATACATATATTTACTATACGTACATTTTGTGTATTTAGTCCATTGATTTTGTATTTATTTTGTATAATTTTTTTGTATTTTTACCTGCTATTATTTACACATTGATACAAATATGTTTATTCTGTATATAAAAAGGAAGTCCAAAATCGAAAATCTAATTGATTTTTATTTGAATCTTTAAACTCTTTGCTGATGCGCGCAGGAAACGTATAACGAGTCATCGGGTTTGGTCTTTAAACGGCGTTAGGAGTACGCCGCACACAACAACAACTACAACAACAATAAAACCAGGTCTTCACGGACCCATATATTAAGTTCATCTAAAAATTAATCAGTATCTAGTCAAAATTTAGCGAGATTTTTTTAGTTTCGTAACTTTGTTCAAACTTTTTAAAGACGTCTTATATTATCACAGACCATCCTAATTGTACCAAGAAATTTAATAAGTATTAAAAAATTATGAAGTTGTTTAAAAGTTAGGACTCTCGCTCTCTCACGTTAAGGCAGTTTATCATCTTCAGCTTTATAGTTTTAAATATATGAGATATTTTATTTGACTTTTTTTAAGATTCAAGGATCTTGTCGTAAAATCAAATGTGCAACTTTAAAGAAAACTCATAAATGTAATCAATCAAATTACCATAAAGAATACAAATCGCAATCGAAATCAAGTTAAATACAAACATATTTAATAGTATATATACACATATAATATGCATATAGAATGAGACAAAAGAAATACATAATTATATCAAGGAAAATATTTCAATTTTGTTGTATTAGATGTGTTTCACTCAATGCATATACTATAAACATTTAAAGTGTTTTTCCCCCAAATCAAATCGAAAAAAATGCAAGATATATATATATATATATATATATATATACTAACTACCTTTGAAACTACACACATATATAAAGATGGTTTTCTGTGTTTTCCAATAATATGCGCATGTGTTTGTATATAACATCTATTTAATGTTAATTGTTAACTAAATACTAAGCTCTCAGAACTATATATACAAACAAATATATATATATATATACATATAAAAAATTGGTATGGAAGAGAAGGCTTAAAAGCACACATACAACAGTATTGGTAATACGTATAACATCTTTAATCGCTTAACTATATATATGATTTTTGTTTTGTTTATAGACCTGATTTAATTGTTTAATACTTTAAGCGCTTACTTTAACTGCCATATTTCAATTAGTTTTGCAAGCAGCATTTAAAGCGGGATTAAAAGTTGATTAGAATACTGTAAAACAAAAAAAAAAAATCAGAAAAAATAAAATAAAAAAATTATTGTATAAAATTTGTGGGTAGAACGTTATACGACTTCAATACAAGTTAGCTATATATAAACATACTATGATCTAGTGCAATATATATACAGCTATATTATGATCTGTTCTGTTATGCTGTGCATCAGTTCTATGCTAGTTATGGTTAAATATATAAATATACTTGAATATTCTAATAATGCTATATCTACAATGAAACCACTCACACTCTCGATTGCCTTTCAAAACGATATTCAGTAATTAACTTGATGAAAACTAATTTAGTAACTTGTTATTGCATACCATAAACTATACATATATGCATCTATATAGGACCTATAACAAAAAAAAAAAGAAAGAAATCCAAATCGATTAACGAAAAAACAAGAAAAGCTTTTCCTAAAACTTGCCTCATTAAATTGTTTTCGTATTCTTTTTTTTTTTTTTTTTTTTTTTTGTTTTGGCAAGTTTTTAGCTTAAACTTTAAAAACATATTTACATATGTGTGTAGCTAATGTTGGATTGATTTTGAAAACAAAAACAAAATATGATATATATATATTGAGTAAATGATATAAATTTCTTTAGCAAAATGTTAAATAGCAAAAAAATAAATAAAAACTATTCATGTTTACCTTAAGTATGGAATGCACACTTCTTATAGAGCCAAACACACAACAAACACTCACACACACTTGCATACATATAATGCTCATATAGGCGTATTTGTTTTTAGTCGTTAAAGCGTTCATGAATTTAACTAAACAGTAAAAAAAATATTATAAAAAAAAAAAAATAATAAAAAAATACAAATGAATAAATGGCAATTATTTAAATATGTACGCATTAGCTAGCACACACAAACACATAAAGATACACTTTAAAAGCGAAATGATGACCATCGATATATATTTACCTACAGACTAACATACACACATACAGACATATGCCTATATATATAATTCAAAAATTGTACGCTATGCACATGGAACTTGAACTTCTTATGTAGAAGTCTTGTTTATCGGTTAGATCTGCAGAGAAACAAACATAAATACATGCATAAATACATACTAAACACAAATATATATACATACATATATATAGAACGAGTTCTTCAAGACATGCTAATATTAAAATGAGAAAATACCAATAAACATATTAAACTATATCAGTTTCAAAAAGGAATAAGATTATGAAATTAAAAAAGCAAAAAAGAAAAAAATTAATACATATTTGGTGAAATAAATGTATAAATGAAATTTCAAACAAAAACTTTGATATTTGTATAGTTCTTTGGCGGCAGATGATGTCAGAGATAAGTTTATATATAAAATATTTCAATTGATATTATATTCATACCACAAAAGTCTCTGAAATAGTTTTAAATTTATTTAGTTATTTTATTTTCAAATACAATTTATAGTATCTTTTGATTTTCAATTCTCTAGATATTCGTCTTATGTACTTACACAGTTTTCAAAACTAAAATTCAAAGCGCGCCAACGGCAAGCTCAACCGCAATCTGTGCCACAACCGTAACCGCAAGTGCCACCGCAGCCTCAACCGCAACGGCAGCCAATCAAACGGCGTTACGTCCTCTGCAGCGCTTCTGGCAACACTGGCGCTGCAAGCCAGAGCCTGAGCGCAGTGATGCCATACCAGACGAACGGTTGCGCGGCAAAATTCAATCGGTCCACATAACGAAGCGCAGAGATGGCCAGCTGATGGGCTGTGCTTACGTCACCTTTGCATGCAATGAGACGCTGGCGCGGGCAATGATGGAGGACCAAAACAATCGTCTGGTGGGTCGTGGTGTCATCATGGACTGGCAGTTGCCCAAGAAACCCAATTGCACGCAGTGGCGCTGCTGGTGCTGAGCCATATTTTTTATTTGCTTTTGAAATGATATGTAAATTGCATATTTTTGATTTTTCATTTGATTTTTATTTTTAGTAAAATTTTCTTATACAATATTTAAAATCAGTTTAACAGTTTACAAGTTTTTTTGTGTATTATTTTTGCTGTATTTAATTTCCATTTTAGGTTTGTGTTTTGCTAAATAATTAGGTGAATTTTACTCTACTTTTTTTTTACCATATTTTATAATATGCACAACTTAAGGACTACAGTATGAAAATTTGCAAACTATTTTTAAATTTCTTTCAATTTATTTGGTTTAGTTTATGCTCTCAAGGAATTTATTTGTTGAGCTGTCGTTAATTATATAAAGTTTGCATTGCATTTACATATTCTGTATATTTATACATAGAAAACGCGCTCATAAGTAACACAGCTCTGATTTTATATCATTCATGTATTTTATTTCATAATTTTTATTTATTTCTTCTTGTTTGTTTTCTTTTAAGTGAACGACAATTCACAAGAAACTCGCACATTTCTTGCAGCTGTTTATTGTCTTTCGATTAAATAATAGAAAATATGTATTTTAGTTAACCAAAGAAAATTTATTTTTTAATAGTATAATTTATATCCAATCTTAACGGAATTTTCGGTAAATTGTATTTTTATTTTATTTATTCAGCTCAAATGTGCATAGTTAGAAGGCAATTTCTTGGATAAACTTAGACAAAGAATCACGTAGGACACAAATCTAGTAAACAATTATCGGTTAAGTGCGTTGCAAGTGAAATTGTACGTTTTGAAATCAGCAAATTGATGATAGAAATGGATTCTGTTCATTGAGGGCTCTTCACTTAATTTTCCATATATTATTGGGTTTTTATCTCGATCATACAGTCATACAGTCAAAATTCACGCATACTTCTTATAAGATAAGATTTACTCTTTGGTCGTCTCGAGCGACCCTCTCGTGCTAAACTTTCACATTATTCATTTTGTGGCTCGTAAATGTTTACAAAAATAATTTATAAATTACACAACTCTTGCTAAATAGCTATGAACTAGTTAGTATTTATGTAACATACTAATTTAGTTTCACTTATGAATACGTTTTTATTTATTTATTTATTTATTGGTATTATTTCGCAACTTGACTGCTTATGGCAAAAACTTTCGGCTTACTTTATACACGCTGATTAACGAATACTTCAGTAATTAATTAGTTAGAAAGTATGACTAAAATTGAACTAAACACTGTAGCTATACCGGTTAGAAACACAGTTCAAATTACGCTCAAATATATTTATTTTGTATATATTTAATATAAATTTATCTAAACTAAAAGCAAAAACAATGTTTCGACTTAATCTGAACTTTGGCTAAATTGTTAATGATAACACAATTGTTTCTGGAACACATTTGCATTAGGCTTTTTTAAATACAATGAAATACAATAGAATATGAATATATATTTAAGTAGATACGTTTCCAATTTTTCAAAGAAGCAATCAAATTTGTGTGCTAGTTTAGGTAGGTCGGTAATATACCCTTGCAGAGAGAATTCTAGATTTGTAAAGCATAGAAGATTTGATCTCTTTATATACTTGATAGCATCCGTATTCTACATTTTAAAGCAACTCACAAAAATTTTTGATATTTTTCTTAAATTTAAATTTGAAATTTAAAATTTTGACCTTGTATATCAATTATACAAATTGTTGCTATAGAATCCCATCTGCAAGGAAATTAATCTGCGGCAAGCCGTCGGTAGCTGTTCTCCCTTGGTATATACAGATTTTTAGTTATTTAGCTATAACATGATGTTTCTTTCATTCTTTTTTACTTTTAAGCCAAAATGTATGCACATATAGAACGAACTATATATAGCTATGTTGGGGTTTTATCGTTGCTGATCTCAGTAGAACATTTCGTATTGGAAGGGACTAAATCTGGACCGGACACGGGCTGTCCAACTAGCTGGAGCAGCTGCATCTGCGCTGCTCGACACTCAAATGATGCTTTCATCGTTGTTGCGAGTCAGGCGAATGCTCGTGGTGGTGGTGCTGGTGGTTGGACCACTGCCAGATGCTCCACCACCACCAGATCCGCCGCGTCTGCCCAGCTCGTGTAGGCGTGGCGTGAGTGGGGCTGTGAATGTGGTGACCACAATATTCTCATCGTCATACAAATCGAAATCCTCGCCTTCGTCATCGTCCTCGTCCTCGGTGTCGCTGTCAGTGTCCTCATAGTCTAGCAACGCGGTGGTCACTTGATTCTTGCAGCCCGGTACGCCCACAGTAGCACCGCTCACGGCACCGGCGCTCATGTGTCGGATCTGGGCACGTGGCGTCGATGCCAAGCGGGGCAGCAAAGGCTCACGGCCCGAATGCATTACTCTCTCGCTCGCCGTGGAGGCGGAGACGGAGGCGCCGGTATTAGTAAGCGGCATCGCGTCCCAATCATCCCCATCCGCGGGTTCGCAGAGCGATTTGGAGTGGCCGTGCTGATAGGTGGATTCCTCGGGTATTGTATCACTGTGATTGTGTTGTTGTTGTTGATGTTGTTGTTGTGTGCGGTTGGGCAATGGATGTGAAGAGAGAGTCGAGAGAAAGTAAATGTCAATTTCGGTTTCAATTTTGATTGAGATGGAGCGATATTTGAGCATGGGTTACAATGAGACTAAAACAACTAATTCATTAACTAGGGGCCTCTACCGATAGATAACTAGGAAACGAATTAAATATTGTATTAATTACTCAATACTTTTAGCAAATAAGTAGTTTACATATAATTTGTTTATATTATTTTAATACTGAAATCACTACAAAGCAAGGAAATTGAATAAGCAGAGAATTAAGTGAGCTCTAGTCGAGAGTATCCGACTAGAAAAAGTCCTGAACCCAATGAATATTATTGTTTTAATTATAATCTAATGTAGACTTGTGCTTATAGCATTATTGCAATAATCGATATTATTACCATCATTATCAGACGGTAGAGCATTCTGCAAGTTCACACACAGTATCTTCGATGATCGAAAACATAATTACTGATTCGGAATTTGTTTGCATCTGGGTTGGCAGCACTACAGAACCTGGGATAACATATTTCTCCTTTCTATTTGTTAAGCACATTAATGTTCAATGGGTTCTGGGTACTCAAAGAAATAATTATATTAGAGAATAGTTTATAGTAAAAAATGAGAAGCGTAGCAAGAAAAAGTAAACTTTAAAGCAAATTTACAGAGTGAGAAGACAAGTTAAAGCTAAAGTATAATATGTTTTTTTATTTTTTTATTATTATTATCATTAATAGATAAATGGAAGCGCATATAATTTTTCAATTTTTCAAACAACTGCCAGCAGTTTGTTGGGCTATTTTCAAAGTAAAAATGATTTATGGTTGAGAATGTTGAATATTAGTATTTAATTGCGGAGATATATCAATGTAACTGATTGAACTGAACTTATGTTCAGGATTCTCTTTCTAATAGACTATATAATTGCATTTATTTATATGCGATAGACTGATGAGAAACTAGAGAGTAATACAAAAACCTCTAAGATCAGCAGAGAAAATAAATTTTTTTTCCTATAAGTCAACCTCATAAAATCTATATTTTTATGTTTTCTTTAGCTTTATAAACGTGATGCTATTGGGCTATTAACTTCTGTATTGTTTATTATTTTTTCATTCAAATCAATCCTACTATATATTGTTCTGTACTAAACTAAATATTTCTTCTATTTTCCAGCCCTTTCATAATGATACAAAATCCATCTATATTTATAAATGATTCTATTTATATATCAATTGATACAAACAAACCCAATCAATCAGTTACAGGAATACCTCTAATAACACATATAACAGTAATACTTGTTGGGGTTAGCACAGTTGTTATCTATTTGGTAATCATATAAAGCAAGCCAAAATACTTACACATATTTATGAATCATATATTTGATATATATAATTAAGAGCCAATAGCCAATAAATACTAGACTTTTACAACAGCTCGACTACTATTTTGGATATTGTGTATATAATTTGTAATTGGAAAATATTGATATATGTGTTGTGTTGTGGTGTTTACTAAGTGTGATAGAAGCATTTGGCTGTGGCATAGACAGCTGCTATACGGACTCAATTGAAACGGCGCTAAAAATACAATTCAAAATTATAAACAAAAAAGTTGAAAGCAATGAAGCAAATTTTCGATAACAGCAGCAAATTGTGCAATTTGTTTTAGTAAAATGTTAACTACATGTTAAATTACAGAGTAAGTGTTAATAATGAATCAGTTAGTCGAAAACAGAAAACTTGTTAATAAATTATATATATATACAAAAATTATAGGAAATTAGGTTAGTTGGGATAGTTACACCAATCTATTTAGTTCCTGCCTAGGCTTACGGACAACTCACACAATTATGGAGCCCAGTTCTGCATAAAATACTTGATGAGTGCGATATGAAGTAATGCCAATTGCCAGAGAGATTGAAAGTTGAAAATCAAATCATATCTAGATATATCAGTTATATATATATGTGTATAGACTACGCGAATTTTGATTTGCACTGACTTAATGAGATATGCGTGGACTGATCTCTATACAAGTTATATATATATATATATAGGACACATATATATATATAAATATAGTTTCGATCATAGGTTTTATTGTGTTAGTTTCTTTTTGTCTGGTTTACGATATAAGATTAGTTGAAATTCGACATTGGCCGGCTTTAGTTGCATTGCATTTTGATTGCCCTTTGGTGGTATTATTTTTGGGCACTCGGATTACTTTGAATAGTACGTAGCGCCGCTGCTCTCCGATGTGGGTGAGCTATAGTTGGTTGTTGAGGAGTTGCTCGGGGAATTGTAATTTCCGGCTGTTTGATTTGCTGAATTGCTACTGCTGACTGTGGCGGTTGTTGTAGTAGTACTTGTTGTTGTTGTTGGAGCTGTTGTTATTAATATTGGTTTGACATTGATAGCTGTTGTTGTTGTTGTTGTGGCTGTTGTTCTTGTAGTAGTTGTTGTTGGTGTGTTTTCTAGTAAGTTATTAGCGCCAGGGCTACAGAGCAAAATTCTACTGGGTCTGCGTCCAGTTGCTATAAGTCTGCGAAATCGTTGCCACGTCGCGCATTTCGCATTTATATATATTTTTCGAAATCAAATTGAGAGCACACAAATATTAAAGTGTTACAAAAGAAATCGTGGATAATTTAATTCGCATAAGAGAGAATATGTGTTTATATTCGAAATATAAAAACGATCAGCGAAATCAAAAGCAAATTGAGCGAACGAACTAATTTTTATGATTATTTTAATTTTCATTATTAACATTTGTAAAGAGCTTGGCTTTTTACTCAAATAAAGTAGCTCATAAATATTCTCTTTTATATATTTACATATATCATTTTACGCCATTTTATGCATGCTTAGCTTACGAAATTTTATAGCATTTGTTAGTAAAAGAAATGAATACTAGTAAAATGCAAAAATATATAAATAAGATACGATATGAGGCAGCATCCCAAAATTTGGTTTCCAATTATTTCTAACAAAATAAAGTCTTAAGTTGAGTCTGCTGTCGTTATATCTCTTTGAGCTCATACGAATTGGGGTGGAAGCTATTGATTGGCATTGAACAAAAAATTATATTCTAAATATTTTGATCCTTGTTTAATGAAGTTTATGGGATATACAATATAAACAGTCCTAGGGAAAACTAAAGAAACAAGAGACAAGCACAGAAACGACCAATAACACCCACATGCATTGCACATTCAAGCTACATAAAGACAAAACAAAACACACACACATACATATATGTGCACAATGTGTGTATGTGTGTGTGCGCGTGTGGACAACAAAGTGTGGTAGTGTGCCGCAGGTGTAACAAAGACTTACCCGCTAAGCTCCAGCATGGAGCCACGTCGCACGTTCCGGCGATGGCTGGCCGTAACCGGAAAGGGTCCGGTATGACCGTCCGGCCCCACCAGGTGAGCGCCCAACGTGCTCGACGAAATGGACTGTGAGCGGTTGTCCAGCCGTGGATTGTGCATGGACGTCGAAGCAGTTGAATTCATGGCGTTGCCTGCATTGGGCACAGCCATTAGATCCTGGCTGGCTGTGGCTGCATCCACCGCACCACTGCTGTTGCTGCCAAGGCCCAGGCTGCCGGCCTTCGAGCTGGAACTTTCGCGACGGAACAGACCTATGACGGACTTGGGCTGTTTAGGCTTGTTTATACCACCTACGTGGGCGTGAGTCGGGAGCGAGCACAGTTGGTTGCGGGCAACATCAAAATGTACACGGTATCGAGAGATAGAGAGAGACAGAGAGTGTGTGTGTGTGTGTGTTTATCGGTGTGTGGGCGTGGGCAACAGTTACCAAAGGATAAACAATGCGGCAAAGAGAAGAAAACACAAAGTTTTGGAAATTAAAGAAAATAAAATCATATAGAAAAACAACTGCATGTGATTTACGATCAATTAGAATTTTTTGGTTTGTTTCGTTTAGTATCGAGCTCAAAGCTGTGGTGCACTTAAGAAACACAAGAGAAAACTATATAGTTTACCAATTATACATATTTAGTTATATACACATGTAACTTCAGTTATTTACATATGTTTATTTTCTTTCATTGAGTTTTTTTAAGCCAATTTACATTTTAAATTTGAATAGCAGAAACAGAAATAGTTGAAGTCGTAACGGAAACGGAACCGGAATTTGTACATTCAGTGTTGGAAAACTGGCCGTTCCCGTCCGTACTTGGAGCTGGACTGGCTGCTATCTCGTCAGCAGCTTGATTAACTTTGTATCTTACCTAGAAAGGTGGCGCTGGGCGAATTGTATGCCAAATATTCCTTGTTTGAGGCCCAGGCGGGAAATTCATTTTGCTGCACTGCGTCCGTGCTTTCATCGCCCTGGCGCTTCCACGGCAGCTGCGACTCTGTGGCTGTGGGCGTGGCTACGCGACGTTCGCCATCTGAGTCGCGTGATAAATTGCGATCCTCTTCAGGTATTGGATGCTCCGCCACTATGGGATAGAAATGTTGATTGTTTTTCAGTAGATTTTCAAACTGGTTTATCTATTCTGTGGCATGCATTGCGCGTTCAACTTGGCTAGTTGGCTTAAGCTCAGTTATCGATATCTACTAAATATCGGGAGAGGAGGATATGAACAAAGTGCACTCAACTAAAATGCAAACAAAATCCGTTAGAATCGGCATACATAAATCAAAGTGAATCGAATCGAGATGGCAAAGCTGTGAAACGTGAACCGATTCGTCAGCTTAAGGGATATCGGAACTGGCGTTAGCTGGTCTGTCCATTTTCATTTCATTTTTCATTTTTATATTTACAAATTCGATAGCAGCTTGAATAGTTCGTATGAATTTTTCTTATAAACTTTTATTGCTTTAAATATAACTCATAATTTACAAATGAGTTTTAAAGAGCTTAATTATAAATTTAACGATATCTTCGATTCGACTCGACTTGATTCGACGCGTCTTTTTGTATAAAAAGAAGATAATAACCAATAACATGAACATATCTGTTGTGTCGACGCGTCTTTGAACTTAAGAGGTTGTATATGGTTCTGGGAAGGCAACAACAAATAACTTTGTCATGCACAAAAATGCCATGCTGCTTTTGCTGTTTGGTTCGCTTCAAAATGCTCGAAATGTTTTAAATGCTTTCAATTTTTGTTTTGTGATTTTAATTTCAATTGATTTGCGTAACATTATGAGTTTCTACAAATAAATACTTAATTTCGGCATTGCTTTTTTCAGATGAACGCCTATGGTAATAATCATTAGTTATGGATTTATGGAACTACAAGAACTACGAGCTTTATTGCAGAGGTGTTTTGGTTCGTTGTTTTCTTTTTTCTCTATCAATCAAGCAATTCAGCGAGAGTTAGGTACATGGATGTATATATATACATATATATATAACAATCAGTCGTTTCACAGACATCGATGACAACTATTGAGGAGAGTTAAGGAACAGAGAAGAATAAGTAAAGAATACATTGGTCCAGTAGTATCATGTTCCCATTCAAATAGACTGCATTTTTGAGCTTATATATTTGTATGTTGCCAATTCAGGAATATATAAGGATTTTGATAAATTATAATAATTATTTAATAGGAACTAAATAAAATGGGCCTCAGTAAAAATCTGTTAACACAACTAAAAAAAAAAATTGAAGATAGAACAAGTAAGAAGGCTCTAGTCGAGACTGCTCGACTAGGAGATACCCTGAACCCTCTAAGCTGATATTCTAATCATTCTGCATTTTTATGCACACATACACACACATGCATCCACACGCACGCATAAGCCTGCGCTCTGCTAACTGCGCAGTAAGCAGCGACTGCGCTTGGGCTGCGCTGCAGTGCACTATGGGGAATTTTGCCGTTTTTCGGGTATTTAGTCATTTTTGCGAAGTATGAAAATTTATAATTTTTTTATGTTAACATCTTAATAAAACTCCAAACTTTAAGGTACTGTACCCAAAATGTTGAATAACAGTCCACTGTTAAGCCTAACAGCTGTTAAAGTCAGCTGTTATCTTCGAAAAGCATTTGCCTTCAGCTTACAATTTGTGTTAGCCGATTTTCAAATCATCGTTATTCAATGACCAGACATTATTTTTGAGAAATTTAAAAAGGATATGAATTTTTAGGGCTTCTACTATGCGTTGGCTTAAAAACCAATTGATGTTTGAACTTATTTTAATCATTTATTGTATAATTAGCAAATGTTGTCAAATTTCATTTCTTGTAAATAAAATTAAACTTTGCAAAGACATATAAAACAGCCACCAGGGCGCACCAGTGTAATTCCAATTGCATGTTATAGAGTAATCAATTGGGATCTTAGTGCCTTTGTCTCAATGTGCACTTTTGCGCACAACCGGCGCAAATCAATTTTTAGCAGGTGACTATGAGCTGACCTGTGTGATATTTGGCTCAATGAAAAAGGCAACTCTAACCAAGAAATAGTAATTGTGATTTTGAAACTAAATAAGACTAATATTGATTCAACTTATAAATGATATTAAAAAAGCAAAAGCCGCTTTTTTTGCCAAAATATAAATTACAAATGGAAGAAATGCAGCAGGAACAAAAACTAGCTGACAACTATGAATGACTGCCTATGACAGCAAATGTTTATAAAAATAATTGTTCATTTGAGGCAGATTATGGAAAGTACTGTTCATCCTGTAGGCTTTTTTTGGTAAGGAAGCGTCTGATTTGCCCAACCAGGTCTATAAATCAGACAAATTTCATCACGAATGAGAGAAGGATAGCAGAATCCATCATTTCGCTGATGGTTTTTAACAGTGGATACATCTGATCAGATTATTTCTTCGGCAAATCTTTAGAAACGAGTTTAAAAGCATAAAGGTCGCTGTCTAATGAAGTTGTACGTCTTGTATTATGTAAAGTTGAAGGCACAATTAAATCAGTTGAAGAACACGAAGTTTTTTTAGCGGATCAATATTTCGGTCTGATCTGGAACTCGAAACTGAAGAAAACTCATTTCGATTTTATGAAAGCTCGATAGTTTTCAATTAAAATTATTATTTTAAAGTATTAACAAGCTAAATTCTTAAAAAAAAAAAAAAATTTTTAATACAAAATTTTAATAAATTTTTTTTGGGTGGGCGGTGACACGCCCATTTTTCTAAAATATATTTCTGATGGTATACATATTAATAATACAAAAACCGGATCAAAAAATCTGGCTTAGTTTTTAAGTTATTAATTAATACCCGATAATTTGGATTTTTCCCCATAGTGCAGTGTGGGCAATATTATGAGAATTTATTTGTTGAAAAATTTCTTTTGTAGACATAAGATCTTAATGAAACTTTCAGAGTGTAATCATATGATGAATATGTGTGTACATTCCAAAGCACAAGTCTCTAGTACTTGAAATGCAAATTTGGGGCGAAGGGGGCGTGGTATCCAAAATCTGTAAATTACAAAATCTTTGTTTCCATTAACTTAATATACAACGCAAATTTGAAGACTCCAGGTCTAAAAATGTTCAAATTAGGCTGAAAAAACAATGCCGATTTTTCGATTATTCGCGATAAAAAAGTTATCGGATGAATTATCGAAAAAATAAAGCAAACTCGTACTGCGTATGGTACACACGAGTATGCATGCCAAATTTCAGCTCTCTAGCTCTTATAACTTCTGAGATCGACGCACTCATACGGACGGACGGACGGACGGACGGACGGACAGACGGACAGGGCTATATCAACTCAGCTCGTCGCGCTGATCAAGAATATATATACTTTATGGGGTCTGCCACGCCTCCTTCTGCCCGTTACATACTTTTTCACAAAACCATTATACCCTGATTTCCCATTTTCAATGGGTTCAGGGTATAAAAATGAAGAAGCAACTAAATTAAACTCGGTATAGCTTAAACAGCAGCTTCAAATGTTTTAGCACAATTTACGTTTGTACATTCAATTTCTAAGAGATTATGAGATAGATAAACGGTTTTATGGCTTTGCTTATTCAAAGAATTTATCTTTGCCCTTGTTCAGTTTTTATGAATGACGAATGACAAAGGAGTGAATGGGAATGAGCGTCTTTGTATCATAGAGAGAAGCGCAGAAAAAAGATAAGTTTCAGTGCCAGTTATTAAGTAAACTCTAACCTCTCTCAGATATTTTAGATATACCGATTGTAAGTACTTTGGTATATAAATATGTTATAATAACTTATTTATTACGCTTCTCTCAACTGTAAATGCTGACGAAATTTTATGTTTCAATCTCTAAATATGCAAATTGAGATAGGTAATATTACTTTATCTTTGATTATTTACAAGAATAGAAATACTGGCAATATTTTGTATTTATATTTTCTCTATTGAATTTAGATGAGGTATTCGTATGTGTCTAGCCTTAGCGGATGATCTACAAATGTATATGTATATCATAAGTGTATGGATAATGGAAGATATGGAATGTTGCTAAATATGAGATTGAATATACATATTTTGTATATCCAAAGGTTCTCTTTCAGATAATTATGGATATTTTTGGTGGTTGTTGTTGTTGGTTGATTCTTGGTGATATTGTTTACCAATGCTCTGGTATGAACGATCCCGTCGCCAGGGCAGGATCAGTTCGGCCGCTGTGGGTCCAACTGGTGGATCGGGCGAGTCTAGTTCTGGCTGAGGACCGTCCTCAAGTTTGGGCGCATAGTGCTGAACGATGCGCGCTTTAGATGCATCAAAACCGGGCAGGTTTTGTATATGCGCTATCAGAGAGTTATTATTGGCGCGATCCGAGTCAGCTAATATACGGATATACGGATATATCGAGCAACATATTGGTATGTCAAATCAAATGAAATTGGATAGGCATAAAATAGGGATAAAAAAAAAATATATATAGAGATATTGTCGTTATAGCTTTTAGTTTATTTATTTTAGGTACTAGCCAAAGATTACGCGTTTAAGGGCGAATTTAGGTGTTGAAAAAAAAAAAAAAAAAAAAAAAATATATATATATACATATATCAAAAAGGTTTGTCAAAAGCTTTGGCTCTAGAGTTGATCTGTTATAATTTAAGTCGGTTCATGTGTCACTAAAGTTTGGGATAGTATAAAAAATTAGATTTTAACAGCGAAACAACATCAGCTACTAGATATAATAAACAACTAGAGCAAATTGTACAAAATGTTCATAGCCTTCCGAAACTATTTTTACTGTACTTTAAGCAGTTGTGTTGGACTGTGTAATATCATATAGTTCAAGTCTGGCGTAAGGCCCATTTCGATATAGAATCAAATGAAATACTTGATGGCATTTTTGTGTAGTCAGTTGTTCAGATTGAAAACGAAAAAACTGAGAAACATTGAAATCATAACTCTTATAAGGCAATGCAATGGCCCGGCCACCAATAACCCTATATTGCATATCGCTTACAAGAATTAGTTGACGATTAATGACATATATATGAAACATATAGAAGCAAATGGAACTTACGTGATGATTTGGCTGTAAATGTTAGACCATCGTCCCAATCGTCGCTGGGTCCAATGACATTGATCTCATTCGGATTCTGTTGGCAATCCTCGGCTGTTTCATTAAGCACATCGTTAATATAGTCTTTAGATGATATAATATCACAAGATTATATATATCATGGATGGAGTTGTTAAATACAAAATGGGTTTGTTTTTAGCGAGTGCGTATGGTCAGTGTTGTTAAATGTGCAAAACAAAGGTTTTTTTTAAACATTTTTTTTTAGTTTCGACCAATTGTTTTTTGTTGGTAGACATCGGGAAGGATAGCGTGTGTCGTAGAAGGAAGACAAAAAAAGAAGATTTTTTGGGTATTTAAAATTAGTAACCAATTGTTCTTTAACGAATTTAAAATAATATATATATTAATAACAAAACGTGATGCATTATGTAAGAAAGGGTTCGTAAAATTGATAGATGAAAAAATGTACTATAAAGTTGAAATATTTTTGCATTATATTTTACGAGCCCTCCGCATGCTTATTAGAAATGCATAAAAAACTTAAATATAATGAGGTGCAGGATATGTATAGTTAGACTTGGATAAATTGTATTTATGTTGATCAAATTATAAAAATCGAAATAAACTCTACTTAAATGTTCAGATTTATCTGGGACACAGCTACAGTCCAGATAATCAACTGATAATTTTCAATTTTGATTATAACTCTCTACAGATGCTACTATAAATTGGAGGAATTAGTTTGTTTTCATTGTTTTTTAAATATTTAATTTCTGTATTCATTTAGCGGCATTTACCTATGTCTAATCTACGATATTTGTTAAGTGAATTGTGAGTATGTCTTTTTCTGTAAGATTTTTTGCGTGAATGGTTTGAACTCGGATGCGTATTCGTACCATTGGAGAGCCGCTTCGCTGTGCCGTTCTGCTGGAAATCAGGGAAGGAGACATGATTCTGTTTAACATTCTCCTTGGTCTCCTGCAGAAATAAGTATATATTAAATTCAAATTTACAACATTAAAACAAAGATCTCTCCTTACCTTATTGCTGGCGCCACGTTTGCTGCGCTTGTGATGTTTGCGATCGTTGAACATGCGACGGAAATTCATTTGCATTTTATAATTGACCTAAAATGATATATGCATAGAAATCATATTCGTTAAATATAGATGTGAGACAGTACTCTATAGGTGCTCTCAGAGATTTGTCAAAGTGTTTTCATGAACTCACCTGTGTGGACAAATCTCTGTCATCTACTGCGTGTCGGCTATAACTAAGACGACGGTGCTGTAAGGAATATGACGAAAGCACATTTAATGCAAGATCAGACATATACGAACATGTAGTGTTCTTAAGTGATATATGTATATATATATAGAATTCGTTAAAAGGATTAACTAGCGTCGGGGCAATGCTCAACATTTATTTCACACAAAGAAAAATTTATTATTTTAATTTGCTGAGAACTAACAAAAACGGCAATTGATTACGGTGTAAAAAGGTCGCATAACATTTGTACAGATTATTTATAGAGATTATATCATCTGAATAATACATTTATATATATTTATATAGTTATCAAGGACGGTGCATTTGGGTTAACTTCGGTTCAGCCGAAACATGAATACTCTTTCCAATAATAAACGCGTACGCAGCATACATATTTTCACATATTTTTTATATAATAAAACAAATAAATATAGAATATATTATATAATATTATATATTCTTATGTCACTCAGCTATGGCGGCAAGTTTGAATATTCCATTTTTTTTATAACTTTCACGCTTGCAATTGTTTTGGCTTTGAGAACCTAACATGGGTGTAAACTTTTTGTCAAAATTAGACCCTAATAATGTCCTATATTTCGCAGGCCTTTAATGCTTTTTTCTGTTTCTAAAAAGAACCATAAAAAGGCCATAACAATTATTATACATCGATTGAAGGGGACAAAAGAGATAAATATTGAACAGACCTCATACATATTCATTTGTTTCAAGCCATAATTTATATTTTGAAAAGAGTATACAGATATATAATATTAGAAGGATATAAATTGCAACACAACAAATATGATTATATGTGAATATTTATATATATATATTACTAAACAGTGAGTGTTATAAGTATCTTGCAAAAGTGGAAGGTTAATCATATTATTTTCGTAAGTGAAAAAGTGATAAAAAAAAATAAAATAAAATACAATAAAAATGTTTGTGCCTTTACACTGAATTGAGTAAGGGGTTCGACTCCGGTGTCCAATTTATTTTAAAAGACTTTCAATTAAATAACAAATTTTGTTAACGAAATTTGAAATACTATGGTAAAAATAATCTAATAAAAAATGTTAAGTATTTGTTCTATTAAAAAAAAATTTTAAATATATATATTTTGTTTAATTTTACACATCTTCTAATTTATCAAAAATCTTTTAAAATTGTTTATAATAAGAAAATATTTAAAGATTTCTATATCTATTTTACTTAGATTCTATCAGAATCACTTTTATATTCTTTTGAGTCTATCTATATCTAACCACCTTTACTTTTAGCACGTTTCATGTACAATGAATGTAAAACTTTTATAAAATAAAAATAACACTAAAAATAAAATATCAAATTTGATTTTAGAGAATTATCAAGTTGGATTTAAGTATACATATATGTACATATGTATATTTATATAAAATGTGACAATTATTTTTGTCATTAAGAGAAAAATTGTTTATAAATACGATTATTTAAGGACTGTTTTTTGCACTTGTTTTCATATAGACACCAATTAAAATACATAAAGATAATTACTAGAAACTGTTGATTAGTTAATTAGTATAATTAATATTATTAATTATATGCATTACAAAAACGTTTTGCGGTCATTAGTACAGACTCACAAAGAGTGTAACATATACAGAAAAAAATTTGTTTTAATTGAAATTGTTATAGAAATTTGTTAAGTAAACGAAACTAAAAATGAAACATAAAACTCTTAAATCAGTTTGAACCAATTTATTCGTACCATTTGTATGGAAGCCTTTCATTGCGAAAATATTTGAATATTTTTGTACAGTTTCGTAAATAATTTTCAAAGCACACAAAAATTTGAAGTAGTTTTTGGATATATATTTTTTGTTTTTTTTGTTTTTGATTTAGTTGAATACGTGACGTTGACGAGAAGTTGAAGTCGAAGTTGAGTTCGTAACAACGGGAAGAAATCAAACAAACGATTAATTACAAATATATCTAAATATATAGATATAATCAGCATATGTAAATAGAGAGTATGTGTGAGAGATAGATAAATATAGATATTTATATATATTAAGAGAGAGAAAGAGAGCGAGAGAGAGAGATAGAGAGAAGCGTGTCTCAAAACCAAATGCCCAAAAAGGAAACTAAGGTGAAAGCATAATATACAAATACGTCTACTAGGCGTCAAGTATTTTTGGTGAGATCGATTAGAATCGTGATATATATATCATATATTGGATTAGCATTTAAGAACTTGGGCTGTGTGTGTGTGTCTATATGTGTATGTGAAAATGCTATAAGGTAGATAGTAGTAGTCGATAAAACTGGTACTGCTATATCATAGAAAACCAAACAAAAATCGATTATTATGCTGAAATGCTGAATGCTGTTCTTTCATTATCGGTATACATACCCTTCGATAGGGCTTTAGTTCTTCGGCGAGCAAGTGATGTATCTTGGCATCAGTCAAATCCTTTTTCGATGGATTATAGTCCAGTTCAGCCATGTCGAGGTTGTGGGAGCACGAGTTATCCAGATTTGTTAAGCTTGGACTGTGCGAATCAAGAGATTAGAAGGCAATAAAATAAAGTTCTTATATGTATGTACATATAACACTACCAAGTATTAACTAAAAATACAGATAAACGAATTTTAGATATGCAAAAGTAATATATAGAGAATAATCGTGTAAGAGTGAGAGAGAGAGAGAGAGAGACAGAAGTATTACTGAGTGTACAAATTAGGAGCCAATCAAATTTTTTGTGCTGTTCATGCTAAGAAAGGACTACAAAAGTTTTGTTGTTTAATTTGTTGCATACATGCATTGTACTGCTATTGTTATCGTTATCGATTATTGTTTATCGATTATCCAAAATTCGTTTACCAGGTGGTGTATATGGTTGGCGGTGCCCACCTGCCACCAATATAATTATTGGTATAATTCCTAAACAGTGCACTCATCGACTCGGTGCCCGTCATCTGGCCAATAGTCGAGGGATTGCGACGCATCACCTCCATGGCATCGCGCATGGTCAGCTTGGAGTATGTCTCAATAATCTTTGGTTCAGCGCCCTGCAGAGTAAAACAGAAAGAGAGATAGAGCGAGAGAGAGTTTAGATAAATCCAGATATAATCTGGTTAGGATTATTTTATTCGATACCTACCTTCAGATCTCTGATCAGCAGTGGGCGTATGAAGCGATTGTCGAAACGCTTGAACTTATCACGCACATTGTAGTTGCCTGTCTTGCCCACAATATCCTCAATGCCAGCCATCAAGTGGTCCATGAACTAAAGAAATAAACAAAATAATTAGTGTAGATTAGCTAGGTTTCATCAGGAGTATAAATATATATCCTTCATAAAAATAACATTTATAACTACCAGCTAAATAATTAACATGCATGTCCCACTTACACGTTCGTGTATGCGTTCGTTCATGGAGGGTTTGCGTTTGTTGGCTCGCTTCACATTTAGTATCTTGACGAGCGGCTTTATGGTGATGCCTTGCAGAAACACCGTAAAGTAGATCACAGCTATGGTTGTGGTCACAAACATATTCTTATGCTTGACCACCTTCTCATCGACGAGCAGCACGAGAGCAAAGGCAACAGCGCCACGTAGACCGCCATACGACATGACGAACTGATCCACCCGCGACAATTTGTGCAGTCGAAAACGATTGGCAATGGCCGACAGTATAATCACACCTGCGCAGGTATAGAATGATTACAGCAATGGACATTTGGAAGGGTAAATGGTTCACCCACCGATAACACGAAAAACGGAGCAGAAGGTAATGGTTAGCACCACAAACCACGTATTCCACACGTGCATATTATTGACTGTCGCCACGCCTAGGAACATAAAGATAATTGTCTCCGCCGAGCTGGATAACATTTTCAGGGCATATTTAACGGTCGTGTGCGATTTCTGAGAGATATTCGATTCCACATAGTTCTTCATTGTAATGCCACAAAAGGTAATGCTGCACAATAGAGCGAGAGAGAGAGAGAAACAGAGAGAAACAGAGAGAGGGAGAAAAAGAGAAATGCAGAAATATTGAATTATATTAATATTTATATTAGTTTTATTTAGATCACACTTACGCCAGAATACCGCTCATATGAAAGATTTCCGCATTTAGATACGCCAGATAGGCCATAACAAATATAAATATGGGCTCTATGACACGCACATGATCCGTAAATCGTGTTACCAGACCGGTTAGGAAGCCCCAAATGATGCCTGAGTAGGGAAAATAAACAAAATACAAATAGAATATGAATTGAATAAGGATATAAAAACATATTTGAATATAAATCTAGATATAACAGACATACAGTATAACTTAAAATGGGATTAAAATCCTAGAAATATCCGCAGGGCTCTAGATGTCTCCTAAGCGCACTCCTATATGTTTATTATATATATACTATACATCAATATATAATATACATCAATCTGAATATGCATTTATAATGAAATACAGCTGTGTGAATATGTCTTCATTCTATGCATACATTTATAGTATATATTCGATACTTTCAACTTATGTATATATTACCTATGGCAGTTCCTCCCAGAGCCACAACGAAAAAGGAGCCAACGCCGCTGGCAATGTCCTGCGCCATTATGTGCGGCAATCCAATTTCGTTATAGACTTCCATCATGTGGTACATGACAACCTGCAAGAGCATATCAAACGAATGTATATAGTATAGCCAGCTAGTAACAATCGGTAGTTGCATATTGAGAGGAACTGCTTCGTGGCTTAAACGATGATTTGATGGGCTTGTAAAAGCTTCAGGCGAATCACCCAATAAAAGCAACTGTACTTACCGTAACGGCATCGTTTAGCAGGGACTCGCCGAAGACAACAATGTAGAGGATCTCGTTGACGTGTATTTCCTCGAAGACGGCAAGGACGGCAACCGGATCCACGGCGGAAATAAGCGACGCAAACAGAAAGACATCCAATAGCTTGGGCGTCTCATCGCCAAAGATGCCCATCACGCCACACGCATAAAGCGAGCCACCTGCAATGCAAGGACGGGCATGAATCTCTGCACTCAGCTATTGCTATTCTCTTCTTTCTTTTATACCCTGAACCCATTGAAAATGGGAAATCAGGGTATAATGCTTTTGTGAAAAAGTATGTAACGAGCAAAAGGAGGCGTGACTGACCCCACAAAGTATTTATATTCTTGATCAGCGTGAGGAGCTGAGTCGATATAGCCCTGTCCGTCTGTCCGTCCGTTCGTCCGTAAGAGTGCGTCGATCTCAGAAGTTATAAGAACTAGAGAGCTGGCATGCATTCTCGTGTGTACCATACGCAGTACAAGTTTATCATATTTTTAAGATAACTCGTCCGATAACTTTTTTATCGAGAATAATCGAAAAATCGACATGGTTTTTTTCAGCCTAATTTAAGCGCTTTTAGACCTAGAGACTTCAGATTTACTGTCTATATACAGTTGATCGATACAAAGATTATGTAATTTACAGATTTTTGATACCACGCCCCCTTCGCCGCCAATCTGTAAAAGTTGCATTTGTAAAATTTGCATTTGAAGTACTAGAGACTTGTGCTTTGGATTAAGAATGTATGTCTACAAAAGAAATTATTCAACAAGTAAATTCTTATAATATTGCCCACACTGCAGCGCAGCCCAAGCGCAATCGCTGCTAACTGCGCAGTCGGCAGAGCGCGTGATTACACGTGTATGTGGATGCGTATGTATGCATGTGTGTTTAAAGAAGTGCAGAATGCGTAGAATATCAGCTTAGAGGGTTCAGGGTATCTCCTAGTCGAGCAGTCTCGACTAGAGCCTTCTTACTTGTTTAATTTATTGCATTGCCAGTTGCAAACGTCAGCACGTGTGCGCACACTTAATTAAACTGAGTTCTTCTAATGCAATTGAAATGGGAATACGCTGTATTAATATTGGGTTATTTGATGAGATAATGCACTGGTTTAATTTAAAGCAATCAATAATTGGAGAGCAGTATTTTGTGAAAGGGCAGGAACAGCTAGTTGCAGTTATTAATAACAAGGAGCAGGAGTAGTAATAGTAGTAATCTGGTTTTAATAAGGCAGTAGGAGGAAAAGTAAAGGATGCGTTGCGGCTCTGCAGAAAAATTAATAGCAGCATATACTTAGAAGTATATATGTATATAGCAGTAGAAATACAGACAGTTGGTGTAGAATAATACTCGAAAAAGACCGTGCAAAACAACCTCTACAAATCAGCAATGAAAATCTTAAATTTGAACTTGAGTTTCAATGTTGGTCATATCTAACATTTGTAACAATATCTAGCAGCTTTGTATATCAGTAGAAACCCTGGTAGCACCAACAGTAAAATACTTGCAAAAGTGCGCGTAATAAAATCTCAACAAGACACCAACAAAAATCTTAAATTTCAACTTACTCCAGGAAACACTACATTTAATATGAGTTTCAGTGTGGGTTTTATCTAACATTTGTCAACATTTACGTGTAACAAAGTCTCTCAGATCTGTAAATATTTGCTTATATTTTATCAAAATCACTTTGTGGGGATGTGAGCCAACCGAGCGTGCCTTCATCATTAAATCTCGTTTCCTCAAAAATTACCCTAGATACAGGCATGTATCTGTATCTGTGTACCTGTATCTGTGTATGTGTCTATCTATGTGTATATACATGCACACATTCACAACAATCACGTGCGGTGCCACATTTGGCATAAATCACGTCTAAACGGTCATCTACAACTGTTCCCACCCCCCCACAACCCCGTGCAGTCACTCTCCGTTCCATGCTCATATTGCCCTGCCCTTGGACAACAATGTTTGTTGCTCGCGTGCCATAAATTTCGATGTGTGTGTAACAAGCGTGTCGCCACTGTAATGTGTTCTAAGTAATGCTCCATATATGTATGTATCCAGTAAATTTGCTGGCTTTGTCGGCGTGTAAAAATTGCAATTGAAATATTGAAAGTTAACGCTACGCTGGCTGCACTGACATCATATTATTAATTTTATATTCTGGTTTTAGAAGCTATATAAATTAATATTGATATTTAATGAGCAAATAAAAATATGAATATCTCTCTATCATCAATAGTTAATATTTACTTGGCAACGCTCATTCACTTTGAATTTCCAAATGTCTTTTACCAAGCGAAAAGCTGAATTGATAATTTGGGAATGATTGGAAAAGTTTTCTGATTTTTAATAGTTCAAAGTTAACCTATGAGAAACTATTTAAATATGCACATATAAAGTCTCTGCTTTGCTGAGAAATGTTATAATAGTTTTATTCTGATCAATATTTTATCTATCCAACATTGTAACTATCCCAAAGTACCCCAAGATTCCTCTACTCAAACTATCTAAGTTTTTCGTTAGGCTCCAGGAGAGGGCAAATGAATTGAGCTTTCGCGCGTAATGGATGAGTGTGATCCACCATCAAGTGGCTGAACAACCACTTCAATTTCAACACACTTAACGGTCGCGTTCCACTCAATTGGCGGCACAGATGCGATAACGATGACGATGACGATGACGCAACTTCAATGGAAATCAATTCATTGGATACGCTTACCAATTGTGGCCACATTGAAGATGGTGCCGACGACGGCCATTAGCAGGATGGTGCCCAGGTTGTCGAAGAACATGCGATTCGGCATAAAGTAGCCCGCATCCAGAATTATCGGCGGCAGCATGTAGAAGAAGAACGTGTTCGGCGTGAGTGGGGAAACGGCAACATCCGTGCAAAAGTAGAGCACAACGCCTATTACCACGCCCACGACAATCAGCAGGCAGGATTCCGGAAATATCAGATGCAACTTGGGTGTCATGTGAAAACCTGAAATGGAAAGAGAGAAAACAAATATAAGTTTAAAATTCCAAAAAAAAAAAAAGAAAACTTGACATGGGCTTTACAATACTCATGAATTTGCATATGTACATATCAGAGTAGTTGGGGCGTTGACGAGGGCGTGGCTTACAAATACATTTGCTGAAGTTACACTGACTATAAAAAACGAGACAATAGCCA
Organism: Drosophila mojavensis; assembly: GCF_018153725.1. Classification (NCBI taxonomy): domain Eukaryota; kingdom Metazoa; phylum Arthropoda; class Insecta; order Diptera; family Drosophilidae; genus Drosophila; species Drosophila mojavensis. Next base: position 1,385,898 of record NW_025318872.1, read on the forward strand.
TTTCCATTTCAACAAAGGCCCATTTAAATGGAAATTTCGCCATCAGACCCCCTTCCATATACCTCGCAAATATACACTTTGTTTATTGTAGATTTCTGTATTTGGGTCAATGGCTATACTGATGACTATACTACTATATAGTACACTCTGCTACATAAAACAAGACAAGAGTTGTAGTTTAGTAAAAAATTATTACAGACATAATTTAAAATCAAATATATTCCATTATATTTTATATATCTCAAATTATTTTCATTCTAATTAATGATTAGATTTGAATATTATTTATTATTATCAAGACGAATGCAGAATATACCCTCTATGAAAGTTTCTATTACTAGTTTTCTTTATTATAGTAAATATATATAGAGTAAATAGACCACTTTTCTGGCTGTCTATGTAGTAAAGTTTCTAATCCATAAATATCGTTCTCTCTATTAAAAATCTATGTAGAACCCGTGGATTGCAATTTCCCCAAGCATTTAATTAACTTTTACATAATTTTGGCGTCATTTTGAAAGTGTTTCTTATAAGCATTTAAGTGGCTCTGGTCACTTGTGGCACTTTCCAATGCGGAGCAGCGGGGAGTTGTCCATAAAAAGAGGCTAACAATGGGTGGGTGGGTGAGGGGTTCGGCTTTGTTGCTGCGTGTGCCTTTCGGGCGCATATTTGATGGCCTTCAGCAAATGGACTTTTGTGCAAAACCGAATAAAATATTAAAAAAAAAAAAAAAAAACAACAAAAAAAACAGTCAAGGTTTGAATCGGCTGCAAGAGCAAGCCAAGCAGATAACAAAGTCAAGAGCGCGATGGGGTCAACGGGCGGGAGGTGCGGTAGGTCGGCATCGAGATTGCAGCCAAAATGGTTTATGCAATCAGTAAATTGTTGCTCCTGGGGCAGATGCTGCGGCTACGGGTTGAGGGTTGGCGCAGGGATTGCATTACATTTTTTTTTTTGGGTTGCTTTTTAGGGGGCAGTGTCAAGGTTTTCGTTATGCTTGTTGCGCACTTGGCTGGCGCTTATGCAATGTCCTTCAGCTGGGACAGGGCTGCATACCCACACATCAATACAGGCACTCACACACACCCACACACACACAGTCTCACACACACCCACGCTTACAATTTGACGTAAATCTGCATGTCAGTGACAGCGGTAGAGCCGACGTTATATAAAACATATTGATTTTGCTGGCCTGGCAACCACTGCCTGCCTACAACCACGCCCCCACACACACAGCAACTAGAGTTACATCTTATATACATATGTATATATGGGTATATTGTAGGTACTAAGCATATATACTTACCGATTTTGGCAATGCTCGCTGACAGTATCCAAATGCCAATTATGAACGGCGTCTTGACCCGTGCAAAATCCACTTGGGAGAGCGGATAGCGTTCCGTGTGATGATGTCCCTCCTCTTCCTCATCGTCGAGCGACACATCGAACAGGTCCTTCTCGCCGTGAGCGTCTGCTTTCAGGTGTGCGGCATTGGGAAGAGGCAGAGGTGGCGGGAGCGCCGTTGACGCAGCCAACGACGACGACGTCGTTGTCGTCTGTGCCAGCTAAACGTGTTGGGGCGAAAGGATATAAGCATAAATGTAATCATTGGCCAGGGCGCCACTGTAATTGAGTCGCTTTTATCAGGTCGAATTCGATACACATGTCGGTAATTGTCCATAAATAAAGTCAAATAATGTCGAAAGGACTTTATCGAACAGCTAGACAGTTAATTGAAGGGTGGTTCATCCAACGGAAAAATTCATGAATGGAATTCTTATAAATCATTTATCATATGTCGCTTGATATTTCAGTTCACGATATATTGTAATAGGTCAGTGCCGTTATTTTCTTTTATTTTTCAGACTCAAATTTATATAAACCACTAAAGTTTCTTATATTCCATTTAATTTTTATAATTTCTGTATCACATTCTAATCCCTCTTATTTCACAACATCAAATACATTTATCTTTGTGTCACTCAACTAACTAACTTAGTGGAACAATCAGCAAAAGTAATCCCTGTCATATTACAAACTACATTTATCTCTTAAGTCTGCGACAGTCATATCTATCATAGACTATATCTTCAGTCGGTTGTCCGTCCATTCAGTCTGTCAGCAATTGACGTCAGCCGACACATTTGTTATTAACTCATGACATAAGGCATTTCCAGCGTTTTGCAATGCTTCAACTTGGCCAATTATCATAATTAAAGCAATTTTTTTTTTTTTTTTTTTTGCGCAGTTGTTGAATAGGGCAAGCCTGAGGACTTTATGCCAAAGAAATCAGCCAATGTAACTAATTAAATTTTTATTATTTAAAAAATTCAGGACAATTTCCGACGGAAATGAGAAACCTTTAACTGGCCTACTCGAAGGGAATCGAAGTTATTTAAGTAGGCCAGTTAAAGGTTTCTCATACTCCATTACATTTAATTGACAGCACTCAGAATCCTATTGAAATCAATTTAAAAGCAGTTGGAATCAAATGGCAGCTCATAAATTATAAATGACTTGATTTCATGCGGTAGGAATGAGGGAAACACCAAAGTTAAAATGAAGCAAGGTAAGTTAAACAGCAGCAATTGAATTGAAGGATATGGATGGGGATAATTGTGATTTGTAGTTAAGCTAAGAATTTTATATACACTAAAATTTATATAAAATATAAAATGATGTCTTCGACAATTATGAATTCCTAATTAAATAAAGAGCGTTTGGCGAGTCTTCGAGATTCTGATAAATGGAGAATAAATATTCTAATCACTATCAAAGTGGAAAAGTACTTGAAAAGCTTATGAGGAATCCTGCAAAGGGTCCTTAATCAGTTAAATGAAAAAATTAACAGATTAAATGGATAGTAATGTTGGCAAGCTGCTAAGCCAACAAAGGCGATAAAGGATACTCTGTTTGATCCCTAATCCTGAGAAATAAATGTGTATTGCTTTGTTTTACAATAAATATTTATTTTATTTGTGCTGTTGAAAAAAGTTTTATTTTTAACCAGAATTTAGGATCATTCAGAGTACTTTTTATTTCCTTTAATTGGAGACAATAATCTCAAGAATAATGACAGATAGTTGAACATAAAAAATTTAAAAAAAGAAAAATATACTATTTTAATTAAAAATTTATTTAAATCGGCAGTGAATCGACCAAACCTCTCTGATAATAATAACAATCCGATATTCTAGGATAACCCCAAATGTATAAAAAAAAGTATTGAAACTTACATTTAACTGTGGGAGGGAATCCGCCGGCTTCATAGTGGAGCTGGAGCTGGAACTGGAACTGGAGCTGCTGGCTGCACTCATATTGGGACGCGCCTCGATGCTGCCCAAGAGCAAACAAATGCCGCATAACAGAAGCAACAGTTGCCGCTGCCAGCTGCTGCTGTCACTGTATTTACACATTTTTGTGGCTGCTGATGGCTGCTCACTCGGTGGTGCGATTGCTGGTGGTGCAGCCAAGTGGTGCACGCTTTGATTTCGAGCCATTCGATTCACTGCCTGGCAAGCTGTTCTCTCGCGCAATTGACTTTTTATAGTACCAAGGCGATAACTGGAATTGGAATCGGCGCTGCGCGTGTGAGTGGGAGTAGGAGTGGGAGGAGCTGCTGTGCTTGTGCAGCTGCTCCAGCAGGCGCGGCGGGCGAGGTTCATTTGTTGCTGCAACGCTGGCGTCGCACTGTCGTAATCCTTTTCCGTCCGGCCACTCATGCTCCGGCCTTTTGTTGTTGATTTATGTTGTTTACGACTTGAACTCGGTATACGGCAGAGTTATTGATTTCTGCGGGCATAATATACACTATGTGTGTATGTGTGTTTACTTGGCGTGTGTGTGGGTGTGTTGTGCTTTCCTATACCGTTTCTTGCCGCCTAGTTGAACTCAATTTGGCGAGTGTCTGTAAGTAGAAGATTAAACAAAATGTCAAACGAGTTTGCTTAAGCGACTCGTGGGTCCTTCTACAAATACATATATATAATATATATGTGTATGTACATATACATTATATATTAAGGACATTATTTTGCTAAACAACGGCAGCCAGAAGTTCCTGGAATCCTTGAATTCATTCACAAATGTAACTTCACTCTATGTACATCTACAAAAATTCCTAACAGCTAAATCACTTCATTTATATTTCAAGCACGTTTCCTACCTAACCTATCCTAATCGACTTGCTTATCTATGGCAATAGCCTATCGACCGACCTGCCGCAATAACCAACTTAAACTGGTTAAATCCCAGTAAATTCACTTAGCATGAAAACTTCCACATTTAAAGCGGATCTTTTCACAGAGAACACCAAAAGGCAAACCAATCAATAAAAAAATGCCAAACAATAAGAAAATGTGCTAAAATCACGCAGAGCCAAAAGTACAACCAATTCATTCTCTCGCTCTTTGTGTACTTAAGCATATATACATATATATATAGATATATGTAGGTATGTATAAGTATATCAGATTTCAATTGTAATCAAATTTACTGTTCGTTTTCAGCTGCAAGAAATGGAAGTGAAAGCCAAGACTGAAATGACTGAGATATCGTATATCCATATATAAAGAAATACAATCTTGGGGATGGCTTATGATTTATCAGATAGAGGCTTAAATATGGATATTCCGTGCTGAGCGAATATTGGGGAAAAGTTCTAAGGAGAGGAAATACTTTTATTAAAGTACTTAAATTTTCTCTAACTTTTAAAATGAAAACTAAAAACTTTCTTTAAAACTGACATGCACTGTTTTTATGCTATTTAAAGAAATATAATTCTCATATATATGTTAAAAATAATATTTTTCTTGAATTTTTGAAAACGTGAATCTTTTTACGTATTACGATCAATGGAAAATTGATGTAAATAAAATTGATATAAAAATTTTCGAACAAATTAGGCAATAAGTATTAAAATATAGTATTGTAAAGAACATATTACAGCCCCAATGAATGATATTTCTGTTAAGTTAGTCCAAAGTTGAGTAACATTTTTTACACACCTCTAAATTTTTGAATTTCCATTGTTAATTGACAATGTGACGTTGGGCGCTAATCGTATCGCAAGTATTCCACTTGAAGATGCTGAAAATCTTATTTGCAGATGTCGAGTAAATATTTGAACTTTTAACTGGATAGATCCAGTGCACTTAGCGCCATGACAGACCATGCTAATTGCCGTTATAATACAAGTAAAAAATTAAACAAATTAAAGTCTTTTCGTTTCTCATAGATGCTGATAGCGAGAGATTTAAATTGGACGCAAAATAGCTGCTGATAGCAGACAATTACCGCTATCAACACGCGCTTCCATTACAGTCGCTTATCCATCAAGTCGCCGCCACAGACAGATAAAGCGCGAAAGATCGTATAACTAGAATACTATGTGCCACAGTAATTGATGCATCGACTGGCTGCAGTCAAGTGCAATGACGAGATGCGCTCATTTGAAGGGCAACATCGAGTGACAAAGCCTCCCGCTGTGGACCCCTTCAGCCCAACATTTATGGAATTTTTATCAATTGAAAGAGGAATTTGTTTGCAAAAATATTACAGTTGTTTACTTTTCTGAGTGTTGCTCGTCAAATATGATTTATTATTGTCGCCACAGTCAAGTGATAAGCTATAGTTTATGGGTATACGGGGGCTAATTATATCTCATAATCTTTGGACCCACATTTAATTGGCTATAAATTCATCTTAAGTATATACAAATATAGACCAAATGAATCTTTTTGATAGCTCTATCTTTTTCCAAAATGTTTATACTCAAGAAAACAAGATGGTTGCAAGCGAATACTTGGTTGGCTTGGGCCTTAAACCTGACGCTCAGGGTATCTTCCAGTCGGAAATTCCTTACTAGAACATTCTTATTGGTGTGCTAATCAAAAAGCATTTCCATAATGTAAAGCTTTAATGTTAATTATATATATCGTATATCGATATGGGTCTGCCTCTATGTTAAGTGTCAATCGATTTCATTTGAAGTCTTTATGTTAATTGCCTATCGTTTAAGTCTGACTTCAGTTGGCGGTGGATTTCTTTGAGTAAAGTAGACTTTCTTCCGGATTGAAAACAAAAAGAAGTAAAGCAAAAAGTGTTGTAACAAATTATTTTATTTTGATTCATATATCATATCAAATATAAAATATAGATTTCTAAAATATTTTCATCTCAAATGAACATTCAAACCAGAATTTGAGTCTGATTCTAGTTGTCAAAGTCTCAATTGGAGTGCTACAACGAGGTCTTTTATATCTCAATTAAGTGAAATGAAAATTTCGCTAACTCGTGGACTGTCTTTGAAACGTAGTAATCAATCCCGAAATACGATATGGAATATGAAATCAATATACGTCAAAAACTTTCCGTTTACATTGAGCAAACCTGCCCCCTCTTCAGATTATAGTTCCTGTTTCCAATTTAAACAATAGTCGCGTGCGTCACAGTGCCATCGGCGTATTCTAAATTGATTTACCCCCCAAGTCAATTCAGAACCAACTGAAAACATTTTCAAGCTCAGTGACTTCTATGCAAACGTTAACCAACCACTTAATCGCCTTAGAGCGGTAATCAAAGGCGCTAAACGGCTTATGGTTAACTTAATAATTCAACAAGAGAATTCAGTATAACATTAATTCATTTCAGATGGAACTAATTGCATTCAATTAAATAGTTTAAGAGCATAAGAGACCAGAGTAAACAATATTGTTAACTAGAATTTCAGCAATTCAAAAAGGACCTTAAATTTATTAAGTGGTCATGAGCGCATAGCAAGGATGTTTGCAAACGGAGGGAATTATGTAACACAGTGGGTAAAGGCCACACAACACACAAAAACTGTGACCTTGACAGCCAAGCGTAAGTGTATCCATGAAATGCCTACAAATTTCAACTAGAAAATTATTGTCAAGCGCTATAAAAATATTGCTTTAAAAAGTTCCAATTTATTTGCTTTAAGCTTAATCGGCTTTAATTATTAAGCACAATAGAAATACATAAATAAGAACGTTTTAGCCGGGCGCAATCGACTGCATAATACTCCAGATCCATTTTCCGATTTGCTACGCTATATATAATTAGCTAAATTTTGTAGTTTCTAGCTGTAAAATCGTACACTATACAATTTTATCCGATTTGCCATGCCTCCTTCACTATATCTCTTTGAACTTTCAGAGAAACGGGCAGCAAGACGGGCATTGCACAAACCCAATATACTCAAAGACTTTTCTGAATGAGTTTCCGAAATAATTTTCATAAAGTTAGCTTTTGGTATATAAATATTGACTGCTGTCGATAATAATTTATGGAATTATGATCTGTGATGTGGCACCTGGGGGCAGTACTTGAGCGCTAAATGGAATTGACGTATCCGTTCAACTGTTGAATATTAACTTTGACTTTTCGTTTTTGCATTCACATTTGTTTTGCTTTTTTTCAGTTTTCATATAAATTGTAAATATTTTTGAACAGAATTTAGGGGTCTGTGGCCGTTGGCCATGCGTCCAGACTGCGTCAAATTCAAGTTCAGGTTTGAAATGGCAAAAAAGAAAACATTTAAAGGTCAGGCGAGAAAGTGGGTTATATATAGTTGCTAGATACTCTGTACTGAGAGAGCGATAAGAGAGTATAATAGAAATTTGTTACTATATGATCAAGTTTTATTTCGATAAATTGAGTAATTGTGTATTGAATCTGAGACGATCTGCTCATCTTTAAGGCTAATTTTTAGACAGTGGAACAGACGTATCTGAAACTGAAAATTATACCTATACATCGAATCTATTCGTATTTCGTATAAATATTTTTTCTTGTGTCTCACTTACAAATTTTAAAATATACAATTTCTTTATCTAATCAATTTGGTAGTTATTGCCTTTCTTAGATACTTAACGGCTCTAGGGTATACAAAAAGCAATTTTAATATTCAAAACGCCATTTGTTTATGGCCAATAGACGGATTTATTTTTTGGACGCCTACCAAGAAAATGTTTGTCTTTGTGGCAGCAAAAAAAATAGATATTCAAAATGCATTTCAGAAATGCATTCGACTGCACATACTATATGCCGCAGCTGTGTGTTACTATATGAACAGATCGATAAATAAATATATGCATATGAATTAAAAGCCAAATTCAAATGAAGCACACTTTGACCTTAGGGCCAGGCCGAATCGATAGCCACACGCGCAGAGACAATTACGATGTGTTGCTCTGGCTGGGCATGCAATAGTTTTCCCCCACATTTATAATAATGGTAATAATAATAATAATAATGTGATTAATTTCCAAGCAAATCATTGTAAAGATGCAAAACTGCAACAAGCATCAGCAAATTCTCAATACATGCAGCCCCATACATATAACCGGTTGCGGGCGGATTATGAACCAGTTCAATGTAGCTCTCCAGCCAAGATGGCAAAGTTCCGCTACGGAACTTGGTCAAAATGAAGCACTGCAGCTGCCAACAAACACAAATTTTTAGTGAAATTCAATTTGAAAAACAATTTCTATATGCCTGGCGTGTTTATGTGCACTGAATTCAACCTAGAAATGCGCGGAAAGTCTAGACTGAGTGCTCGAAATTGCAATAGACATTAATATAATATTTATACATTTTTTAAACATTTTATTTTTATATTAAATAAAATATTTTAATTTAGTTCAAAACGTAACTCATGCAACATTTTCTCTCAGTGTATGTAAATATATTTTATCATTCGAAGGCATTCAGTCAAACTTCCGTTCTCCGCAACATTTGAACAACTGAACTTTCTGGCTTCAAGAAGGGATTCGTTGCCCTGGAGATGGAAAAGGTCATAAAATGACTATTCAAAGCAATTAAATTTTATTTATCCTTGACTAGGTATAAAGTGGCACGCAGCTAAGACAAAGGTTGGTTTATTTTTAATTCTAATAGATAAGAAAAAACAATTCGTTCTACGCTTGAATATATAGATCTATATATTGTAATTTGTATTTCATTTATTTATGTTTATTCTTTATTCTATTTATTTTTCTTATAATTTTTCATATACACACATTCAATTTCGTTTGTTTATCAAAAAATCTATAAACACAGTTATCGATGAGGAATTTTTTTTTAACATATCTTGATTAAATGTTTTATAGAGATGAGAGCAATTTTTTTAATACCCTTCCAGGGAAAGAAATTTGATTATGTATTCAAGTATTCAACTCTTAACCCTTTTGCCTCCTCCCAATTTTCTGAAATTTTTAAATTACTTTCCCTAATGATAATGTTCAACTGCCTTATTGATAAACTCGGTAAGTTAAAATTCCAAATTTTCTCTACCCAAAATTTTGACCTTGACGGCGGTAAAAAAAGGTGTCCAAAAGCATGTCATATAAATGACTCAAAAGACCGCAACAACAACAGCAGCAGGAGCTGCCAAAATGTGTCTCACAAATCACCGCAAAATCATTTAACGGCCCGACGACAGAGCTTCGGGTGTAGTGTAAGGACAATATCCCACAGAGTGACAAGTGAGCTAAGCCCAAGCTGGAAAAGAGAGAAAAGAAAGAAAAAAATTCTTCGACTTCCGAAATTGCCCTTTGGCTATTGAGTTGCCTCGTAATTGGTTTACTGTTAGCAAAACACGCATATTTATGGCCAAAAATTGGGCAAACAGCAAGTGGTCTTATGAGACAATATATTGATTAATACATTAAGCCAAATCGTTTACTTGGATTTGTCTATTTCCCATCTCAAAAATAAGTCAAATATATCTATATTATTCCAACTCAACCAATTTTGTGGACAATTTTCTAGTTTTTGCCAGACTATGATGAGCTCATATATTTATGATATCAAACGTGATTTAATTATGAGCTTTAAAACCAATTTGATAGCAAATTGATATTTATTTTATATCTTTTTTTGTTTTTTGTTCTTTGTTATTTTGTTTTTTTTTTTTTTTTTTTTTTTTTTTGTTTTTGGGAATACCTCAACTAAATTGAACTGCCTTAAGTATAAGTAATATAGGACTTACATATGAATAGATATTATGGGAATTACAATATTGATAGCGGGTACCAATTCATCATAAATCAAATGCTTTGTCCGACATACTTGCGTAATATAATTATGGAAAGTGTTATCGTGGCTTTTGTTATTATTTCTGATTTATTTATTTCTAGAATTTAATGTGGTCAGCATTTTACACTGAAAATGTCGCAAGAAATGTGGGGCTCAACGGGAATTACAATCGATAACAAAATACAGTGCTACACCAATTTCAAAGTAAATAATTTGTTTTTATCGAAAAACAAATTTGATTGAATGACTTTTTAATGATAAAATTAGATTTTGTGCAACGCTTTGTACTTTGACAATTGATTTTTATATCAAATGTACAAACATATGGTCCATAAAATTTGTAATTAGGTGTAAGCGAAAGCTTTAGTCCACTTTAATATTCTGCAGGTATTAATAAAAGACGTGGAAGTTGTGGTCTTCCGACTGTAAAATTCTGTAGAATATAATACCATCTCCAATAGACTTTGCTATATCACCTTCACATTTTATCTGGGAGTGAAATGGAAGAGTATTTAATTTTTATAAATTAGAAAAAAATATTATGCAAAACCCAATACACTCTTCTCTCTCTTCTCTCATGATTTATCCGAATATTTTAATTAAGAACATATTTCTATTGTATGCATTTTTTGACAAATTTGTAGGCTAAAACTGCGCCCTAGCAGGAGTCCACTGTACATGGCAACCCAAACGGAACTCAACAGCTGCAACCCCGACACGATCAGAGACCTTGCAGCAGCTAATATACCTGGAAATAGGCAGGGGAGTTTTTTTTTTCTATTTTGTATTTTGGTATAGGTCGTCTGTGAACTGTTGGCGGCGGCGCTCGGCGGCTCGGCAGCTCGGTTTCTGTTATCAGTGGGAGAACAACAATGTCGCAAAGAAATCAATGCAAATGACCGGAATAAAAATATTTTGGAATGCGAAACACAGTTTCCAGCAAAAAAAAAAAAAAAAATGAGGAACAGTGTAGCGAATTGAGAGAGAGACTGGGAGAACGACAGAGAGTAGAGAGAGAGAAACAGCAACAAGAAAGTGTGGAAAGCATAAAAAAAACAGACTATACAAATATTTAGGTGAACGAATTCATTACAGTTCGAAAAGAAAATTATGAAAAATATCTATAAATATACACAAAGAAATATGTGAGTAAATATATTTCACAAAATGTCACTAACAAATTAAAAAGTGGAAATAAAAATTGATTCTTGAACAACGCACATTTTTACTTTGTTTTTCGAACGAACCATTTTCCATTAGCAACAGACAGCTGCCCCTTGCGTAGGCTCTCGAGATTTTTGTTTGGATTTGTTGGGTTTATAAATAACATTCATTTAGTACACAGCATACAGCATATTTTTCGAAATTATAAGCCAAACTAAACTCGAACATAATCATAAAAGTCAATGTATTCATATGTAGTTGCCCGACGCGAAAATGGCGCAATTTGAGTTCTGGAAGCCTACACGTGCTGTGTGACTCAACCACAGATAACCATGAAACACAAACACTATTTCATTTTTAAGTACATGCATACATAATGTATGTATGTATATTGATATATTTATATTGTTGATAATATTGCTATAATATTGTTTTGTAATTTCTTTGCGTTCGAATTGAAAAAAACAAACTGCAGTCCGCGCTCTGAAGTCAAGAACTGAAACAGAGAAACAAACAGCAGCAGGAAAATTCAAAACACCACAGTGAACGTAAGAGAGAGTGTGAGAGAGGGAGACAGAGGGTGGGCAGAGCGAGAGAGCACGAGAAATCGAGAGAGAACGGAGAGAAAAACGCCGGCTATAGCACAGTGAGGCAACAACGAGTAATAAAATGGCAAAAATTGATCAAATTTATATGAAATAATAATAATAAAAAAGGTTTGTTTAAATATTTTAGTTAAAATAGGTTTTAAAAAAATTAAAATATATAAGAGTAAACTTCTTTATAAGAAACAAATTTAATTTATTATATACATTTATAAATATAAAGCAAATTAAAAATGAATAACTGCATGCAAAACACAAATAAAAAATCGAAATACTTGAAATGTTTACAATTCAGTGAACTCAGTGCAAATTCATTAACGATTTTTTTCCTCAATTATGTCATGTCCGTTTTGATATCTATATATATTGACAATGATTTTAATACCCTGGACTCATTAAAAATATGAGTTCAGGGTGAATTTGTTTTTGTGAGTTATAATAAAGTAGCTGACTGTCTACTTTAGTCAGTCGATAATAATCGATAATGTTATATCATAATCGATCATTTGATGTTTTGAAATTTATCTATAAAATTTAAAAGCTTAGAGTTTGGTTAATATGTTGTTTGCTATGATTAACTGAATAGACAAATTTTCCTTGTTTCTTCTATTTTATTTGGTATTTTTTATTTGCCAATAATTTTCATTGTTAATTGGAACTAGTAATTGAGTGCACAAGCGACCGCAAAAGAAATTACCATAGCCTGCAGTTTAAAATTGATTTTTGCCAAGGGTTTGCTGGGCGCGCAAGGAGAATAAACCCAGCGTAATTCGCTTGTAATTACAATGTACACAGTGCCTGTCAATGTATGCGATTCCATTTGGCTGCCATTGAAAATATGCACATACATATGTACGACTGTTTGTGTATATATATACATATTTCAATATCAGGTTCGTGGCATTTCCATATCGATTCACTGACACGAGCTACAAAAAAGGAACAACAGAAAAAAAAAGCAGAGGATTGCTTGGCCTGTTGTCAGGCAGGCTGAAGGATAACGATGGGTTTGCTGCTGGTGCCTTTAGACTGCACAACAGATATGCAAGATATGTGCAATATGCGCACAAATTATTCTGTGTGTCTGTGTGTGTGCACATTATCCTTGTACTTGAACAGCATGCACTAAGTGTACACATAATTGAAACCAAAGGACATACGCCTCTGCGTCCCCAGACTCAGTCCTGCATGAATTGCATGCCGTAACGAATTTCTCGCTCTGCATTAAGCTATCTATCGATGTGAAATTAATTGTTTATATGTTTATTCACCGATTTGAAGAGGCAATCAAATGAAATTAAAATCCACTTTAAGTTAACTGCTCTTAATTGTCTAATTGTAGTGCTTGACTCAGAATGAAATCATGAAATTTGATTGATAAGAAATTTGAAGAGCAGCACTTCGAACTAAATGCTAAGTAACGCTATCCAGCACTTAGGAACTCAATTAGTTCGATAGAAGATGGTTTCTGTAATCAAAATTGTTTGGTATCTCTCGAACTTTATTTCGTTTACAACACAGTAAGTACTAAGAAAACTAGAATATAAATTTGATTTCCAACCAAACTTCTGTTAAAAGAAAATTATTAAAGAAAATCATCATCATTATAAGAAAAATAATCATTTCAGCACTTCTGTAAAACTTTCTTAATTTCGGATTTCTTGTCAAGTATTTGGGAGCAACCCAAAGCAAGTTTAGTTTTCTTAAATACATTTTCAAATCACAAAAGACAGCCAATAAAGGCAACCGCAGGAGCAAAGCTTTTATCCCACTTTAAGGCATAAAACTTGTTGTCAAAGTTGACCCCTGTTGGGTCAACAAGAAAAATTAAAGTGAAGATGAAGACGTAGACGGCCACAATGAAGCTTGAAGTTCAATAGACTTATACTCCAAGTGTACGAAGTCAAAGCTATTACTTTTTCCTAGATATCGTTACAAATATGACGAAGAAAAAAACATATTAATCCTGCCTCACACTAAGTGGCAATGAGGCGACGCATTATGTAAGCGGCTGCCGTTGCTTCAAGGACATTCGCAGCAAGACCAAGGTCCGCAACAGACAAAAAATAACAGTCGCTCGAAGCAGAGGCCGAAACAAGTGAAATAAAAAATGAGTGACAAAAACTACGGACCTCAAATAAGATAATGATGAAGAAGAAGAAGAAGAGCCGAAGAAATTTATTACACTTTTGCAATGGTCATGTCCGAAGGACGAATAACACGCAGTACTCATCTAGTAAATCAGTGGCATAGAAAGGCAAATACTGGTTCGGGCGTGACAAAGAGACAATAGTTATTGCTTTGGCTATTGGCAAAACTATCAAAGAGGATGACTCGACTACCAGATACTCGGCGTTTGGTACTATTGCAAACATTTTGCTAAATAAAGTTTACATTTATTTTTATTTTTATTTATTTATTTATTTATTTATTTTTTTTTTTAAATATAGTTTTATTGCAGCTTTTGTCTTAAACTCTGTAGCGCATTTATACGGATACCTTAACTAATGAAGTGGCTAAATGCCTTTATTACTACGAACTACGTTTACTAATTTAGGTCACTTCTCGGATCCAGGGGGTGTAATCTTTTCAACCTTCTGTTGATGGTGTTGGTGGATAAATTGGCTGCAAGCTGGTTTGCTCTCTAAAAGGATTCGATGGAAATATGTACTGAGCTTTCCCTACCTATCCCATAGATGTATTTGCAGACATTTGAGCTACTCTTTGTTTGCTTAAAATACCTCTGGCATATACATATGTACAACGAACAAAGCAAACATATGCAAAGTAGATGTGTATATAAGCGTGTATATAAATGCATTCACAAAGCAAGTCGCATTGTCTTTAAAGGCAATACGATAATTAAAACTGATATCGATAGACACATGCCAAGCCTGACTGATCAAAGGAAACAAAACACGAAAGAAATATTTGAAAATATAAGACTTGCAGTTACAAAGAGTGTGCATGAGTGTGTGTGTGTGTCGCATGGCATTGTCCACATGACAAAACAAAGTCATTTACTCAACAGCAATACAACAACAATCCGAGCGACTGTAATGCTGCGACACACACAAATACACAACAAACACACGCACACATACAAAATGTAGCATACTTTTGAGCAGCGCTTACAGCTTCGTCTATATGTCGCCATTGTTGTTATTATGGCTGAGAGCTCGCTTGGCAGCGACAACGAATGTGACGTAAAAATAAAAGTAGGAAAACGACGGCGTTGCCGATGCTGATGCCGTTGTCGATGTGACAACTTGTTTTTGTTTAGCGTAGGTACCGTTAGCGTGGGCGCGCGCCTCACACGTGACATGCGCATTGAACGCTGCCGCCTGCAAAAACAGATGTTTGCGATTTATTGCGTGGGAGAGCCAACAAAAAAAATAAAGCCTTTTAGACCCAAAGCTAGAAAGAGACAGAACGAGAGCAAAGCGTACCAATTGTACCAAATTATTACAAACAAAAAATCACCATTTTCGATTTAACAAAACAAGAACATGTATGCAAACTACAAACAGTTACATACGATATTTAACTTAATTTCAGTTAAAGGATTTCCAATGAAATAATCTTCGTGAGAAGCAGGTACACAGTATTCAGTAGCCGAAAATTGTACCGAATTTCGAACATTTATCCTGGGCAGCCCGGCCATAGACGGCAGCTAAGTACTAGCTTCTTTTTACTGCAAAGGGACGACAAAGGACCTTTTTTCAGTTAGCTCTAAGTGAGCGAAATTAACATGCCAATTGACAAACTCGCATTATTATAATGATATCAGGCTATGTAATCAAAGGATAAGCCATGTGAAAATCATCAGTTTATTATGCAATTATTTTCATATTTAAAAGCGTTTACACAGAGTGTGCTTGCGCATAGTTTAATGTACATATTCAATTATGTAAGCTAAATTCATATATATGTAGAAATTTTCGTAAAATAATAATAATTGAGAAGACTACGTACTTTCTCCGTCTGGTTAAATTGTGCAGCAACAGCGACTTTTAAACAGACACGCCTATCGTTAGGCTGTCATTTTTGTTTGTTGTTTAATTTTCAGAAATTTCTGTAGTCATATTTGTATTGTTCATTCGGTTAAGAGGTTAAAACACTTGTTTGACTTATTGCCCGCACGACGCCAATCGCATAATAATTGATGTAATTGAAATAACACTAACAAACTTTAGCACACGCACACACTTCGCCCGTTAACTGTTACTGTCAATTGGTATTGGTGGGTGGGTGCAGGCGACGGCAGCGCCCGTCCTCCTCCACCTCCTGCTGCTTAAAGCGAACGCTTGAGTACGTTAAAGTTTTGCATTAGATTTGCCGTTTTCATGTAAACAGCAAACAATTTGATGTGATTTTTGTGAAAATTTGTGTATTTATTAAAGTAGTCTTGCCGCCGGGCCATTGCCATTGCCAATTTGTTGAAGCACGCACTGAAGACTAAAATTTTCTCGAGCTTCACCTTCACGTGTGGCCACAGGACATTTCCTAGCGATATATCCTTTGCAACAAAATGTACTAAAAATACTCATAACGGCGTTGGGTGCACTTCAGGGTTGCTGTTGCTTCAACTGGGCGAAGAAAAAGCGATAAAAAAAAAAAAAAAAATACAGATAACAAATACACATATCGTAAAATATGTATGATGTATGTAAAGTATATATGCTTCATTTGCTAAAACAGGTCTAAAAATGTTCAAATAATATTTAATTCAATTTGTAACTGATTATCGATGTGTAATTTCGATATTTATCAAATGATAGTCGAATTATCGATAGCAAACTTGAAATGCGTGGCTAAGATTATTCGAATTTAAAATTTAATTTCCGTTCTTATATGAACGAACTGTATTTAGACTGTGCACACCTTAGGCAAATTTAATAATTGCAACTATAATTATTTTTTATCTATACATTGTTTATTTTGTTTGACTTTTTTTTTAATTAGGTACTACAAAAAATTGTAAAACTTTCACAAAATTGTTTTTTGCTTTACGTTAAAAGAGTAAATAAAATTGTATGGATTTTTTATATTATTGTTAATTAGGTTTTTTATTCTTAAACCAAATGCTCTTCACAATACGGGAATTCGGCCTCATGCGTTCAATAGTTCATTCTCGAGGAACGTGTCGACTTCGAGATACTGTATTGACGATCATCACCTCGTGCACTGCCACCACCTCCACCGGCGCCACGTTCTCGATCGAATTTGTCATGTGAGCGTTCTCGGGATTTTTCCTGCAGATAACAGTAGGAAATGTTGTCGTTAGCCATCGCACTTTGCTTGCTAGCATTGAGGACTTACTCTATGGCGTTCCCGTTCGCGGATGTCGTCATCGCCGTTTTGTGCTAAAAATTATACATTCTTGAATTTCCTGCATACTGATTCACTAAATATGCCTCACCTTCACGCCGACGCTTGTGGTCGCTGGTGCTGGACTCCTCGTTGCGGTCTCGCTTCCGTCCTAGCTTGCGATCCTTGCGCGCATCACGCTCCTCATCAGACAGCTTGTCCTTGTTGCGCTCTTTGGTCTTCAGGCCGCGCGCTTTCTTCACACTATCTACGAGCTCTTCTACCTTCTGTAATGGCATTTGATTAATATGGACTGTAAAATTCGCTGAAAGCTAACAAATGGAAATAAAAAAAAACTAAAAAGTAATTATGTATTATGACCAAGCCCAACATCACATTAAAAGTACTCCCTCTCCCGTTTCCACATTACTCCTGGCCCGCCCCTAAGCTGAGTGTCCGCCCCCACAGCACGCTGATCACTTACCCGTCTGCACACAATCAAGAGCAACGAATAAACAACTAAACTGCAATCGGCTTTGTGCTGAATTGGAGAGTCGGATCAGTGTTGGACAACGCTGAGGGCTCAACCGTCCAGTGGAAAAAGTGTTCCATTATTTTGGTAGTTTGTATTATTGGTATTTTTTTTTTTTTTTTTTAGGTATTTTTTCTGGCGATTTTAAAGACGTCTCTGATGATGATTTGGTCCAATTTCACGGGAAGACATTTGTGATTTCTTTATAGTAGATTTAGTTATTCTCCAATGGCTCCTCTTTAGTGGAATGTTGTCATTGTACGGTTCTTTGGTCACTCAATAGATTTAGGTAAATCCCTCTTTGTAGAATTATCAGGAGGTCCACGTTTTCAAAAGGGTTACATCACAGGTAGATAACAAGGACTGTTTACGAAGTTATGCGAAGTCAGCGTGTTGAGTCCAGGATTCGTCTTATCGTCCATCTTTGTGTTGTTTAGCATAAATCGGCAGTGTTTTTACTGTAGATTCCAGTTTGACGACTTTTCAGTACTTTTTGTTAAATATGTAGCCGATTCATCTCGACGAAAATCAATTTGTTTAAGAAATCAGGAACAGGACTCCGTGTTGCAAATTGAGTTTTAGGTTAAATTATTTTTCTCTGGAGTGTGGATTTTTTGAATGTTTTTTTTTTTTTTTTTTGCCACAGCGTGAGATATTTTATGATTTTTGTGTAGCTCTCGTATAGACCAAGTTTTTGTCTGCTGGTTGTTCTGGTCTCCAGGATTAACAAAGTTCTGCCAGCTTCAGAGTTACTTTATTGTTTTGCAGCTCAAGGGTATCCAATGGTTTTAAATGTGAATGGCTCCGATTGATTGTCTTTGTTTCTAGATTGAATCAACCAGATTGTACTGTTTTTAGGGCGGCTATGTGTGTTGATGTGATCTGCGCTTTAGGCTTCCAGTATATGAGCATCTCATTCGAAATTTTGTCGAAGGACTCGTCTATGGCGTTGTTGGTCCAATGATGATTTAATGTTTGTTGTCTATAGTATACTGACGTACTCCTATTCCCACGTTGTTTTATTTGTTTATTTATTTGTTTTTTTTTTTTTTTTTTTTTTTTTTGTTTTTTTTTTTTTTTTTTTTTTTTTTTTTTTTTTTTTTGTGCGTTTTTGCAGCTTACACCGACTCTGCTTGGCTTCCTGAGTTCGTTTTCATCTTCATCATCTTGACTAGTCCTTCGTTGTTCTTGTTCTGGTCCATTTGTTATTAAAAACTAACTTAGCTTACCCACAAACTACATAACATTTGCATCAATATAAGACTTAAAATCGAGTGTAGAGAATTTAAAAAAAAAAAAAAAAAAATACCTACAAATTGAAATACAAATCCTACTAAAATCTCATTCACTTAACACATAAGCACATACACTCTCTCTAAACAATTGAACTGTGCGCTTAACCTAATATTTACATATACCTTAATACTATACATTTATTGCCCCCATTTGTAAACAACTTTTGTATACTTAGAGAATACACTCGTTTAACTAGGACGTGATCCAAGTGGGTCCAGAGGAGATATTGCTTGAGGTTGTTGAAATTGGTCTGAAGTCGTCTCTACCAGATGGTGGAATATGTGTGTGTTCTAAGGCGCCTCTCATGCTTTCAGTGAGTCAATTTTTTTTTTTTTTTTTGTATTTATTTAAAATTATGCCCTCCGTTGGTTGCGGTTCGGTCGGTCGTTGTCTTAGCGTACTATGTATGCAACCATATGCTACTAACCTTTGAACTGCTTGTAGATGATTCCAATTTACGACGCTTTGAATCTGCTGGCAAAACAGGAAATATATATTTAGCAAATCTCTGTGTAAGGTCTATATTGTAGAACGCATTATATTTTGATTTCATTTACCTTTATCATATTCAATAGTTTCGTGACTACGTCGATGCTGCAGCGAACCGTTGCTCTCATTGGACACCGAACTCAGATCGCGGTCCCTTTGGTAGTCATCATAGTGGCGATGATCCTGGCCGCTGTTGCCGCCGCCCGTCACCAGATCAACTGTTTCGACTCCCTCATGCCGATACTGGCTTCGCTCATCGCGTCGTGATAGCTTCTCTCGTTTCTGTGCCCGCATAGCGGCAAGTTCCAGCTCCTCAAGACGCTGTGTGCGCTCGCGTGCTCGCTGCTGCAGCTCGGCCTCGGTACGCTCCTTATTGCTGTTGCGGTTGCTCTCGCGCTGTGAACTGCGCGTGCTGCTTAAGCTGTGGCGCTCTTCACGTTCCCGATCTCTCTCCCGGCTGCGTCGTTCGTTTTGTCCGCCATTGCTGTTGCTATTGTTACTGTTGCTATTGTTGTTGTTGTGGTTAGTACTGCTGCTATTGGACTGCTGTTGCTCTTCCTTGGCATCCATGTTCCGATGAGATTGGGTTTCCCTGACCGCTGATGTTGACGCATCCCTCTTACTCTCACGCTCGCTATTGGATGGTGCTGAGACGGCCTTTGAGATGGAGACCACAGTAGATGCCGTGCCCTCTGGTTTGCTGGGCTTGGCATCGCCACGCGCTGCTTGAGCTAAATAGGAATGGGAATATATATTGATGGACAATAGGTTCAGCCTTAAGTGAATGCTACTTACCAGTCTTTGCGTCCGCCTCTTTTCCTGATGCCTTTGGATCATAGAAAGACGAACTACTGACCGTTTTTGTTGTTGGTGTGGTCGTCGTTGTGGCAGCAGATGCATTTGCTTTTTCGCCGGGCTGCACCTTGACGGCGCTACCAGGCGGTGCGGGCGCTGCTTCCTTTACCGGCCGCTCGGCGACCTGATGGAAGTCGCTCTCTTTGAACATATGAGGAGACTTTAGTTTTAACTGGCCAATATAGCTGGAGGCGATGGCAAACAAATCCGGTCGCTTGGTTTTCTCCTCCTCGCGCACTTTGTCCACCTTGCGCTCGATGATCTGCGCTAGCTTGGATAGCACCGGATAATGGGGCAAAATGCGCATCAGTATGATAAGCGCATTGCGTATTTGCATGAAGTCCTTAGAATCAAGACAGAACACAATTGCCTTTGTAATCTTGTAGTGCCACTTGTGGCATACATGGCGATAGTTTTCGTAGCCAACATGATCGTTGGCCTCCGAGAACTGATTGCTGACGCGGAATTTGGTTACAAAGCCAGGATAATTTGCACACTCCTTATTGAAAACAGCCTGATCTGCATGCCAACGCATTACCGTCTCCAGCATGGCACACAAAAAGCGACCATAACGCGTCGCCTCACCCTCCGTGCAAGATGTGACAGAGTATGTAATGTCGCAGAAGAGCTAAACAGGAATTACAAAATTAATAACTAAATTAACTAATTGGTAAGAGTACATTCATACCCGATCGTAACAGAGCAACGTGGAGAAATTCGCCGTCTTCAAATTATGTATAGTTTGAACGAACTTGGCACAGTAGAGCGCGTCCAGGGCAGTGAAGGTGCAGCGCGGAAAGAGGCATAGCTGCAGGAACTGTGTAATGGTATCATTTTTCGCTGATTTGGCGGAGCGCAACAGAAACCAGCCATCTTTTTGCTCTTGCAGACGTTGCAGAATTTTATCAACATGCTCATGTTGTTTCTTACGCTCGTCATTTAGCTTCTCCATGAGCGCAATATAGCGCTCCTGCTCCTTCTTGTTCTTGGACTGGTTCTGCAAGAATTAGATAATTAATAATTGTTACTCCAATGCCTACTTAATTGGCTTTTACCGAGTCCTTGCCATCGGCAGCTTGCTGTGCCAACTGCTTTAGCTTGCCAATCTCTCGCTGATAAATCTCATTCGGCACATGCAAATCGTACATACTTAGACTCCAGAAGGTGACCAGAAACTGAGGACTTATGTCCTCCCAGACTTTGGCGCTGTGCAACGGTCGCACCGACTCCACAATAGGATTCATGATCAACTGCGTCGCCTCCAAATACTTTTGCAGCTTTTGGGCTGTCGTCAGTTTTTTGGCATTGGGATCCGCCTTACGCAATTGATCATATTTTTGCTATATAGATATATAAATAAAATTAACTTTCGAATGAACAAAGTTAACCAAATATAAGTTCTACTTACATTAATCTGGTGCGTGAACATAGGGCGTGCCAAGAAGAAGGCCACATCGGTGTTAATGTGGTATTCACGCAACATGGTAATAATTGATGGAAGGCGTTCGACATACTCGTCCACCGAATAAGTGGAGCCCAAGAATGTGCCAAACTGCACCAGGGCATCCTGGCACTGATCATACAAGCTGCCCACAAGCTTCAAGTGACTATGCGCAGCCGTTTCGCGATATATAACGCAATGTTTCTGCTGTGCCATCAGCAGGCAAAGTGTGACGGCGAGATCATTGTTGGCTAACGCCTCCTTCAAGCGATTCGAAGACTTCTTTGTGTTGCGCACCTGGCTAAAGTAGCCCGCCTGAAAAATTATAAATTTATATTCATATCGATCTCAATTATTCATATATTCATAATATTACCTCGCCACGCAGCTGCTCACCGCCACAAAGCGCTTGCAGCTGATCGTTTGTCATCTCTTCGCACGACTCCACACCCGCCATTTTGTGGACAAGTTCGCGCAGAACTAGCAAATCCAGACTCTTCTGCGACTTCAGTTGGTTGGCTACATACTGAAGCAGGCCGCTCATTTCGATGCTGTACTTTTTGTAGATGGTGCCACAGAAGGAAGCAAGGCTCTGCAACCATAATGAGAGCGAGGTGCCGTCGTCCTTAAATCGGCCGCGACCCGTCATGGTAAGCGATTCAATGATGCAATATCCCAGGCAATCAAACGATAAAGCAGTCAAATACTTAAGCATGTCACAGACCGGGCCAATCAAATTGTCATAAATTTGGATTTGAACAAGGATCTGAAATAAAATATGCAATTTGCTTAAAATGAAATCCCCCAGAACTTAAAACAGAAATACTTACATAATCGAACAGCAGACCAGGCGTGCAGTGGCTATATTTGCCAACTAGACGCCCCAAGGGCTTCACATTCTCCTTGCTCACACGTTTCATAAGTGCCTTTATGTCCCGCTGTGCCAGACCGCAGCGACGTATCAGATTAGGGTGCATCTGATAGCTGTCATTCTTCCAGCGAGCGTACATGCTGTAGCGCAAATGATATGGAAAGAATTTAACCACAGCCCAAATCTCTTCGGACATGGAACAATTGCTATCCAAATACAGCAAAGAGGGCAATATGCTGGCATCCAAACAGGTAATGATATCGTAATAATGCTGCTCTTGCTCCGAATTCGGAGGTGGACCATTCAAGTTGTCCACGCCCATGTCCAATAATATTTTGCCCATAATTCGCACCAGTTTGTACATCAACACCGTGTCGCAGTGCATTGCTGGACCCAGAACATTGGCCATGGGCCATGTGTATTTGCGCAAGTCGGAAAAGTCCTGCGCCTGCATCTTAGCCACCAGGGCGGCATCGTCGTACAAGCGATTGCGGCTGGGCTTACGACCGGCAGGAGCTTTGAAGACTTTCTTGTAATAAATCTGCTCAACTGACAGATGCACCAACTCCACGATGGCACGTGCGATTGGATCTTGAACCACAACTGATTGATCTGGCAGTTTCTGTATGATTTTGAGTGCATTGTCCCAGTCGCCAACTTTGAGCAATGCCTCGCACAGTCCAAACTTCTGATTAGCATTGTATTTCTCCTACAAAATTGATGAGATTAGTTACCATAAGACAATATCACTGTCAATGAAACATACCTCATCAAATTTCTTAGTGGTTGGTGGTGGTGGTGGCTCTTTGTCATCCTCCTTCTTGTTAGTGGAGATCACATGAAGTTTACGTACCATTTCCCTGGCGTCGGCAAGCTCCTCCTCCCACTGTGCACGTATGCTTCCATCATTGGGCGTTAACCAGACATACACATCATTCAGTTCAATGACTCCATGCTTGAGCAGCAAAGCACAGACATGGTATAACGAACGGGGCGTGCGTGCCGCCTTAAAGTGGCAGAATTTGTAGCCAAGCACTTCGCAGATAATGGCGCCGGTGGGCATATAGCTGCGTAGCAGAGGTATAAAAAGTTTCCAGCGATCGGGGCGCGTCTCAAAGGATTCAATTATAATATCCAGTACGCGATTGGGATCAAGATTGAAGCAGCCTACAAGCAATGAATGGGTTACTCATAATCTTAAATTATGATAAGATGAGCTCACCAATTAATGATTTTATTATATCCATTATTGTGTCAGGTGTTGTGTGCTCCTCGAAATCCTGATTCATTTCCGTGATAAGCTTGACAAATCCTTCACTCTCCTCGCGAAAAAGATTAAAGCGGCGCTGTTTGTAGCTGCGCGAGTTTAAAGGATAGTTCAATTAATTGAATGTATATTGACCACTGGATACTTCAGCAGATGTATTCATAGATTTTTAGTTAGTTTGGTTTAGTTTTGAGCTGTATACATAAATAGGCGCGCTTACTAGAGCTTAGTCTTGACTTTGATGAATTTAGTGTAGAAACTTTTGTTCTTCACAATGCCCACTTCCTGCAGCGTATCTATTTCCAAGCGTTCTTTAAGCAAACTCTCCGGCAGCACCTTGTCCAGATCCTTAACAATTTGTACAAATCCATGGCGCTCCTCCTGTAAGCCCTCGGTCATCAAGGATGTCTCACTATCCAAAATGTTGACCACGTCCAATATAAGACTGGGAAACTCCTTATGCAGCGCCTAAAAATAAGAAATCAAATTATAAATATTTGGCTTTAGGTGCCCGGCATGCGCAGTACTTACCACAACATCTGTGAGCACATGCAGCACGACATCTTTCTTGAGCTTGTAACGCAATGCTTGCCAGAGCAACTCGTATATGGCGTTTGAGATCCCGCGTTTAAATGTGCCATGCCGATCGAAGACTGGACTTTCTGGGCTATCCTGCAACTGTTGCTTCAAGTACTTTAAACTAGAAAATGGAAAGTGTATACATAGAATATTAATACGCATATAATAGAAATCTTAGAAGAAGCTACATACAATTCGTTTCGGCCAGACTTATCAAAGTGTTTAAAAATATCTGTATTGAGTAGTGTTTCTTTATTCACACTGCCGCCATTTCCATTGGCATCCGTCAGGGTCGCCGCATCGGGCGCCGTTGTTGCTGTGGTCGTCGTCGGCGCTGCATCGCTTTCTTGCGTACCCGTCACGCTGTGACTCTTCGACAGTTTCTTCAAGCGACGCATACAAACTATTTATTTCTACACGCGGGCAACACGTATTTTATTTGCTTTATTTACAAATTTTACGTTATTTATTGAACAATTTGACAAATTTTCACACTTTTCTCCGCCTTTTCGAGTGTGAGAGATGTGTCTGAAAAATTTGTCTATCGATAACTGAATATCGAACTAGGGATACAGTGCACGTTTTTAACAGGGCTACCACTAGAAAGTCGAACGGTTGCTTAAGACTGGTATGCTGTTAATAAAACAATGAAATGTAAGTACTTCAGACGGCGCCAAAAGGTTTTTTTGAAATTTCTGGAGAAAAACATAAGAGATAGCATATTATTGGAATAATGCAATATAGTCAGAACGAAAACTGGAGCAAACTGTACTCAGGCAAAAGGAGAATAAACAATTTTACGACACATGAGTTTATTAAAAATTTGATATTCAGAATTGAAAGTGCTTAAGATGTGATAAATTGTTACATATTTTCTTGCTATCGACGTAGACAATGTTTGTGAGCAATTTTCGCAATACATTATTTGTATATTATTTAGTTACAGGTCCTCTAGAAACGTGGCTTGAAAGTAGCCGGAAATTGATTGAAACGCGGACGCAGTGCAGCATTGGATTTTTCGAACTTCTCGCCCGTGTGACCCAATATGATGCCGTCTGTTGCCTTTCCGCCATCCTTGTAGCTGGGTTGGGTAGAGTTGGCTTCAGCAACGTCGATAATGCGGGGATTCTTGCGATATCTGTACCACCAGTACTCAAAGACAAGCGTAATGCAGGCCATGCCAATGCCCACAAAGATGACAATAAAAACGCCACCAATATTCTGAATGGATATGCCGTCTGATTGATCCTCCGGCTTCTCACAGCTGGCCTGTGCCTCATCGTTCTTCCACCACTTTTCCTTGAGCTTCTCCAGTTGACGCTTGTTCAGCAAAGTTAAAATACTACAAAATATGCATTAGCTTAGACTTCTAAAATCATCAGACCTGACTTACGCATTATTAAATTGATCCTTGAGATGCGAGCCTTGCTGTACCGCAATGGCGTAGGGCTTGCGAGAGAACTCCTCACCAACCACCTGTAGATCACAATTGGTCAGCTGTAGATAGCGTATGTCCGTTGCATCACCCAGAAATGCAAAACCCGTTGCGCTTGAGGAGTTGCGCACACGCGCCACAGCTTCGTCCAGTGTAGCCGGCAGACCCGCCTCCTGCATAGCCTGCCACATCTTCGTATACTTATCGCTGACCGGATAATCCCAAACGGCTAGCTTAGAGCGCTCCAGCGGTGTCAACGAATCATTCAGTGACAAATCCTTCCAAATTTCATAAAACATTTGTTCGATGTTGGCCATGCGTTCGAAGTATGTCATTGCAGCGGAACCATTCAGAGGAGCATAGAGAATCTTGTACTGCTTGGCCAAATCATCCAGGGACTCAACAGGTGTGTCCAAACGGGAAACAGTCAAAAAGGCAGCCAAATTGGCCGTGTAGGAGGCAATAATGATGAAGCTAAATGACAATAGATAGCATTTATAGTTATCCAATTTATCTTCACTCCAAACTTGATACCCACCCAAAGAGCCACCATGTGGCGGCAACTAGACGACCGGATAGGTTCTTGGGCGCCTCACCGCCGCCCTGAGGTGTCAGCGAAGTCATGCAGAACCACAGGCACTCCTTCAAATTGAATTCACGCTTCTCCTCGTCGTCCTTGTATTTCTCGCGATTGTTCTGATAGCTGTACGGACTCCAGCGATCGAAGACCCACATCAGAAAGCTGGTAAAGAAATAGGCAGCCAATATGCACAGCCAGACATTTGTCTCCAGCACAGTTAGAAATTTGAACAGCGAGCTAGGCGAGCTGGGACGCTGCATCATAATGGTGATGCCCACCAGATCGTAATAGGGCACCGTAAAATCAATCACGATCTCACGCTCCGCCATCACCGACATGCTGCCTAGGCCAATGTCCGCCTGTTTGTCGATCAGCTTCTTAACAATGCCATTCCATTCGCCCTTCTCATCCATATTGCCAAATTTACCGTCCTCCACCTCTTGAATCTCATAGTCGAAGTGCACAATGGCAGCGATCTCATTGATTAGATCAATGCAATAGCCCTTATAGCCCTTGGGTGCGGTCTCATCGCGCATTATAAAGGGGGCTTGCTGCGAATATTAGATCAGGTCAATCGATCTTTAGTTAAGACTATTCATTATTAAATAGAAAGTTTTCGTAATTAATAGCTTTAGTCAAATGCTTATTAGTCACTTTCCCAGGTCTTGTCATTTGAACTTTGCGTGCTGTGTCACTCATCAATCAATCAATCAATCAGTCATAAACAATCATATATTGCTAGTCCCGCATATAACTTACCACAACGGTGTAAATGCGATAGACCGTATCTGCGGTCAGATTCTTCATTTGCTCCTCATCCTTGACGACCAGCGGCGAGTCGAGGCCAGCTGTCCAGGTGCCGATTGACTTGCTATTGACAGAGCTGCCACCACGTATCTGGAGCACATTGATATCCATTTCAAACTTCATGTAGCTGAAGCCATTAAATGTCTGGCCCGGTTGCGTGACCAGCTCGAAAGTGCCATAGGATGTGGGTTCGGTAACCTTTGAACGTGCCCAAAAACAAAAATCACACAAATTTTGTAAACAATCATTATTGTCATAATTAGCGTTGGGGAAATAGTAAACACACCTGTATAAAGTATTGCCTAAGATCAATATTACGCTCAGGTGTATTGCCGCCTTGAAAGTCATCGCACTTCAGATACTCCATGTCCTTTGGCCAGGCGCCCGAGTGCAGCATTTCCCTAGCAAGCACAAAGAAAATAAATTTACTTAGGGAATCCCCAACCATCCAGAAGTAATCAACTCTGCTTTGGCCCCAAAAATCTCAACCTTCTCTTCTTCTTCGCCTCATCACTTACTTGATGGCCAAGAAGCTGCGCAAGGCCAAATCAAAGTAGAAGGCCGATGTCAGCTTCGGCTCCTCGTTCAAGTTGAATGTGGAGTAGAGCAGGCCGAGACGATCGCGATATTGCGCATACGCCATGGGTTTCAAGAACATAATCGTTGCATTGTCACGCTTACTCCTCAGCTCACCCTCGTGCTGAGTGATCGCATGCCAGGCAAAGTTGCGTGCAAAATACGCTGGCTTCACAGACTCCAACACCATGCCAATGGACTCCAAATTGCCCAGTACAAAAAAGTTATTAATGTCCAAATTGCGCAGCTTCTCGATCTGTTCCTCGCGCTCCCGTTTCCCATCCTTGGCAATGGCCGTGATGACATGACGCGTCTGGATGTTCTGCAGCAACGATTTGTACTTGTGATCCATGACAAAGGTGTCATCGTAGAGTATAGCAGCTGAGGAGAGAGTGAAGTTAAACTGGAATATTGTGGCTTATGATTCCTATATAAATTCCGAAATTGATATTTCAGGATATGAAGGATCAGTGTTTTATGTAGTAAGAGAACTAGGCAAAACAGATTTGATACATAAGGCATCTATAAGATATAGCTTAAGCAAACGCGTATTTACATTTAGTGTATTCACTAGTCGATCATACCCCACACTTACCATTGGTTATGTTCAGCCGCTTGACAATACTTCTCACTGCTTCTGGCATAATGTCAGCCGGTGGCATTATCTGCAGCAGATACTTTTGCTTCGATTCATCCAGATCCCGCCATTGTCTCAGATCACCCTCCTGTCCATAGGAGGCGCTAATTGTGGGCAGGCCCAGGGCCTGCGTGAAACTCTTGACCGTCTCCGAGGATACGCCCGACTTGGTGGTGTCCAATATAAGATGCGGCGTTTGCTTTCGCTCAATGCTGGCCACATACTTGTTGCAAACTGTGATTTATACGATGATATATATGTATGTTGTATGTAAATACATATATGAATAGGTAGATCGAAGATAGAAACCTACTTGCTTCCAGTAAGATTTTAGCATCCGTTTTATTCGCCTCAATGGACTCAATTTGCACCGATAAACCGTAGCTGGGATTCTTTTTCAAATAGGTAAGCACCACCTCGACGGCCTTGGCCGCTGGCTCATTATCCACTTCGTTTATAAAAACTATTAGAGGACACGACATTAGTTCGCTGTTTGCATAGCCGACCCAACTCTCCCAACTCAACGCCCACTCCCACTACCACTGTCATTCTCAGACCAATTCAGCCAATCGCACACTTTCAGCTTAATTAGTTTACCTAAGAGCCCAGTGCGCTATCTATTCTTATTCCATCTATCGATTTGCCACTTACACACATTGATATTCTGCGTGTTCTGAGCTGCAATTTCCATTTGCAGCAACGTCCACGCTAACCACAGATGTTTTAAAGCCGCTATATGTCTGCCCATAACTATTTTCCGTTAGAGCAGAAGGTCTTAACATTGACCGCACTACACGAACTGCAATTGACAACTGACGACAGGGGCTGCCAGGCCAGGCAGCGATTCGAATGTGTGGACACACACGTGTCTCCTTGGTGATAATCAATTTGGTTGGCTACCCTGCTGACCGCATAATCCATTGTTTGGTGCGCTAATTGGAAACGCCCTCCACCCGATTGGAACCGGATGTGGGTCAGCAGGTGGAGTAATTGTCACAGAGAACCCTTTCACTGACAGTCTAATACGTGGCCTTGAATTTCTGAATGTCTTTGATACAATCTTTTAAAATATACAGATTTAATTTGATGTTGCGAATCAATTAAGAAATCTCAAATATATCCCATAAATAAAAAATTACAAAACAAATTAATGAAACACATTCTCAAGGCAATACATTTCTTTCATCTATATACATAAATTCATATGAAAAACTATATATTATATTAAACACAATTGATTTTAGATTTTGGAATTTACAAAAAATTTTATTACATTTAAATATGAAACGTTTGAATGCCCAGTCAGATAAAAAATACCCTTAACACCCTGCTCAGTCAATCACGCAGCAGCGGATTGGGCGCCCTAGTAGATACGAGTACATACACTATATTAGATACATAGCTCCTAGTTGTGGCAACCCACGACTAGTGTGCATTGTCATTATGCTTAAACTTAAATTTAATTTTAACATACACAGTTCGATTGCAGTACATGAATATACATTTATATACATACATATATGCTAAAGCCTATGCTTAACAAACTATATGTATATATCTCTGTGTTTGTGTGTGTGAGTGTATGTGTGTTCTTCTGTGTGTACATATATGCATAAAAATCTCACAAATTCCAGTCATCTGGACCCGACTCCTCGCGCACAACCACAGGCGTGCGGGGCGCATCGGGAACAGGTATGGGCACGAGGGGCACGTTGCTGTGCATGCCGCCAAAGAATGGAGGCGGCCTATAGCTATTTGGCGTGGCAGCACTCGAGCTATGCGTCGACGAGGCCGAAGAGTCACGCACTCGAGCTGCATCAAAGGCAGGCGGCTGAGCGTAACGATAATGCGGCTGCCCGAGCTGCGGTGTGCGGGAACGCGAATGCGAATGTTCGCGCCGCGTCTCGTGACTCCGCTGCTGCTGTAGCAAATGCTGGTGTTTCTTCTGCTTTAGCAGCAGCTCTTCGCGACGCTGTTGCTCCAGTTGCTTGCGCTGTTGAAGCAACATTCGATTAGTTTTGCTCCACGGATTGCCGCCAAAGCACAGATTTGATATGAAAACCACCGGCGAGAAGAGCCGGAGGGAAATTTCACTGAAAGCAAAAAACATTTCTGTAAGTATTTTATAGATTTCAAGGTAAAGCATGCACTTACGTCGTATCCACAATGGGCTTGGCCTCATTGCCGCTCAGTATGAAGAGCGGAAAGAAGATGGAGAAGATGCAGCTGCTGACA
Source organism: Drosophila mojavensis (assembly GCF_018153725.1). Lineage (NCBI taxonomy): Eukaryota > Metazoa > Arthropoda > Insecta > Diptera > Drosophilidae > Drosophila > Drosophila mojavensis. The sequence goes on from NW_025318872.1 coordinate 1,416,642, forward strand.
ATCACAGAGCTAGACATATTTGTTAGCACCGTCAGCGGTATGCCAAAGCCAAAGAAATATGGCCAATTCTTTTCGATGTAGGTGAGACGCCGGTGCAACTCCCAGCCCATGTTAAACCATTTGTACTCAAAGGAATACAGCGAGTAGAGGAGGCACAAATGCAGAAAGCATAACGAAGAGCCAACATATTTGACTGGCACCAAATTCACCAGCATGCTCTGCACAAGGAACAAGATTTGCACCACCATGCTGAAGAGGAAATCGGCCACCAATTTACTTATGCCGGGTATTAATTGGGGGCGTCCTTTGCGCACGCGATACGCCGCATTCGCAATGTCTGCAAACCATAGAGAACTGACAATCTTCGAAAGCATGAATATCGGCAGCACCCACATCATGCCAAAGATCAGCGACAGGATGGGATGCAGCCAGCTCCAGACAAAAGGTAGCGTATCCGACTGCGCGCCATAGAAGATGGTGAGGCAGAATTTGAGAGTGGGTAGAAGCACATTCTCGAACAGCACAATGCTTAGCCAGGTGAATCCGCCATTAAGCAGACAGCATTTTAATAATTTCTTTGCTATTTTCTTCTCGCTGCAAATAAAACGTAATGCACATAATTAATGCGTAATGGGCAATGTTTCAGTTAGGGGAAGTTGAATAATTGTTGAGCGGGAAGTCCATGCAATGCTGTTGTATGTTAAACAGCTGTTGCATGATAACTTTTTATCGATAACAGCTTTACACATTTATGTAGCAGTATCGGGTGGAGTACCCTTTATTTTTATCTACTTACGCCTGAGGCTCTGGTTCCTCTGCGGGTTTCTTTTTGAATATCTTCTCCAAAGTACGTTCATCGGAATTGGCTTCCGCCCGTTTCTCCAACTCCTGACGTGACAATGCCGCTGCCGAGCTGGGCACTGGCGAAGGCGAACGTCGCGCCTGTTTATATTGTTCCCTGTCCATTCTGCGCAGTTGGCGCATTGTCTCCAGTTCTGCATTCTGCCTGGCCACTTCATTGTCTATATGCAGAACCAGCGTCATACCGCGTATGCTGTCCCACAGGCCATACAAAATGCCCAGCGCGATGTTCTGAGTCGCAAATATGCACACATGCACAGAATAAATAAAATAGAAACATACGTATATATGTAAATTAACAAAGCACTATTCAGAAATATTTAGCAACCCACCTTTATCGCAGCCATTTCCACCTGTCTCTTGTATGTTGGATGTTTTGGTAGCTTTAGCCAACACTAATTGCAATTGTTACGACTGTTGTGAGCATTACAAAAATAGATGCGTGTTTGTATTTACAGTATATGCAGTGTTGTTTGAAACGTTTTGTTTCCGTATGAATTTACGCTGTTGCGATGACATTATTTCATAGTAACACAGTTTGTAGTTTACACGATGAATAAAATAGAGAGTATATATTAACAATTTATATAATATTATGAATAACAAGAAATACTTGTTGTGTGGCTCACGGACTTTAATCTTTGATGCGAATTAAATACATGAACATTGTTTATCTATGCGTATGTATATATATGTATATATATATATCTAAAATTTGTGAATTTGTTGCTTGAATGTACAAACGTCGTGTATTTGCCCAGATCTAAAAACACTGTCCTATCGATATACCTCAAATGGAAACATCGATATGGTAATCGAGCAACTAATTCGAACTAGCTCCCAGGTTACTGTGCCTATGTTAAGTGGGAAATCAAAAACAGACTTGAGTTCAGTTTTTCCGCTTGCGGAAAACAGGTAAGAGGCGCAAGTCTCCGTGCTATCAGATTGGCCTGTTGTTCTCGATGGCACTTGTTGAGTATTTTCCGTACACATTGTGTATAGATACTTTTCCATTAGTGAATCAATTGCGTTTGTTTTGAATTCGAAATAATAACAATAACACAATGTTAATAGTCACAATGTTTGTTATCAGCGGGTGCTTTTGAATCATGTGGGCGCGCGCGCCTAATTATAATTTCAAAACAAACCAAATTAAAGACACTGATTAATTCTTGTCTGACGTGCGTAGTTGGCGTTGATAAAAAGGCTTTGTATCCTATATACACACACACATACATGTACATGTTTACCATATGTGCGCCTTTTACTATGTAAACATAAGTGTACTTATTACCTGGGCGGCCAATAAGCTAATAGCTGCGGTGCTTTTCGAAATTTTAAACCAAAGGTGTTACTTGCTTAATGCTTCACTTAAGCCGCTCACAATGCATGACACTTAATTGATTAGCGACGCCTTTGCACAATTGGGCCCCACAAACTGTGACCAAGATCTCTCCGTCTTGTTTGTCTAACAGTCACCCACCACCCACAGGGTGGCTCGTGTGTGTACATTCGTATAATAAATTGGAAAATTTTCTAAATCGACATTTTTACGCTGTTTTATTGCAGTTTGACGACTGAAGCGCTTAGCAACACAATTCAACCCCCACCCCAAGGGTCCCGCCTGCGCCTTGATAGTTCCTCTGCACCTGCACTGAAATAATCAATAAAGCAACAGCAGCGGCTGCAACAACAACAGATACACGATGTGGGCTAGTGATAAGCAACAACAGTAAAGGGCAGCCCCGCGGCATATACCCAGTCTCATCTCCAGACAACCCACACAGAGCTCTAAACTTCTCACCCCAAGGCATTAGCAAACAACATAAAAAGTAAAACAAAGTATAAACTATAAATCGAAAGCATTTTTGTGAAAATGTCACGGGAGGAACGTTTGCCAATTGTGGATACAGCAAGCAGCAGTGGCGAGGATGAGGCGAAGCCTGTGGTACGTAGGCGCAGCACAAGGGACACCGAATTGGCTCTGCCCAAGGAGCAAGGGTGCTGTGCTCCCACCAGCAAGCCCCATCGTTTCCTAGCATTACTATTCATGTGCCTGCTGGGATTTGGTCTGTTCACCTATATTGCTAATGATTATTAGCAATTATTAATTGCCCTTTATTGCTTACAGGTTCCTATTTTTGCTATGATAATCCTGGTGCACTGCAGGATGTATTTCAGAAGGAACTCGATCTGAATGCCACCGAATTCACTTTGATCTATTCCATCTATTCGTGGCCAAATATTGTGCTGTGCTTTGTAGGCGGCTTTCTGGTCGATCGTGTCTTTGGTATACGTTTGGGCACAATTATTTACATGCTGATTGTGTTGCTGGGTCAACTGATATTTGCCGCTGGCGGCCTGTTTGGTCACTTTTGGCTAATGATTGTGGGTCGCTTTGTGTTTGGCATCGGTGCCGAGTCCCTGGCCGTCGCCCAGAACAGCTATGCCGTGCTGTGGTTCAAGGGCAAGGAGCTGAACATGGTATTTGGCCTGCAGCTGTCAGTGGCTCGATTTGGTAGCACGGTCAACTTTTGGGTAATGCAACCGCTCTACAATTATGTCTCCGGATTCTATGCTGGGTATACGGGGTTGGGTGTTACACTTTTTCTGGCCGGGCTCACCTGTGTGATGTCGCTGCTGTGCACACTTATCTTGGGTATGTTAGGGAAATAAGATATTTATAATACATATTGTATAACGAATTCCTTTACTGCAGGCTGGATGGATAAGCGCGCCGAACGCATATTGAAGCGCAACACCAATCCAGGCGGCGATATAGCCAAGCTCAGCGATATAATGTCATTCCGACTGGACTTCTGGATGGTATCGGTCGTCTGTGTGGCATATTATGTGGCCATCTTCCCGTTCGTTGCACTCGGCCAGGCCTTTTTCGTATCCACCTTCCATCTGACGCCTGAACAGGCAAATACGGTCAATTCGATTGTGTATTTGATCTCAGCCATTGCGTCGCCTTTGTTTGGCTTTATTATAGATCGTGTGGGTCGCAATGTCAGTTGGGTGTTTGTGGCAACAGTTGCAACGATTGTCGCTCATCTGCTACTCACATTCACCCAAATGAATCCGTACATTGGCATGTCTATCATGGGTCTGTCCTATTCAATGCTGGCTGCCAGTCTCTGGCCCATGGTATCGTTGATTGTGCCCGAATATCAGCTGGGCACTGCCTATGGCTTGTAAGTGGAAATATATATCTCCATATCATCCATATTGATCAATATGTATTTAATTACAGTTGTCAATCAGTGCAAAATCTAGGACTAGCCGTGGTCACCATTGTTGCCGGAGTAATCGTGGACAGTAGTGGCGGCAGTCACTTCTGGCTGCAGCTCTTCTTCATACTGTTCCTAATGAGTGAGTGCTATAATCAAATTGATTGTCTGAGTTGATAGCTAAAGCTATACATATTTCCTAGTTTCCCTGTTGGCTACATGCGTTATCTGGACCTACGATCGCAAGCATCAGGGCAATCTGAATATGTCGCCGGCACAGCGTGCCACCTACCATACTTCCATGTACGTGAATATTGAGTCTAGTTGATCGTATTCAATCTATACATGTTGTATTGGTGTATATTGATTATATATGTATTGTGTGTGTGCATTATATAGATTGGACTTGAAACAATCATTTCACTAATCTGTACAATCTTTTTTTCAAATCGTCAACAAAAGCTTAACACAGCGTGGCACTACGGATCGACGGCCTCTATTGGCCAATTAAATACATGTATATATATTTATATATATTCATACAACATATATATAAATATATATATAAAATATAGATAAATATACCAATGTGATGTTGTTCGCTATCTATAATGTATTTAGCTCTATATGTTTGGCACAAATCCTCCAATACTAGTCGCACAAATTACTATTCGATTTACAATTTAAAACAATCCCCCCACTTTCCTAACATATCAAGAAACTATTGTTATAATTGTGATTGCGATTTTGTTGTAATTTACATATGTATAAATGTATTATGTGCCAGTTGCCAAAGATAAATTATAAATAAAAATATACACACATATCTAGCAAATGGAGCATTCCTTTTATTTGTACAGTCCTTAATTGGCTGGACTAAATTCTTTCGATCCCATGAAGTAAGTAAAAATAAATAATTAGAATTACCTTATATAAAAAATATATACAAAAACTTCACTTTGATAATTATTCAATTTATTTGTATTTGCATGTGTGAACGATTTTCATTTGTCGAAAATATATTTATAATAAATTAAATAAATTAGCTAAAACATAAACAGAAATTCCAAAAATTCATTGGCGTGTTAAATTTTAGAAACCAAAAATAAAGACATAAAAGTTTCCATAACGCATTGGACTAGAGAAAATTCAAAATACAATTCATTTAAATGATATTCATTTCGCAAAAGTGACAAAAATACAACAACAAAATTATTTATTTTTGTTTGTTTTGAGAAAATAGGATGATGATTTTATATGAAAAATGTTTGTTTTGAGAAAATAAAAATCATTAGTTTTTGTTTTGTCTCTTCACTAGTTAAATAAAAATGCATTTGCGTTGATTTTGGCCGTTAATGTTCGAACCGCTTCTCGTTATGCGAATTATGATGAAGTTTTCATCGAACGTTCCATCAATAAGCTGCATTTAATTATCATCATAGTAAGTGTATTAAATATTAGTAAATATTTATCGTTTTTCTTTTTTGTCTTAACTTAAGAGCATCGTTAGATTGAAAGTTGCTTTGATTTAACTTTTCCATTTAAGTCGTCGAAAGTAATTTGTTTTCATTTATAAAGCTCCTAATTTAAGTTAGTAATTATATAATTCATAGATATTTGTTTTTGATTTTTTTGTTTGTTTTGTTTTGTTTTTTGGTCGTTTATAATATTAAGAAATGTACGTGACACGCTAAAGCTAAAAGCAGAGTACAAAAACAGAAAGATAGTTTGTGTAGATAAGGGAAGGTCTGATATTTTATGAGGCCAAATTAAGAAAGATGTGGACTCACTCAGACTCAACTATCTACACAGAAACATTTAGCTATTGTCAAATCTCGTTGATTACATTTTATGCGTTTGTTTTTGTTTTTCTTTTTTCTTCTGTGTTATTCATCCACATTTTCCGTATCGTCGGCGGCCACAATATTTCGTTTGGTGGCACTTTGAATGCTAGCCAGATATTTCTCACCATCGAAGCGCTGGCTCTCATCCTGCAGATCCTGTTCAAAATTGAGATGAGTGATTATCAGAGCACAGATTTTAAAATTAGACATATGAAACTGAAGACATTCTGCTCTTACCTTATCAGTTTAGCAAATGTGTGGGTGTGAGTGTGTATGCGTGTGTGTTGGCGTGGCGTGCTTATGTATGTGTGTGTTTGTTATGGCAGGTGGTTGGTTATCAAATATATGTATGTACAAATAGATAAGGCCAAGCGCTGCGACTTTGCAAGTCATTTTTATTTTACATATATGCATGTATGTATATATACATATATACACATATATATAAATATGTGTATAAATTTGAAATGGGTTATGCTTTGAAAAAACGCTTAAATCTAAGTTATGTTACAGTTAAGGCTAAGTTTTGCAATTGCAGTTGTTATTAGTCTTGTTAAACATTAATTACAATGTGTATGTATATATATGTGTGTGTGTGCGCGAGTTGGTGTTAATATGGGATTGTCTCCGGGCGATACTAAGCGTTGACCGGCAACTTTAAATATATATATTGTATATATAACTCTAGCGAACACTAAATCTGTTTCACAGCCAAAACACAGATTCCTTTCAAAGTTACAAAATTAATTGTTTTTTCATTTTTAAATGTTTTTGTTTAAATAAATGTATTCAACAAAATGTGTATAGAGCCTAAGACTAGCAAATTGTTGCGTTGCTCATTAAATATAATAATACTGAGTATATATCATTGTTGTGGTTTGTTATTCGATCGTATTAAGTTCTATCTGTTCTTTTTTTTCGAGTCAAATTTTATAAGCTATTTAGCGTCTGCTGGGGTTACAAAAAAGCTATAATATAAATAGCTATGTCATGAGATTTATTTCTTTGATGCATAGAAGAGCGATTTAGATTAGCGCACGATTGTTGTTCAGCTCCTCGCTGGAGTACACATCACACATGGCTAGTGAGAACTCGTCGTTCTCGCTATAGCGCTGAAATATAGTCTTGATCTGCGAGTTCTGGTGATTTGGTTGCGGCTGTGGCTGGCTGCGACATTTGCCAGCTGTGGCAGCTGCACCCATTGTGTTCGTTATAATTTGCAATTGTTTGTTATATAATTTTCGATCTGATTCTGAGGATGGCTTGCGATTGTTGTGACTACCGTCTCGTTCGTATAATATTTGCTTGCGTTCGCTTGTGCTATCGAGCATTACAGTTAGAAGCTTTGCTTGCGTTTGCTTGTTAATTACAATGTTTTGATTGCTAGCATTTTGGTGAATATTGATGGGGTCACATTCATTAATGGATTCTTGATTGATTGCTGGCACTCCGTTACTGGCTGTTGATACTGTTGTAGTAGTAGTAGTAGTAGTAGTAGTAGTTGTTGTTAATGATGAATTATGTGCAAGAATGATATCAGCACTTGTCGCAGAAGCTTTCAAGTGCATCTCAACTGGTGGAATTACCTTATTGCGAAGTATCGACGGCACAGTTTCCATCATCTTAACCCACTCAATTGGCAAAGCCCAGGCATGGGGACTTTTCGAATAGTACATCAAATGTTCAATATCATACGAGACGCGTGCTGTAAGTAAAAACACATATAAATAATTTTTCTTTCAACAAGTAAGAAAGCTCTAGTCGAAACTGCTCAGATTATGATTATAACATGGATATGCATGCACTTGCCAAAGCACCAGTTTCTAGTATTTGAAATACGTCTTTTACAAATATGTGGGTGAGGGGGTGGATATAGGGGTGGGGGGTAAATTTTGACAAAAACCGAAATTGTATATAATGCATATAAGTACACATTTAATTTGGAGACTCTAGCTTTAAAGATGTAGGAGATAATTTTATAACTGGTTTTCGATAAGGGTTTTTTTTATCGATAACAAAATAACGGGATGAGTTATCGCGCTGTATATACGGACAATTTAAAAAAAAATTTGAAGGCTCCAGCTCTTATACCTTTTGAAATCGACGTGTTCATACATACGGACAGACGGACGGACGGACGGACAGGGCCAAATCGACTCAGCTCGTCGCCCTGATCAAGAATATATATACTTTGTGGGCTTTGCCACGCCTGTTACATACATTTCAACAAAACCATTATACCCCGATTTCCCATTGAAAATGGGTTCAGGGTATAAAAAGAGGTGCACTTAGGTGTTGCTTCTATCGGGGTATGTATCGCCGCTTCTGATTACTTACAAGTATTCGTCTTTAACCGATTGACCCCGTTGTCTTCTTCAACCTTTTCGCGTGCTGCTTTTGTTTCCGGCGTTGACTCCTTGCGTGAGAAATGACTGCGTCGCGAGCGTGCCAAACCATTCTGACTGCTGCCACCATTGGATGCAGCAGAATCTACAAATACCTCATCATCGCCATCACCATTATTGTTGCCCTGCCCAGCTGCATAGTTCAGTCCAATGCCACTATCGGCCAGCGGCAGCGCGTTGCCCAACATAAACTGCGGTGGTCCTGAGCCGGGCAAAGGAGTAGAAGGCGTTGTAACTGGACTGACCATTGAGGTGCCATCGAAAGCTGCGCCAGCCTCCATTGAGGCCAAGAACTCGGAACTGCTAAAGTAATCATCCAAGACGAGTTTGGCCACCTGTTCGATGTCAAAGATTTGTTCATTCCATCCGAGAGTTAACAAAAGGACAGAATACTTACACGCACTAACTCGCAGCAGTCGCCTGTGATCTTGATGAGATGTTGGCCCACATTGACCGTGAATTTGTATTCACCTACGGAAGCATCGTTTGTGGAATATGAATGCATTAGCAGCTGCTGATTGGGACGTATAACTTTACCGGCAGCAGCTGTTGCCGCCGCAGCCGCATTGGCAACCTGCTGCTGATGGTGGTGATGATGTTGTCCCTGATGCTGTTGTTGCTGCTGCTGATGGTGCTGCGACATTTGGTGCGCCGCAGCTGTGGCAGTCATGAAATTCTGTGCCGAATTGAAGCTCAATCGGTTGGCCAGGCTACTGCTACCGCTAGGCGTGCGCGGTTGCACGGCGACGGCATCATCCGAATTGGAAGAGTTCAACGACGAACAGGAGCCGCCTGCACCACCGGCTGATGGTGCTGGCTCTAGGCGTACCGGTGAAGCATTACGACGTATGGTATCCTCCATCAATTGCTTTGCGTAACTGAGATATGAGTAAATGTTGAGGATAAATATTTGTGAAAAATGGCAAAAATGTAAAACAGTTATTTTTGCAACAATTTAGCATTGCCACATTTTTTAATAAGAAAAAACGGTGGCAACGCCATTTGCAAGAGGAACTTTTTGTTGTTTTAAGCGATAATTTTGCCTAGTTCTTTTTATCGGTAACATCTTTTGATCATTCGATTGTTAGTAGCTGAAAGCTTTTCGATGAAATGTTAAATTGAATGAAAACTTACTTAATTTTATCTTCTGCGGGTCCGGTAATCTGCACCAATCGTTCCTTCGCGCCGGGGTTGACTGCATGAGATACATAAATATTAGTAGAAGAAAAGATAATCCTTAATTATACAATGGTAAATTATTTACATGTATGGTATTTAAATAATTAGCAGACTTTAAACTTAAAAATGAAAATAGCCGAAACTTTGAATTTAACCTAAACGTGCGGGCGATTTTGTGTGTGTGCATTAATATTGTTGATGCATGTCGTTTGTGTGAGTGTGCGTGACGGTAATTGCGTGCAAACTGTGCAGATTTTGAAGTAATAATTCAAAATGGAATTTGGTTAACGATTTTGGACTAGACATTATTAAATGCTTATTAAGCTTAGATGAGATTTTTTCGAAAGTTTTACCTCGTTGAAAAGATATTATAGTTTCGCTAAGTTCCTCGATCATGTGTACACGTCGGCCCTTAATGCCCATAACTATTTTGGGACGATTTGCAAACAGCAGATAGTCAAATATTTATATATAAATGTACTCTTTTCAATGATCAGAGCATCAGACGTAACTGATACTTACCCTTGCCCGAATCGGCGTTCCGTATGACCACCTCATCCTTGCAATAGGTTTTTCCTGGTATCTTAGTGGGCTTGGGAAATTTACCCGAATTACGTATGACTGCACCAGGTGGCAACAACAGATGCTGCTGATTGGGTGAGCCGACCGCAGCAATCGCCGCTGCCTGAGCGGCAGCAAGTGTTGCCGCATTGAAGGCCGCAGCAGCAGCCGAGTCGACGCCAACAAGTGCACCCATGCTGCTGCCGCCGCCGCCGGTGCCGCCAAATGTGGGGGAGGTGCTGAGAAAGGCTTGCTGGTTGCCTACGACGCCTGCAGCATCGTGCTGATATGTTTCAGCGGGTAACTGAAATATTGAAATTCAAAAATCTATTATTTAAAAATCGATTTTTTCTATTTTGGGTTTATTGTCCACCTCAATACTGGACACTTGCTGCTTGGACTTGTAGTAGGCAATTGTGTCTTTGTCTTCCCAGCTATTGGCGCGTAATTCAATCAGTTCGAGCAGCTTGAGCCGTGTCATTATGTTCAGACGTTCGTCCAGCGAAGCATTGCGAAACACAACGAATGCACGATCCAGCGTATCCTTGGACACGGCCTCCAGCTGCGGCCCATGGACACGCAAATTATGCAACAGCAATGTTATCGATTCGGTTGTCGCATTGCACGACTGCAGACCTACAGTAACATTGTCAATCAACTGTATCAACTCCTCAATTACAAGGTAGCTGTTCTTCAGTGATGAGCGCGATTGTGTCTTCAGCGGACGCGGCGTCTCAATGTTTTTCACCGCCCTACCCAGCTGTGTGTGCGCCATGTTGCCCCTGTTTTCACTTTTTTCTATCTTAGCCCAGTTTCGATTAGTGGCTATTATTGTTGGCTTAAAAGTTCTGTTTTCTTATCTCCGGGTCGTTGTTTTGTTTTTTTTTTTTTAAGTTCGTTCGTTTGCTTATTGTTGATGTCTGCGTGGGTTGCAAAAATTGTGTGAAAGAAGTCGTAGAAGCGTTTCCGCACCTCCCCCTGCAAAACAAGATGTAGAAACGTGAACCAAGCGTATATATTGATTAACTAAAAGGGAACAGTGGAACTATTATCCACTTTATGTTTAAATTTCATTTTTTTTATATCAAAGTTTTAAATTAAACTTATCAACAAATCGAACTTGCTTTTGTTAATATTGACTGTTACAAAAATTTGCTCCTAGCGGCTTCATTCAGAAACTGCGACGCAAGTGCGCAAATATAATTTATCTACATTCATACATATACATAATGTATGCACTGTGTATATCATTTGCAACTGTGATAAGAAACTTAAGGTTGAAACTGATAAAAAAAATTAGATTTATGATAGTTTTCAGTGCTGCTCACTGTAGCTAGCTATAATCAAGAAGAGTGCTTTAAGCATATATATTTATCGTTAGCAATGAAAGGCGCCACCATGAATCACTTACGAATTATAATTGCGCACACAAATTCCAAAAGCGTTTGCATAAAACGGGCACAATGGCCATTTGTATACTTCAGTATGAGTATGTGCATGTGTGTGCGTTCGGCATTTAAGTTTCATTAACAAAAAATACGCGGAACGCATTTACCGTTGCCGCGGCTAATTGTTCCTAAGTTGCGTTTTTATGCTGCGACGCAGATTCAAAGATTCTGGTTTTAAATAGCATTCAGAAATATTACAAGAGCTAAAAAGAAACTGTCAGTGCGCGCAGCGATCTTGCCCACTTATTGAATCATATGTCGAGAATAGCAACAACAAATATGAATGTAGCAGCGACAGCGCGACGTTGACGCTGGCAGCGCTGCTTGCGTAGCCTGGGGCGTAGGGCAAGGCGTGTGCCTTTTACGCACGATGTTAACAAGAGCACTTTGCATTCTAACTTACACACAATTTGTTTTAGTTAAGTAATTGTGCGTATTTAAAGCACATTTTCCACCGATTTTTGGTCAAAATTAAGTAATAATATGTATGTGCCAACGCTAGTCGCTGGTTGGAAACTACGCGTAGACTGCGCAGCAGTGCTTTACTTGCAGCTGCACCTTTGGGGCACTATGCCGAAGAATGATTGAACAGAAAACTGTCGCGCTAAATAAATACGAGAATTAAACTACTTTTAAGCAGTGTATATCACTCTGGTCTGATCTAATTTAATGAAATAGCTATGTGAAAGCTTACCAAAAAATCTCAGCGACTACTAGATCTGCAAAACAGTCATCGGTACTATCGATAGCGATTGCAAATTTTAGTATTTTCGCTAGGTATCAATGGAGTGGCGATTCATTGTTTAATTAAAATTTTTTATTTATTTTATAAGCATAGACATTTGCTGAAATTTTACCATATTACGTAATTTTGATTGTGCTTTTATGCTTATTTTTATTGTTGAATTGCAAAATTCCTGCAAACTTTTATATAGTTTTTATATAGAATATCGATAGCAAATAATTTTTTTACTATTCTGAAATTAGAACAGTCGATAGTACAATATAGAGCTGCCACTTTGTCGTATTTTATTTTTCAGTAGCCTTATTATAGCAGGGTGGCTCAGAAGCCCTGGCGAATCGTAGAAGTGGAATATCGGTCGTGTTCCACAAATTTTTCTGAAAACTCTCGTTTGCTCTGCTGATTTTCAGTTATTTGTTGTGTAAATATCGACACAAATAATGGCTGAAAACTCAGCCAAAGAGGATGCGACGCCGCCACAAGCGGTGAAAAATGATAGCGTCAAGGACAGTGATGCAAAACCTCTGCGAATGTCTTTTGCCGATTGGAAGAAGAGTAGAGAGCCCAAGGAGCAGCCAGGGGATGCTCAGGCAACTCGCAACAGTCGCAAGACGCATAAGATTGACAACAGACCACAGGGCAATAATCGCATTTACAATAATAATCACAACAACAATATCAATAACATCAACAATTCGTTTCCGCCTCTAAGCCGACCACCGCCTTTACCCTTTCCCTTGATGTCCATGGGTTTTGGTAACTTTGGTCACGGACACGGACCCGGTCCATGCGGGCCACCGCCAATGATGCCTTCCGGATGTAATATGGGCAACATGGGTAATATGGGAAATATGGGTCCAGGACCAGGCCCGCGCAACCATCGACCCTTACAGCCACCACCTTTTTGGGAGGACATGATGTCGCCACAACATCGACCACCACCAATACAACCACCCATGCCCAAGTGTCCCAGCTCATGGAATCTTGTGCCCAGGGATAAACAGCGGCAAAACAAACAAAACCAGAACCAAAACAGTCAGCCCAACAAGAAATACAAAGCCAACACCAACAACAAGAACAGCAACAGCAACAACAATAGCAGCAGCAGTAATAATACCAACAGTACTACAAACAATGCATTGTTAGATGCGGCATTGATGCCACCACCACCACCACCACCACCGGGAGGCAGCTGCAACAGTACTAACAGCTCCTCCAACAACTCCTCAACATCGAATAAAATTGTGAAGAAGAAAAAATGTGGCGGGACTTTTGTGCAAATTGATGGTAAATGGATACAGCGACCTGAGGCGCCTCCACCACTAGAAGAAGCGCCGCCGGGCACCAAAGAAGATCGCCAGCGTCAGTGGCGCGAATACCGACAGGCGATGAAACCATTCAAGAATCGTGAATTCCATAATTGGAAACGTACTGTGCAACGTCTCAGCAAATTGCCGCGCGATCAGCTGGACGAGAGGCAATTGGAACGGTTACAAAAGGCAGAGGAATATATTGGAGCACATAAAGCCATGCTAACCATCAAGCATGCCGAACAGTGGGTGCAGCAATCTAACCGAAAAATAGAAGCGTCCGGAGGCAATGTGCAGGCTCAGGTGTTTGTGCGAAAGCCGGTGAATCCCACATGGCAAAAGAACAATGATCAGAATACACTTCATCGGGGACCGCCGCCCGTACGAAAACAAGTCTTTGGCACTGGGCGTGCTATTAAAGGTGGCATTGGTGGCGATGTGGCAAGCGTGCCAAACAATCCAACGAGGCCCATTGTGGGCCAGTTTCCGGCGCAGTCCGGACCGCCAATTGGCGGCAACAGCGGTTACTTTGGGTACAATAGCCATCCCTATGTACAGGACACGGACAGCAACAATAGCAGTGGCATCGGCAGCGGGGTCAACAGCAGTGCCACTAGCTCCTTTTACGCTAATTACACAAACAGCTTTATCAAAGGTGGCACCCTACTGCCACCCTAGAAGGCTGCAAGAACGCTGTCGTGGAGCGAGAGATACACTTAGGTTATAATATAATTCTATTAATAATTATCATAAGCAATGTCATCACGATGTCATTTAGGAGCCTGTGCTATTCATGTAAAAAGAAATTAATAAATTATTAACTTATACCATGGCTTGCTTGACTCTACAGTTTGAGTCCTAAACAAAAATCAAGTTATCCAACTGTTTGGATACAAAGCCTGTTGGCTTTTTAAAATATTTAAGTATGTTGCAAATAGATTGGACGGATTGAAAAACGCTTCGAATTACATTTATATCATATATGCTGCCATAAATAACCATCGTTATGAAATTGACTTCATTTATACAAATCTTGTTTTTTAACACAATATGTATTATATAGATTATGTTTCAACAAGTACATATAAATGTATATCATTAGATTAGCCTGATTTGCCTTTGCTCGAGCGACTGCGACTGCTCTTGAACTGTGTCTCATCGAGCGGAGGCAGACCTAAGAGTTCTCGTCGCTTGCGTTTGCCACGCCAAATGGCCTCCTTGAATAGATTGCAGTAGAGCTCTACGGCGGCGGGTGAATCATCGTTGCCAGGCACTGGATACGTGATTAGATTGGGATTGCAATTGCTGTCCACGATGCCAATGGTGGGTATGGCCATTTTGGCTGAATCGCGCACAGCCGTATGTTGTGCCATTACATTGTTTTGTGTATTAAGGAAGATACACAGATCCGGCAGCCGAGTAACTGCATCAAACTGAACATTGGCATTTGTAAAGATTCCGCCACGCCAAAACCGCGTGTGCGAGAATTCGCCGGCCTCCATGGCCTTCTTTTCAACTAGATGGGCATTTATCGCATTGCGATTGAAGAACAATATAATACCATCTCGGAAAGCAATGTGGGCCGCGAAATTGAGTGCATCACGCAAATGGGAAGCCGTCTTGTCCAGATCGAAGATCAAGTGACCTAATCGACTGCCATATATATATGGCCGCATGCGATCGTCGAGTGAGCCCTCCTTGTGACCATAGTGCACACGCGCATTGAACAAATCCCGCACAGTAAACAAATTATTCACTTGGAAGTAATCTGGGTGTTTGAGGATGCGTTGTTCAATGACGTCAATGTCCTCTGGTTCGGCAGGTGTCGGCGCCTGGGCAGCCTGTGTGTTTTGTAGGCGTGCCGGCACCGCGTACAGCTGACTAAGGCGTGGCACTATACATACGAAGAATATGTGATTAATATTTATAAATCTTTTAATTTAGAAACTTACAGTTATTAAAAGTCTTCCGAAACATTTTTCACGCACGCCGCAGGCCGCTGTTTTCATAACATGCAACTAGTGTGACCGTAGACGTACAAACATAAAATATCCAAATATAGCAAGTTATCGATAGCAGTCAATGATTGTTGACCATAAAAGTTCCAAGATTGTCATTGCAATGTTTATGTTTAGAGTACTGCAAAACTAAAACGAAAACAATATGGAAATTGAAAAGACGCCCCCCAATGTGGCCACATCCGACACGAATTCCACATGTGAGTACATGGATGCCGAAGGTGAGCCGGAAACGGACGCGGATCTCAGCGCAAGCGATCTCTACCAGGAGGCGGTACACGGTGCCGAGGCCGAACAGCAGGGCCATAGTATTATCTCGGTGCTGCGCGATGAGCTGGTTCCTCAAACACGTAACAATTTGAGCCCAGACTCGGAAACAGCCGCAACAGCGGGACAATCAAAAGACTTGGCCGCCTCCGTAGAGTCGCTAGCGCTGAGCACCTCCACCAGTGCCAAGACCGAGGACAGCGGCAGCACGAACGCCCTTGACGACGACACATACGATTATCAGCACGACAGCGTGTGGCGTGGACAAAAGAAACACATCTTCATACTGAGCGAAGCGGGTAAGCCCATTTACTCACTTCACGGCAACGAGGATAAGCTGGCCACGCTCTTTGGCGTCATTCAAGCACTGGTCAGTTTTGTGCAGCTCGGCCAGGATGCAATTACTTCCATACATGCAGGCAGCATTAAGTTCGCCTTCATGCAGCGCAACTCCCTCATCCTAGTGGCGGCTTCCCGCACGAACATGAGCGTGCAACAGCTGCAGCTGCAACTGAGGTGGGTGTTATGCTATGATATATGGAAATAGTATTCCCTAGTCTATTACAATCGATTCCAGTTACTTGATAATAATTCATAATTCTATATTCTTGCAGCGATGTCTACTATCAAATACTCTCTACGCTTACCTATTCACACATGTCCAAGATCTTTGAGAAGCGGAAAAACTTTGATCTGCGCCGCTTACTTTCCGGCAGCGAGCGATTGATCTTCAATCTGTTGGCCAATGATAGCAGCCATGCCAAGGGTAAATTCTTAATGCAAATTTAAATTCGTTCTATATATAATTGTCATTTATTGCTTACAGTTACGAACAACATTTTTACCTTTTTGACCAATTCGATACGAGTCTTTCCGCTGCCCACAGCGGTGCGTTCCAATATTGTTAGCGCTATACAGAGCAACTGTTCCAAAATCAAGAATCTAGTGTTTGCGGTGCTCATAGCCAACAACAGGTTGATCACATTGGTGCGTTTAAAGAAATACTCTATACATCCGGCGGATCTGCGTATAATATTCAATCTGATCGAGTGCTCCGAGTCGTTTAAGAACTCTGAGAATTGGACGCCCATTTGCCTGCCTAAGTTCGATATGAATGGCTATTTACATGCGCATGTTTCGTATTTGGCTGACGATTGCCCAGCGTGCCTGTTGCTCATGTCCGTGGATCGGGATGCATTTCACACTCTATCAGAGGCCAAGGAACGCATCACAGAGAAGCTACGCCGCAGTCTGTGCCTGCAGGCAATTAACGACGAGCTAAAGCAACCCCACAATGTCAAACTGTATCAGCAGGTGCAAAGCGTACCAGAGCTGCGACATTTTCTTTACAAGCCAAAGGCAACGGCCCAGCTCCTCTGTCCCATGCTCAAGCATCCGTACAAATCGCTGGCCGAATTCGAACGTCTGGAAGCTATTTACTGTGATCTACTGCATCGCATACACAACAGCTCGCGCCCTCTGAAACTTATCTATGAGGTAAAGGAGCGTGAGGTGGTGCTCGCCTGGGTAACGGCCACATATGAACTATATGCTGTCTTCGAGTCTATTGTGGATAAGACAACGGTGATTGACTATGTGGCCAAGTTGATCAAATGGATCGAGAAAGAATACGACGTGTTTTTTATACGTAATCATCCGACATTTTAAAACTATTCTAAAAATATGTGTTAGCTACGATAAATTTCCTGCATTTTGTATAGCTATAATCATCTATGACACATTCAATTGTTTGTATAAATTTCTACATACACGTATATGTGTGTATGTAATGAATGCCTGCTTATAAGGGACGATGTTGTTGTGTTGCCGTTGCAAAGACGTCTATATACATATATACTAACTTTTATACATATATGTATGCCATTTCATAAGCATGTAAATTTGTAATTTAAAGCATTAAGTAAACTTTAAAAATGAGAAACTCTTTTCTTAATTACAAAAGATTCTGAAATCTACTTGGAACATCTCTCCTCCGTTTAGTAAATATTTTAAATATTGGCGCCCATTCAAGTCGCAAACAGTTACGGAACGGTGCTGAGGTGAAACGCCTTGAAGTTGGCTGCACGCAAAACGCGACTCCCTTAATATTGGCTGCGCCATACGTAAAGCTTTTTCATACTCGTCGTCGTTATCCTGCTCACTTAACATAAAAAAGGCTTTCTCAGTTGAGTACAGGATATAAGCGTGTGCGGTACGAAGACGCGCCAGGAAATTAAAGTGCGGTAAAGGCATTACAAAAAATATAAGAAAAATCCACCAACACACAAATACATACAAATGCAAGTTAAGCATGAAAAAAATGTGGACTAGTGCTATGCGCCTAGATAAGCGAAAAGCAAATGAAATTGCAATAAATATAATACGTGCAATAAGCAATCGTGATGAAATTATGTAGTATATATCTACTACTTTTTATGTTCTGCTCCCGCTGCCACGACTGCTGCTGCTGCTACTGCTGCGTCCCTTTTTAACATGCGCTACGCATTTTTTTGGGTGTTAAATGTTCGTGTATCTGTCGGTTTTTGCGCGCTAAGCTACGGCGGGCAGCGACGGCGACGGCGACGGCAACAGCAGCAGCGGCAGCGGCATTAATACACGTCGCCTGCTTCAACCCACACCCTCTCCCACGCACACACACACACACACACACAGTGTGGCGCCTACTGTGCACGAAAATAGGCAGAAATCAAGCAGCGAATATACTACTATTTATGTATTTATGTTCATGTCCTTTTGCTCTATGTGTGTGAGCTTGCTGGCGTGTGTTTCTGTGTGTGTATTTTATGCTGTCACTGCTGCCGCGCCGCTTCGTTAGTTTTGCGCGCGTGTTATGTATCTGTGTGCGTGAGAGTATGCATGTGTATTTGTATAAGTGTGTTTGTGTTTGGGGTTAGTGTGCAAATCATTTAATTTATTACTAAATGTATTTTTATACACATTTCTCGTGCACTTTTCCGTCCATGCGTTTCGCTTTCATTCCGTTTGCTCAGCCATTCGTCGCTAATTTGTCTTTCGCTTTTTAAGCCAAATTCGTGCTTTCATGATTATATCAACAGCCAGTCAACAGCAGTAGCAGCAACAACAAGTCTTCCTGCCAGCGAAAGTTTTACCTTTGGGCAAAGAATACGCACACACGCACAGCGCCTAATACACACACACATACATACATATATACAGCAACATGGCCACGGTGTGTCTTTTTGTGTATCCTAGAGTAATTTTTGAAAGCAGGCAGCTAAAGAAGAAGAAGTAGCGGCAGCAGTAGCAAAGCTGGTAAAACGCGCGCGTGTTTTGCTGTCAGTTTTCCTTATAAGCAAAAGCGAAAACAGAAACAGAAGTGTAGGAATATATTTTTGCGGCAAAAGTTTTCTTTTTTGCTCTCTGTTTGGCTTTTATGGCTTCGTGATGTCGTTTTTTTTTTTCTATCTCTTTGCGCGTTTGCAGTAAACTTTTTAAGTGCAGGAATATATTTGAATTTTTTAATAATTGGAAAATTTTGCGCAAACACATGCCCGTAGAGAATAAGTTATTTTAATAAAAAAAGAAAAACACAGCCCGTAAAATACTGCACAACATTTTCGATTGGGAAAAGAGAAGAAAAACATTATTTATTTTACTCGTGGCGCAAAAAAGTAGGCAACAAAAAAATGCGCCGCAAGCTTGCGGAATATAAAATGTGATGCCTACTTTTAGGATGAAATTATATTTGAAAATATCAATTGGACAGTATATTTTGAATGAATACATAAATCTTATAACAAAAAAATGAATTAATATAAATTATGTTATAATTCAAAACAAATATTTAATATTATACAAACTTTTCAACTAACTCAAACAGCAATAATGTTGCATATAATTTAAGTTGAAACTTACAATCAAAACTAAAACGCTATCTAATTGCTGCCAATCAAATTGAAACCTAAGCAAAATTACTAAATAACAAATACAAAATACCAAAAAAAAAAAACACCAATTGCAACAATATACAAAAATAAAACCAACAACTACAGTAACAGCAACAACAACAACTGCGCGTCTATCACCGACTAATACAAACGGCAATTTCGTATTAATTTCATTTGCGCACACATTTTGCCGCGTGCTCTTCAAAATTTACATAGAAACAAACGCCAAAAAAGAAAGTAAATAAGCAACAACAGCTACAACGCGAACGACAGCAACAACAACAACTGTTGAATGGCTACAAGGAGTACAAGAAGAGGTTCCTGGTTAAATGCTGACCCAGCCAGCCTACGACTTTAGGTTAGTATGTTTCTCTCATATCTACTTTTTGCCAAAAAAAAAAAAAAAAAAAAAAAAATCGATGTACTCTAGCATTAATTTGTTTTATATACTAGCTTATATTATCATCAAATTATATACATATATTAATATCATTAAACTAAACTTCATCTGGAATTTTTATTTTATTTTTTAATTTTATAATCTTAAACTAACCCCTAGCTGATAAAATATTGAATCGTGTCTACAGATCAATCAAGTCCACACTAACAATTTTTCCAGCGATTACATTAAATAGCTTGACAATTTAAATGAACGGCAAGGAGACCCTACTTTAGATTCTCTATGCGTCAAAAAGGACATAGAACAATGTGGCTTTCGTCTCTGGATTCGTTTAACATGATGGCGCGTACGGCAGCCTTTGCTGCTCTTTCGTTTATTTTTATTCGCTTCTTTATTTTCTTTTTCTTCAATATATTTTTTCCCTTCAGTTTCTTTGTTGTTTTGTGGATGTGCGCTTCATCCTTTTGCCCGGCTGCTGATCAAATAGGCATCATTTGCCTGCCAGGCAGCACACAAAAAGGTCGACAGCAATTTCAAACGACAGTTGCTTGATGACTGTGTTGACATGATATAGGGTAAGCAGGACGGGAGTGGGAGAGGTAGTGGACGGAAGGCGGAAACAGCATCTCTATAAAGTTATCTATGTGCGTGTGTGTGTGTGAGTATATTAACCCTATTGTTGACGTCAATTAATGAGTCAACATGCGGCAGAAATTTAATTTTTTCTACTCGTGCTTTGTATACTTCTATAAGCGTATGTATGTGTGTGAATGTGTACCTGTGTTGGTGTGTTTTTGTGCCATATTTCATGTGGTCGACAGCGACTTCCGGTCACATTTTCTTGGCCTTTGGCATTGCCTATTTTAGGCGCCATAAGTAATTGAAAAAAACGCACGTAAATTAAGCGTGTGTGCGTGCGTGCGCGTGTACGTGCATGTGTATGGGTGTGCGTGTGTGTGTGTACACAGCGAAAAACAAGCGCACACATTAACAAACATTAATTATATTCATGGGTTAATCATATTTAATAAAATATTATTTGATGCAATTGCTTGAAAATATTATTTTGATCATTTATTAATTATTTATATTTAGCATTAATTATACAATTTTATTTCATTCTTGTCGTGCACACGTACATGCCAGCGTCACGGCTGACTCGTGTCTGAGTCGTGGCTGGCAGCTCGTTTAACCCCACGTGCTGAACGCCATTCGTTCAGCTTATGCCCCACGCATACGCACACATACACTCACTCACACACGCACACACATCCTTAGACACGGGGCAGGCAACATTACGAGCACTGTGCGGAATTTATTGAATTTTTATTGGATTTCTCTGGCACAGCAGCAGCAGCAGCAGCAGCAGCAGCGACAGCGGCAGAGGCAGCAGCATTTCTAGCGCCAAGCTGGCTGCTCTGCTGTCTCGTTAGGCGTGGCATAATTCATTATGTTGACTCACACACTTTCCCATACTTGCATACTTGCCTCCCCCAGCTCAACGCTCGATCTATCGCTCTCGCTCTCTCTTTCTCGCTCACTCTCTGCTGGCTTGGCGTGCTTTGCATATTAATATGCATTCCTGTGGTTTCAA
Organism: Drosophila mojavensis; assembly: GCF_018153725.1. Lineage (NCBI taxonomy): Eukaryota > Metazoa > Arthropoda > Insecta > Diptera > Drosophilidae > Drosophila > Drosophila mojavensis. Next base: position 1,438,433 of record NW_025318872.1, read on the forward strand.
TTTATGATTTAAAGGCATCTTTGAACACGCCTGTTGCCTAATCGCTACAACTTTTGCCCCATACGAAATACATTTTAGATTTGTTAACACATTTTCGCAGCATACTTGCGCGCAAATTGCATGTGTGTGTGTGTGACTGTGTGTATTATCCGTAATATATTCAGTTTTCTGCCAAGTTTAAAATTCTAATAGTGAATCAGAAGTACAGCTGGCTGAAGTAGAACATATATTTTATTTTTAGGCAAGCAATTCACCTGGGAAGTTGACTATATGATTCTATTATAAATATAATTTAGGAAAATTTATATGTGTATATCGATATCATATCCTTTATGTATCGATTGCTTATGCTCTAACCCCAATCGAATAGCTTCAAATACATTTTCTCGGCACTTTTCTTTATAAAAATAAAAATTTGTCTAAAATTATTAAATGTAAAATTAACTTTAATATTTTATTTAAACAAATAAATAAATTATATATAATATATTTTAAATATCTTCAACTTCTCCTCCTCCAACATTTAACTTCTCGCTTTACTTTCTCTCTAGCAATCATTCAATTTATTATTTTAATATTCAAATTACACTATGCAACACATTTGTTGTAAGGGAAACCGTTTTTCAAAATGTTATGGATCTGCCTTCTTTATTTATTTCGCAAAAGTTTTACATTAAGTTTTCCATCAAAGTTTTCAATATCATCGTTGCGGTTGCGTAAGGGATGCCATTCTCAGTCTCAGCATGGCTCCTGCTGCTGCCACGCCTCCGTTGCCGTTCCCGCCCAGTTGGCCACCATGCGAAAGCAAGCGTTTAATATTCACACTTGAGCGCACTTTTGACGGGGTAAACGGGATGGCGTGTTTCTTGCTTCAGAGAGAGAAAGAGCGAGCAATAGACAGAGAGAGAGAGAGAGAGAGACGGAACTGTGCAACGGATTGGCCTGAGCAAAATGTGTGAACTGTTTGACGCTTATCTATACTTCTGCTTTTGACCAAATTTTATTGCCTCTTTCCAGGCCAAGCGTTTCGTTCCGTTACTTTTCCATTCTATGACCCGAAAATTGTCTGTCAAGGGCTCGGCCACAGCATGCCAACGTCTGGTCATATATACATACACACATATGTAGAACAGCTGCTATATATTGAATCCAGATCGAGGCTTTGAGACGAGCCTAATTGGCATGGTCAACCCAGGTATATATATATATGTATATACTCACCTTGAACAGTTACTTTGGCTCGCATCTGTCTCTCTCAATGCAATTACTCTTATGCAACATGCTCTATTGGCAATTAGCTAGCCTGGCTGGCATTGAGTATAATCATATTAATCATACGCCATGATGTGCGCACAAGCTGACGCTAATGAAGCAGCCGTGTCAGTCCAGCTGTGCGAGCGTGTGCCCCAATGCAAAGCATTGCAAGCGCTTCAAATGCAATTCGAAATGACGCTTGTTTACATAGCCAGACAAGCGTCGTTGGGCCAATCTTGGCAATCGGGCAATCTGGCCAGTCCACAAGCCAACAATCTGACAATTGGGCTGTCCTGGCTGTCCAGGCTGTACTAGCTGTCTCTGGTTTGCTGCCTTCACGCGGCCACAGTTGCAAGTGTCTTTGCTCTGACTTGTTTCGGACGTTCTTCGGGCTCGTGATTTCAGCTGCCGGCGCTTCAAACTATCATTCAACTTTTATGCGAACATTTACACTGGGATGTGGGCGGGATGTCTGCCTTACAGCCGCCAGCTAGTCGTGTCATGAAACAAGCCAGACCACAGTGCCATAGTCAGAGCCAGAGTCAGTTCTAGTTGGGCCATCAACGGAAGTGCTCGTCGCCATTTTTAGTGCACTTCTTGAAAGTGTGCACATTTCCGTTTGGCATCAATGATTCGCCCACTGCCCGCAGGACTCAACGGCCCACGACACGCCTCGTAATACAGTGCCGGGGCTTCCTCTTTCAATGTCTCTCCCTCTCTCTCTCTTTTCTCTCTCTCTCTCTCTCTCTCTCTCTCTCTGTCCTAACTGCCCTCTCTGTGTTGTGCTTGCCATGCTTTTTTCTGCTTTCCTTATATACCCAGTATATTTTGTTGGGTATGAGGTATTTATATAGAAGTCTAGAGTGGCCAAGCTAGAGCGATACTATTTTCAAGAGCTATATATTTGTTACTTTATACACTTCCGATGACATGCAGATATTAAAAAAAGTATTATTTAATATTTATTTTAATAATAATATTTAATTTTCATTATTAATATAAGATGTGCTATATATACATTTTGAGACACAGACATCAACATCAGATTTCCTATACATTCATCTGAATCTTTTATCTATTCTTAAGATTTCACATTTATTTTAATAAAGCTTAGATCTCGGAATTCTAGAGAAATTCCAGCGAAATTCTTGCTCTTTCTGTTATATCTGCTTCCAGGATATCTGCCTCGTCAGTCATACAAGGCCTATGCCCATGCCCTCCTTTTTTTATGTGCCGCTGGCCGTTGGCTTTTTACTTTTGCTGATTTTAATTTTGGTAAAAGATGTCACATTTGATTTTAAGCAATTGTTTGGTTTTATGCGTTCGCCTTGCTCGCAGTTGTTGTCTTAACTTACTTCGCTTGGCCTTTTATCCCCGAGCTGGAGCTTGTCTTCGTTTTCGTGTTCGTTTGCATTGTCGCCTTTTATTGTCGCCTTTTTATGTGGTGCCTGGGCCAGACCCTAATGGCATTCTATATAGACTCTAGCCGAGATTGGCTGTAATAGTGGCCTCCTGCCTTGGCTTGGCCTGGCCTGTTGCTTGTGAGTAGAAAATTGCGGTTGACAGTGTGATGTAACCGGAAGAACTTTCAACTCGATTACGAATGCGTGTGTGGGAGTGTGTTGTGTGTGTGTATGTGTCTGTGCGTGAAATTGTGTAAAAAGTGTGAAAATGTTGAATCATTTGTTAGATGAGCATATATTAGATACGCAAAGCTATCTGATGTCGGAGAGAAGAAAATTCTATGATATTGAAAAATTATTTGAAGGAATGGCTTTTCAAGTAGAAATTACTACATATGATTAACAATCTGTTGAGCTTGTTCGTATTTATATATATATTCCAAACATTAAATTATCCAAAAGAAACCCAGTTTAACGCCTAATCATATATTTCTCTCTCACACACTTAATTAATTTTCCAATTACACATTGATAAGCGATATTGATAAAATAACAATCTCTAATTTGCCTACATAAGTAAATTATGTTCTCTGTGCGATTTGTACGGCTTACTTGCTTACTTGCTGCAGCAACTTCTCGCCTCGAGTCATTTGTGCTCTTCTTCTTCTCTTTATATTGCAGTGCTGATTGTTTTAGCCTCGCTTTACATTAATTAAGTGCAATTTTCGTTGTGCTCGGCTTCGGGCGGCATTGAACTAAGCCAACTTAATAAGTTATTTCTGCATAGTTAAAGCTGCTCTTAAAATGCTCGACAGAAATTTGTGTCGCACTCTGGACATTGAATGCTGCTCCTGCTCCTGCTCCTGCTGTTGCTTTGTGTTTAAAGCGTACGCAACTAAGGCTCGCTTTAAATGACATCAAATGATTATATAACCAAAATGTAGTCACCCGCCCACACCACATCTCGCTATCTCTTTCCGCCGGCAGTGCAGCCGTCTCTTTCAACGTGTAGCATTGCCGCCTGGCTGCATTTTGTACATGTACTTGGGATGCATGTTATACAGCTACGGCCAGGACGACACACTGCGAGCGCTCATGCTGTGTGACAGCGAAGGCAACATGAATACAACAAAAAAGTAAGAGATGAAATTTATATACAACTAGAAAATGATTTAAACACAATACAAGCAGCAGATTGAATACACTTACGTGTGCAGGTAACATATTCAAATTTGATTGCAATTTTCTAAACAATAAAAAGTATTTGCGAAACGATGGAATTGTGGTAGAAGAGTTGAGAGCGATGAGAGGAAAGAATATAATATATTCAAAATGTATTTTGATGCTCTAAGTTGAGGTAGCCAGCTACAAAGGTTAACTTTAAATCCACTTTAAAAAAAATATATATCTTATTTGCAAATAATAAAAAACTACAAATATTTAAAGCTAAAGTTAGTGAGTGAGCAAGAAATAAAAATATTTATCATAAAAATATTTTATCACTGATTTTAAATTCAAAAAAGTCAATAAAAAATCATCTTAATTTTGGGGAAAAAAAGTTCTACAAATATTTTCAGCTAAAATTTGACAAAATATCTTAATTTGTATTAAGTATTAAAATTAGATAAAAATATTGCATTGCAATATTTAAACCTGGGCAATTGCATTTTCACTTTCCCATATTTAATTTCAATTTAAAAAAAAAAAAATGTACACAACAATGTAAGCCGAAATTTAACAAAAAATTTTAATCTTATATTAAAAATTCATAACGAATAAAACCAATTCCGTTTGCAAGTCTTAAAGGTAGGGCATTAAATCGGGCTGAAAGTGAAATTTCAGCTTTATTTGAAAAGTGAAATATGTCGCAAATTTTGTTGCTGTTGTTGTTTTTTATTTTTATTTTTTGCAGTCAGCAAATGAAATTGGAGCGACATTTTTACGCGCTTTCAAGCGAAATAAACACGAAAATGTTTGTGACTATTTTATGTGATATATATTTATGTGCCTAAGCGCACATATACACATATGTACACATACATACATACATGTATGTGTACATATGTATGTGCGACAGCGCCGTCAACAAAGCCAATAAAATGTTGTAACCTCGAAAAGTTCAATTTTGTTTGTTGTTGTTGATGCTGATGTTGTTGTTATTGTTGTTGTTGTCTACATTAACATTGAGATGTGCTTGACAATTTTTCAGTTCAGTTCAGTTCAGGCGCACAAATTATGCCGTAGCACAACATTGGGCGCGCCCACACAAGCTCCGCTGCTTTTTCAAGGATGTTTATCCCTGGCCGTCCACACCCGCCTCCGCCTTCTGCCCATCGTGCGAGCGGCTGCCTCTAATGCGTGCCGGTGCCGCCTAGCCAGCGACTTTTATCTAAAAGCGCACTTAGCCCAAGTAGGCCAAGTAGATTACAGCCAAAGAGCTGCTCCTGTTTACCCCACACACACACACATACACCCACATATAAATATAAGTATCTATATATATGTACATATACATTTATATATATACTTTGTGTGTACATTGATATGTATTTGTGATGTGTGCGATGAGCATTCATATGGGTAGGGTATATTATTAGAAACCTTAATTGGGTTGAATTATGATTTTATTTAAGTCAGGCACAATTTGTAATTGATCGATAGTTGAAGGAATATTTTAATATTCGGTTTGAAGAGGAAATAAGACAACATATACATATATATAAAAAAAGCGAGATTTAAAAAGAAAGAGAAAAATCGATATATGGAGAGAGAATGAGATATTGATATAGATCCAACAGAGATAAATTGAGCAAGAGTGATAGAGCGAGATTTATAGTTACAGAAGAGATAGAGCTAGAGAGAAATCAAGAGAGGTAAGATACTATCAATATAGATATTATAGACAAAGAGAGAGAAAGGGAAAAAGAGAGATATGGAGAGGTGGAGATAGGCAGAGAGAGTGAGAGATAAATCGAGAGAGAGAGAGATATGGAGAGGGGGAGATAGGCAGAGAGAGTGAGAGAGAAATCGAGAGAGAGAGAGAGATATGTAAAAAGGCCAGAAAGAGAAAGAGAAAGAAGGGAATTAAATAAGAAAAGGGAGAGCCGAATGATGGAATATGAAGAAAGCGAATAATAATATGATTTCTTATATACGCATTCGAACGTAATAATACAGTGGAGCTTAGATTATTTGCATCTTTGTAAATGGTATATTTATCAAAATAAATGTGACTCCTAAGTTTAGCCTTGGATTCGTTATCTTCAATATTTCCCACTAAAGGTCTTGAGCAAGATCAACATTTCTATATAGAAAGATGTAATCCTAATATTCCAAAACATGAATAATACAATGGAAGTCGACCATATTACCTTTTAAAATATAACTCTTATAAAATTTAGTAAATAGAATGTTCTATCGTGTAATAAAATCTAGTAAAATCCCTTACCCCAAAATCAACTTCGAATGCCATGAAAACTAATTGCATATCCTTAATTAAACACATCGACCGAAAGGAACTTTTAATTGTGACCTCTGCAAAATCTCTTCAATTTGTATATTGTTGAATAGATTACCTTTTCCAGGGGCTCTTAAGTGTATTTGAGTTGTTAATCTATAGTCTATTAGACCCTTATTGTTGACAAACATTATAGACAATGCAGCTCGTGCAATGCTCTAATGATATAAACAGCAAACACTTGAGCAAATTGCGCATGTAAACAGCCCAAGGGAGCGCTTCCAAGTGGGTTAGGCAACAACAACAACAACAACAACGACAACAACAAGAAAGGGTATGCCGGGTGCTAGACCCTGAAAAGTGATTAAAAAACAAGAAGAGAAACTTGTTGTAGAAACGACAGCAGCAGCAGCAGCAGCAGCGGAAGCCGAGACAGCAGCGGCGTTGACAGCGTTTCGTCCTTGAGAAAAGGTTTTAAGCATAGCAGAGCCGAAAATGGGATGGGCGGTGCACGGTGCGCGGCCCGAGCCGAAAAAAGCCTTTTTGGCGCAATAACAGTACAAGCGTTACAGTTTTTCATTATAGAAACCGTAATTGGAAAAGTGTTTTGGGGCTGGCACTCGATGCTTTTAGCTCAAATGTCAGACAATGCAGAGAGCTCGAGCCCTGTGAGGGCTGGGGAGGCGGCAGATGCGCGAGTGGGCGAGTGGGGGGCACAGACGTTGGCAGGAGCAGGATGCTAGGCAATGTGTTGTCCGATTTGTTGGCTTTTGTGGGTCGTCGTCAGGGAGCCCTGGTAGGTTTTGCCTGTCGCCGAGGTCTGGGGCCTGAGAGCTTAGCTGGCAAAGGATTGGGTTCTGGTCGGCTGCTTGCTGAAGCGCAGCTGCTTGAGCTTATTTAAGCACAAAGGACGCGCCGCAGGACAAAGGCGAGGAGCAGCAGCCGGGAGCAGCCGGCGCACAATTTGTCCTTAACGTTGCAATCGCTTTGCTAGTTGCTTGTTTGCCATTGTCTAATTGTTAACCATTTTTTCTCTCACTCGCACTCAGTGTGTGTGTGTGTGTTTCTATATATTTTGTTGCATTGTTTGATTGTCACACGCTTCAGCATTGTCCATGTATGTGTGTGTGTGCAATCAGGCCAAATAACATTTGTCTAATGAAAGGCGTCAGGGCTCATGGCAACTCTGCCTTGTTCTATGTCGCTCCCTGTTCCTCTCTCTCTCTCTCTCTCGCTCTCACTCCTGGTCTGCCTAGCCTCGCTGCAAGCTCCTTTCACGCTTGACTATTTTAAGCACATTACATATTATTCATTATTATTATTATTGTTATTATGATTGCCATTGCCGGACAGGCACTCCAATCAGAACCATCCATCAAAATGTTTGCCAGGCCACAAAAACAATTCCATAATAGACTGAGCAAAACCAATTACAAAATGCAACAGCTGTCGACCAGACGACGAATGGGATACCCAAACAAGGGAAGCATTGTATGCACTCATCTATTTGTGAAGCTCTATCCTTATTCTATATCCATATTTAGTTTAACAGAGAATCTTCAATCTAATGGACTATTTAGCCACTTCCTTTTCCGAAACAGCATTGCCACTTGTTTTCTCCTTCAAGTTGTAAGCTCTTGACAGCTTTTAGATCGTTGATATCTATCCTTGTGCTGTCCTCCGCTATTTCATAATGCCTAAGTGCATTGCTCAATGATTGCTGCGTAGTTTCAATCGAGTTTGCGGTTAATTATAACATGGAGCATAATTTGCAAACGACGTAATTTCTCGAGCAACAGCAACGGTTGCAGGTGAATTGGCAAATGTTGCATGCAACAGACTGATGCAAATTGCAAGTTTGAAGCAAGCAGAAAACGATTTGTGATTTACTCGTTCGTCTAGCCACAAAAATTCCAATTACCAGGGGAGAACGTCAAGTTGTTGGGACTCAAAACTGTGCAAGAGACAGGCATACACACATACATCTGCACTATATGATATAACCAACAACAATGTGGTTTCAATGTGTGTGTGTGCTTGTGTGCGAGTGTGGCAAGGCAGCGCAGAAAAGTATGCTACAACAGTTTCGCACGGCACTGTTAATTGGAAACTGTGTGTGCGAAACTGTAAAACCAATACACACACACAAAAACATATACATACACACATATATATTTATGTATAAAGAGAGGGAGAGCGAGAGTGCAGCTCGCATTAGCTGCAGTTGAGCGAGTGTCAAGGTGAGGCCAGGTGCGACGCAGCCAGGCAGAAAACAAGCAACAACTAGCTAGCAAACAGCAACAGCAATAACAGCAGAAACAGCAACAGCAACAGCAGAAACATTAGCAACAACAACAACAGCAACAGCTGGCTAAGCTGCTGCACTATTTTCGTTTTTTTTTTTGGGAGGCTCCATATCTAGATTTGGCATCTGGCCAAATCACATAATCGGCGACTTGTTTATGGCGCATGTGCCAAAAGGGTGTGGGCCCAATATACTCTGAATTGTGTCGAAAACACACGATAAAAACGTGTGCCTATCGAAAGTGTTCGACTAACAAATACCCAATTCATTAATGTCAATGAAGCAAAAAGTTTTTGATTGAGACTCTTCGAGCTACATAAATGTGTGGTTTGGCATGAGCGGGTATATTTCTATAGAAATGATCAAAAGCCGGTATATATCGGTTAGCAACTGTTGTAATTTTTATACGCCTTAAAATTTCATCTTATAGCAAAAAATATATAAATATAAGAAAAGCACAAACTTCGCCTAAGAACCTATTTCAAATCGATATTTATCGATTAGTTTTAGTTGCATGCAATATTAAAATTAAAGGTTAGAGCTCATTTTATTGCCGTTATCAACTGTTGCCTGTTACATTATCAGTATCAAAAGCAATAATACCCTTTATTTGCCATTTGCCCAATGGGCATAGGGTATAATTAATTTCAATTAGCGTCAATTTGTTGAATGTCCCATTTGCTCCACACGGAAATTTGCAAGGCTATTAAAAATAAGTACAAATAAAAATGATTCATAAATTACATTTTATTCGATTTAATTGGAATTGAAATTCTTTAAAAAAAATATGGAGAAAACCAAAAACCGAGTTCAATTTAAATTTTTGTTTTTGGTTATTTAAACGTTGTTGCACTTGCCACAGTGTAAAGATTATAGTAGCCACAGTGGCACTTGAAAAGCGCTTTGCAGCATATGCCACGCGCCCTAGAGGCGGCGCTCAGGGTTGAGTTTCGGGTTTATCCGCAACCAGCTACTGCGTCCACTGGGGAATCCTTATATTCTGCGCGCATTCGTTTGCTTTTGTCTTTTACAGTTTTTACGCTTTGTATTATTATTTTGCTTTTTGTATTCTTTCACCATCTGAGCATGTGCCACTTGTTTGAGGGCGTGGCAGTCCCCAGTGCATAGCACCAACCATAAATGACAATATGAACAATCCGGTTAATTAACCAAAGACTATTTTATATAGAGATTATGGGAGTGCTCGAAATTGATTGTCAAACAGGTCGAGAGAAACTTAGCCAGAAATGGTTTATTAAATATTATTAAGGCAAAATATTAGCTGGCTTCAATTTAACTCTATCCCGCTTTAAATTATGCTATAAGTATGTATATATAAACAGCAAAAATAATTTATAAGTTGACTTTATATACATATAACAATTTATTTTTAATTTATATAAAAAAATTATATTCCATCTTAAATCTATTTTCTGTGAAAGCTCAAAAATCGCAATGTAGAGAGAGAGAGAGCATTAGATAGTTTGTATGCAGAATACTATTCGGAGCTTAACTATGTTTATAGCTGCTTTTATTGCCAGCGGAGCACTTTCAATTAAATTGCAATTTGCGTTGATATAAAATTGCAATTGACGTAATTGGAACTGTGTGTCAGTGTGTATGTGTGTAAGTGTGTTTGTGTGTTTTTAGCGTATACATAGTAGATGCATGTATGAGTGTGTGTGTGTGTTTGTGTGTGTGTCTATTGGGTGATACTTCTGACATTTTTAAATGCACTCAAATGGTGACTGCACATCAAACGGCAATCAGCATAATTTTAACGATGAATGCAGTTAAAGTTAATTGCATGTAAAAAGTGAGCGCGTGGTGACAGACCTCCATAGTTAATTACATCCCTATCTAGACACGTGCATGTGTCGCATATCTATCCATATGGGGGAGGGAGGGAGGCGCGCACAGATAATGTATATATGTATGTTAATAAACAATTACAGCCGAATAGCCGCAATGTGTCAGCCAAAGTTGTTGAGCTGTTAAAGTGGCAATAATTTTTAGGAAACTATTTGATGGAAATATAAATATTAATTACTGAATAATATGCGAAAAATATTTTTAAAATGCGGCTTAGGCTTGGGAAATGTAGAAGGTAACCACACGAACTAGTTTATTTTTATGTTTATTACAAAATGTCAAAAAACAACCACAACAAACTGGTTCATGCTTATGTTTATTGCGATATGACAAGCCACATGAACTAGTTCATTTTTGTTATTGATATAGCGTAGAAAATATGTAGTGGAACAGTTCAGCTGGGTTTTGATATGTGGCTTAATGGTAGAAGGATTTTTTGTGATTTGATAAGTGTTTTAAATTCATCACATATTATAAACATATGAACCGGTTCATTGTTAAGCTCATATTTAGGGCTATAGACTTAAGATAAGATTTTGTAAATATTCTCATGATATTCGTAATACTATTTAATATATATATATATACTAGCAGTCCCAGCAAGCGTTGCATTGCCCTACCCTTATTTCTAGGTAAAAAATGATTAAAAGGTATGTTGTTCAGGTTGGGATACACTCTAATTAATTTATTAATCAGATTTTCATTCAAGCACCTTGCCAAAACATCAGCGGGTATTGTAAAGCGTCATATGAACGGTGCGTTTCAGATATTCTTTGTAGTTACGCAGCACTGCGTCGTGTAAGCACAATATCGCGTGCTTCCAAGCTTTCACCAACAATCAGGATTGCCACTTCATCGATTGTTGGAGCATTAAATGTGCGTTCATGTGTTCCAGCTGGTCTTTTATCTGCTCTGATTACTATTTTATAGTCATCTCTTGGCATGCGCTCTAAAGCGGTCTTGAACAACTTGACCAATGCATGATGTTCATGAAGCATTTGCTGCAAATCTTGGAGAATTGCTCTTTTCATCGCAGTGTTGATTTCTTGGCGCCGATCAAGTTGCTCTTCCATATTGCCCATGAAGTATATTTGCAAGAATTTGTGCTGTTCATCTTCAATAGGTTGCAGTGATCCAATGCGATGGCAAATCTGGCCTTGAATCTTTACATTCAAAGCCATAGTTATAGTTAGATTTACAAACACTTTTTACAGAAATCTAACCAACTACATTATCCCAAATAAGAAAATAAAATTTTTAACGTAAATTACCTTAAATGTCGGATTATATCCGTGTTCTTCAATAATTTCCGCCCCAAATGAAGTCATTTGGAAACAGGCATTGTATTTTTGAGTGTTCGCTAGAAAATGTCGTGATTCTAGTGTTTCGCCATAAAGCAGGGAACGCAATGGCTCTGGTGGCGAGACCACTAATGGCAATGTCACTTTACCACTAAGGCAGCACAAACCGGGCGTTTCACCAGCAAACTTCAATGCGCCACAATGCTGGCAAACAACGTCCATTGGACCAATGCAAACTAAACGATTCAAGCTGTAGTCAATGGTACAATCATATCGAAACGCTGCTCGATTCAAATCAATCCTTGAACCATTTCTTATTGCCGTTTCACGGGCTGCCTCTCTTTGAGAAGCACGAATTAAGGCCCTTCTTTGCTGGGTACTAACGCGGCGCCTTTCTCGTTCTTCGTCAGATAATTGACTCGCGGTATTCCGTAGCCTAATTGCATTATGGGTCCGCTGGGAAAGATTAGATCTTCTAGGACGCGGCATTTTCATTAATAGTAATACTGAATATGCACAATCGCACAAAACCACATAAAATATCGAGAAATCGAGAAATATAAATAAAAATTATTTACAAAAATAATGTCGAGAAATACAAATATAAATTATTTACAAAAATAATGTCTGAGAAAAACAAATTCAACAATACCTACCTGAACTTTCGAGATATTTTGCTTTTGTCCGTATGCGTATTGTTTTTCAAAATTTTTTTTTTTAACAAATGTGCTTTTTTATGAATAGTCAGGTTCGCCTGAGGCTGTGCCGTAGACTGACTGACTACATTTGTTTATTTACTTCTACACTATTGTCAAAACTGTCACTGTTACCAAGCCTACTGGGTATAAAAATTTTTTCAGTATTTTTAAGACCCTATACTAAACTCGTTGCGGAGACAAATCCAACAAATCAAAAACCATGAAAATTGGTTCAGCCCAAATCAAGTTATAAGCAGTCTTCACTTTTACACAACTTTCTTTTATATATATAGATATATATTTTTTTCTTTTTTTTTAGAATTCATTTAAGCCATTGGTTAGTGCTTAAGCTCAATTAAGATTCACGAATTGAAAAAAAAAACTGGTTCATTTGCGCTTATTATTATTGTACATACTCTACTACTATTTTAAAGATATTTAATAAGTGCTCTAGTGATAGATCTCTAAAGTGTGTGAAATGCGCAAGTGGATACAAATGAACCAGTTCATTTGAGACTAAGTTTACTTACAATAAAAAAAAACAAGTAAGAAAGCTCTAGTCGAGACTACTCGACTACAAGATCCCCTGAACCCTTGGAGTAATAGCTATTTCAATAATTTTTCGCGTCTTTCAGCGTGCACACACAGTGTGTGCACACACACACACACACACACACACACACACACACACACACACACACACACACACACATACACAACAATTACATACATATACACACACAAGCAAAAACACGCATGGGCGGCAGTGACCGCTTACTATGAGAACTTAATTGCTTAATAACTTTTTTTGTGGACATACGATCTTCATGAAACGTTCAGATTATGATTATAACATGGATATGCATGTAATTGCCAAAGCACAGTCTCTAGTATTTGAAATACGCTTTTTACAAAAGTGAGGGTGAGGGGGTGAATTTAAGGGTGAGGGGTAAATTTTAACAAAAACCGAAATTGTATAAATTGCATATAAGAATACATTAAAAATTTGAAGACTCTAGCAATAAAGGTGTAGAAGATATAATTTTATAACTGGTTTTCGATATGGGTTTTTATCGATAAAAAAATATCGGGATGAGTTATCGATTTTTAATGATAAACTTGATATGCGCGTTGTAATTACGGATATTATAAAAAATCTGAAATCGACGCGTTCATACATACGGACAGACGGACGGACAGACGGACAGACAGACGGACAGGGCCAAATCAACTCAGCTCGTCGCCCTGATCAAGAATATATATACTTTGTGGGGTCTGCCACGCCTCCTTCTGCCTGTTACATACATTTCAACAAAACCATTATACCCTGATTACCCATTGAAAATGGGTTCAGGGTATAAAAATACGGATATTTTTTTTATGGAAAAAGGTCCTAGTTTCGATCACGTTTACTTTTCGTTTTATAAACTTTGGAGCCAAAATTTATTAAAATATTTATTTTTTTCGGTGTTTGAAATTTCCATAAATATCGCATTCATCTAAGATGCTGCTGGGTGTGAAGTTTGCAAATCTTATCATGCGCGCTGCTTGCTCAAAAGCGCCCAAACCTGAAAGGTGTCCGGAAATCAAGCACACAGGCATTTTTATAAATAATGAATGGAAAAACAGCACTTCGGGTGAAAAGTTTGACACTATAAATCCAGCCACGGAGGATACGATTGCCTCCATTGAAAAAGGCGGCACAGAGGACATAGATCTGGCTGTGAACGCGGCGCAAGAGGCGTTCCAGTTGGGCTCGCCCTGGCGTCGCATGGACGCCTCGGACAGAGGTCGCCTGATGAACCGACTGGCCGATCTCATCGAGCGTGACAGCCTCTATCTGGCGAGCCTGGAGACAATCGATAATGGCAAACCCTTCGCAATATCCTACGCAGTGGATTTGCAACTGACCATTAAGAATCTGCGCTACTTTGCCGGTTGGGCGGACAAGAATCAGGGCAAAACTATTGCCGCAGATGGTGACTTCTTTTGCTATACACGGCACGAGCCGGTCGGCGTGTGTGGCCAGATTATACCCTGGAATTTTCCCATTCTGATGCTCGCCTGGAAGCTGGGGCCCGCTCTGGCGACGGGCAACACCATTATATTGAAACCCGCCGAGCAGACCCCGCTCACGGCTCTGTACGTGGCCCAACTGATAAAGGAGGCAGGCTTTCCGCCAGGCGTGGTCAACATTGTGCCTGGCTACGGGGACATTGGCGCCCATCTGGCCAAACACCCGGGCATTGATAAAGTCGCCTTCACTGGCTCCACGGCGGTGGGCAAACAGATTCAAGCGTCTGCGGGTGCCGGCAACCTGAAGCGAGTGACGCTCGAGCTGGGTGGCAAATCGCCAAACATTGTGCTGGAGGACGCCGACATGGAGCACGCTGTGGAGACGTCCCACTTCGGGCTCTTCTTCAACATGGGCCAGTGCTGCTGTGCCGCCTCGCGCACCTATGTGCAGGATAAGATCTACGACGAGTTCGTGAATCGCAGCGCAAAGCGGGCCAAGAAACGCAAACTGGGTGATCCTTTCGATGAGCAGACAGAACAGGGCCCACAGATCAGCGCAAAGCAGATGGAGAAGATCTTGGAGCTAATCAAATCGGGCGAAAAGGAGGGAGCTAAGATGTTAACGGGAGGAAAGCGAGCCAGTCAACCGGGCTACTTTGTGGAGCCCACAGTGTTCGCCAATGTCAAGGACGACATGACTATTGCCAAAGAGGAGATCTTCGGGCCTGTGCAACAGATCTTGCGCTTTAGCGACCTCGAGGAGGTTATCGAACGGGCCAATGACTCTAGCTACGGCCTGGCCGCATCCATTTTCACCAAAGATCTGGACAAGGCCAACTTTCTGATCAACGCTTTGCGCGCTGGCACCGTTTGGATCAACACGTACAACATTTTGGGTGCTCACACGCCCTTCGGCGGCTATAAAAATTCCGGGAAGGGGCGCGAGAACAGCGAATATGCTTTAACTAATTATACAGAAATCAAGAGCGTTATTGTCAAGGTGACAGAGAAGAACTCCTGAGTATGATGCACAGCTACAAACGATAGCACGTGTCACATTTTAATAGTTAAGCAGATTGCGATATTTATGATTGTGTACGATTTACAGCAATTAAATAAATTATGTGGTTACACAATTAAAACAGTGAATACGTTTTGGATTTGTAAAGGAAATACATTGCAGATACATATATGTATATGTATATATAACTTCCCCGTAAATCTGTGTAATAGAATCATAGACTGACTCAAATATCATCTCTGCTCAAGCTTCCGGGTATCTGCTAGTTGGGCGACATATTGGAGACATATTATTCAGTGGAAGCAATTTATAATAAACTAGTTGTCCCGGCGAACTTCGTACCGCCTAACGGTCTCTATATATATAAAACAAAGTAGAGTTTGTTACAAAACTTATAATTCGAGATCTGCTGCACCAATTTTCATGGTTTTTGATTTGTTGGATTTGTCTCTGCCCCGAATTGGAAACAGGCATTGTATTTTTGAGTGCTCGCTAGAAAAGTAGGGAACGCAATGGCTCTGGTGGCGGGACCACTAATGGCAATGTCACTTTACCACTAAGGCAGCACAAACCGGGCGTTTCACCAGCAAACTTCAATGCGCCACAATGCTGGCAAACAAGGTCCATTGGACCAATGCAAACTAAACGATTCAAGCTATAGTCAATGGTGCAATCATATCGAAACGCTTCTCGATTCAAATCAATCCTTGAACCATTTCTTATTGCCATTTCACGGGCTGCCTCTCTTTGAGAAGCACGAATTAAGGCCCTTCTTTGCTGGGTACTAACGCGGCGCCTTATGATTATAACATGGATATGCATGTAATTGCCAAAGCACAAGTCTCTAGTATTTGAAATACGCTTTTTACAAAAGTGAGGGTGAGGGGGTGAATTTATGGGTGAGGGGTAAATTTTAACAAAAACCGAAATTGTATAAATTGCATATAAGCATACATTAAAAATTTGAAGACTCTAGCAATAAAGATGTAGAAGATATAATTTTATAACTGGTTTTCGATATGGGTTTTTATCGATAAAAAAAGATCGGGATGAGTTATCGATTTTTAATGATAAACTTGATATGCGCGCTGTAATTACGGACATTATAAAAAAATTTGAAGTCTCTAGCTCTTATATCTTCTGAAATCGACGCGTTCATACATACGGACAGACGGACAGACGGACGGACGGACAGACGGACAGACAGACGGACAGGGCCAAATCAACTCAGCTCGTCGCCCTGATCAAGAATATATATACTTTGTGGGGTCTGCCACGCCTCCTTCTGCCTGTTACATACATTTCAACAAAACCATTATACCCTGATTTCCCATTGAAAATGGGTTCAGGGTATAAAAATACGGATATTTCTTTTATGGAAAAAGGTCCTAGTTTCGATCACGTTTACTTTTCGTTTTATAAACTTTGAGCCAAAATATATTAAAATATTTTTTTTTTTTTCGGTGTTTCAAAATTCCAAAAATGTTGCTTTTATCTAAGAGGCTGCTGGGTGTGAAGTTTGCAAATCTTATCATGCGCGCTGCTTGCTCAAAAGCGCCCAAACCTGAAAGGCGTCCGGAAATCAAGCACACAGGCATTTTTATAAATAATGAGTGGAAAAACAGCACTTCGGGTGAAAAGTTTGACACTATAAATCCAGCCACGGAGGATACGATTGCCTCCATTGAAAAAGGCGGCACAGAGGACATAGATCTGGCTGTGAACGCGGCGCAAGAGGCGTTCCTGTTGGGCTCGCCCTGGCGTCGCATGGATGCCTCGGACAGAGGTCGCCTGATGAACCGACTGGCCGATCTCATCGAGCGTGACAGCCTCTATCTGGCGAGCCTGGAGACAATCGATAATGGCAAACCCTTCGCAATATCCTACGCAGTGGATTTGCAACTGACCATTAAGCATCTGCGCTACTTTGCCGGTTGGGCGGACAAGATTCAGGGCAAAACTATTGCCGCAGATGGTGACTTCTTTTGCTATACACGGCACGAGCCGGTCGGCGTGTGTGGCCAGATTATACCCTGGAATTTTCCCATTCTGATGCTCGCCTGGAAGCTGGGGCCCGCTCTGGCGACGGGCAACACCATTATATTGAAACCCGCCGAGCAGACCCCGCTCACGGCTCTGTACGTGGCCCAACTGATAAAGGAGGCAGGCTTTCCCCCAGGCGTGGTCAACATTGTGCCTGGCTACGGGGACATTGGCGCCCATCTGGCCAAACACCCGGGCATTGATAAAGTCGCCTTCACTGGCTCCACGGCGGTGGGCAAACAGATTCAAGCGTCTGCGGGTGCCGGCAACCTGAAGCGAGTGACGCTCGAGCTGGGTGGCAAATCGCCAAACATTGTGCTGGAGGACGCCGACATGGAATACGCTGTGGAGACGTCCCACTTCGGGCTCTTCTTCAACATGGGCCAGTGCTGCTGTGCCGCCTCGCGCACCTTTGTGCAGGATAAGATCTACGACGAGTTCGTGGATCGCAGCGCAGAGCGGGCCAAGAAACGCAAACTGGGTGATCCTTTCGATGAGCAGACAGAACAGGGCCCACAGATCAGCGCAAAGCAGATGGAGAAGATCTTGGAGCTAATCAAATCGGGCGAAAAGGAGGGAGCTAAGATGTTAACGGGAGGAAAGCGAGCCAGTCAACCGGGCTACTTTGTGGAGCCCACAGTGTTCGCCAATGTCAAGGACGACATGACTATTGCCAAAGAGGAGATCTTCGGGCCTGTGCAACAGATCTTGCGCTTTAGCGACCTCGAGGAGGTTATCGAACGGGCCAATGACTCTAGCTACGGCCTGGCCGCATCCATTTTCACCAAAGATCTGGACAAGGCCAACTTTCTGATCAACGCTTTGCGCGCTGGCACCGTTTGGATCAACACGTACAACATTTTGGGTGCTCACACGCCCTTCGGCGGCTATAAAAATTCCGGGAAGGGGCGCGAGAACAGCGAATATGCTTTAACTAATTATACAGAAATCAAGAGCGTTATTGTCAAGGTGACAGAGAAGAACTCCTGAGTATGATGCACAGCCAGAAACGATAGCACGTGTCGTATTTTAATAGTTAAGCAGATTGCGATATTTATTATTGTGTAAGATTTACAGCAATTAAATAAATTATGTGGTTACACAATTAAAACAGTGAATACGTTTTGGATTTGTAAAGGAAATACATTGCAGATACATATATGTATATGTATATATAATTTCCCCGTAGATCAGTGTAATAGAATCATAGACTGACTCAAATATCATCTCTGCTCAAGCTTCCGGGTATCTGCTAGTTGGGCGACTCTGCGTGGGCTTGCTGACTCACAGCCTTCCATGAAGACATATTATTCAGTGGAAGCAATTTATAATAAATTTCCCTTTATTAAAATTTACTGAGCTATGCATATCTATAAAAAAGTTCCTTAGCTATTATTAGCAAAAAACAAAAAATCGAAAAAATAGAAAAAAGTTGATGCTTAAATGTTGTTTAAAGTTTTCCATCTATTTTCATAAACTATGTGCACTTTTTCTTTTTTTTTCCTGAAATTATGTTATGTAATTCAACGCTGCAGAGGAGGACAAAAACTTGGTCCGTCTTTGGGCCACTCGACAGGGCTCGTAGTTTTATTAATTATGAAATTGCTTCCATCCATCTATGTATATATATTTGTATATAGGTATATATGTATGTGTAGGCGAGAAGTTGGCAACTTTTGCTACTTGAAGTTTGCAGCGCTTGAGCCAAAATTTGAATATTTGCCTTTTTTAATGCTCAGCTCGTATTTGGGGTGGATTAGTTAGGTCTAGATGTTTGAGACTGTAAGAGCTATATAATGCTTAAAAAACTAATGATTTTCTTGGTTTCACATATCTATGATTCATGATCTTTGATTCTTCTCATATACGTACTCTGAAAGAAGAGAAAGATAAGAGCAGTAGCAGTAGCATTCTGGTTTCACAAGCTTAAGCTTTAAGAATCTTCAGTCTCTTCTCTAAAATATAATATATCATTAATTTGTACAGAGTTTGATTAATTCCCATTTCCAACACTCTCACTGAAATGCCTGCCGGGTATCTCGTAGTCGGTCATGCTCGTTTCGAGCACTTTTGCTTTATTATCTTTGCTGCATTTTTGACTACAAGAAACAAACTTTTCTCATTTGCAGATGTGCGCGCTGTGCCACACGTGGAATAACAAATTGAAGCTGCCCAGCACGTCACGCCCACAACGATTACAAGTGCTGCAACTAGAAGATAGAGAAGGCGAACCAGAAGAAGAAGGAGAAGTAAGAGGAGTGAAAGAGCAACAGCAGCACAAATTTTTATACAAAATACCCCGAACAACTCTAGTGATATGGAACTGTGCATAGCAACAAAGTCAAAAGCTCAAAGTTCAATGCATGAAATCAACTATCAAAATATTAATAATATTAATAAGAATCATAGTAAACGTGAATGCAGCAAAAGCAACAAAATATGCCACCAAAATCAAATGAATACTCTAACGAATACTCAACTATTCAGCCACAAATGCCACACGAAACACAGAGATCGAGACCACCTGAAAAAGCAACAACAAAACCAACGAGCAACTGCACAAAATAGCAACAAACACAACAGCAACAATAACAACATTTGCTATCTGCCATGCCACAGACTTCATCAACTGCTGCCACTGCTGCTGCTGCTGTTAGCCTTGCTGCCACATGCGACAGCATCGCCCGGCAGCAGTCGACGCGATGCTCTGCTCGCCTACTATAAACGCGCTCAGGTGCGCGAGAGCGTGCCGGAATACCAGCTGCACGAGGTAAATGGCTTTGATTTCGATGAGGTGCTGCCCGTAGGCAGTGTGGTGTCCGCGCTGACTAATGCGGAACGCTTGCGCAAACGCAGCGCCACAACGACTACAACCACAGCCGAAGGCACACCACCAACAACGGCAGCAACAACAACAACAACAACACCAGCTGCGGCACAAACAACAACAAGTTCGGCTACAGCCACTGGCAGTAGCAGCAAAAAATCAGAGAAATGTGAACCAAAAGTCCTAGAGACGCTGCCCGATGAGCCGGTAAGTTTTGAATGAAATTTGATAATACCTTGACTAATACTCCTTAGTGATAAATACAAGTTATTTGTGAACAAGTTATTTGTGTTGGCATCTCAGCAGTTAACATTTCGTTTATTAGATCTAAACAGCTTTGGCATACGTTGCGCGGTTATGCAAGCCTATTCGCAGTCTGTTAACAACTTGAATGTTTTTACATAAATTTAGGCAAGCCTAACTCTTTTCTTAAAAGCTAGTGCTTAAGCCTAGCTTTAGCATTTTTGCCGTAAGTTGTACTGTTATGGAACCCAATTATCAGTCTGTCAACGCCTTGAAGCCATACCTCAAAAATCACTGTTGACCGTTTCTCGACATCTTCTTTTATTCACTCTGGGAATAAAATTAGAGAGCAACCGATTGCTTAGGTTCTTTTACAAACTCATTCGGGAAGGGCTGAAAACGGTTTTCTTTTTATACCCTGAACCCATTGAAAACGGGAAATCAGGGTATAATGGTTTTGTGAAAAGTATGTAACAGGCAGAAGGAATCTTCGCAGACCCCATAAAGTATATATATTCTTGATCAGGACGACGAGCTGAGTCGATATAGCCCTGTCCGTCTGTCCGTCCGTCCGTCCGTATGAGCAAAAGGATCTCAGAAGATATAAGAGCTAGAGAGCTGAAATTTGGCATGCATACTCGTGTATACCATAGGCAGTACAAGTTTATCATATTTTTTCGATAACTCATCCGATAACTTTTTATAAAGAATAATCGAAAAATCGACTTGGTTTTTTCAGCCTAATTTGAGCACTTTTAGACCTGGAGACTTCAAATTTGCGTTGTATATAAAGTTAATGTATACAAAGATTTTGAAATTTACAGATTTTGGATACCACGCCCCCTTCGCCCCCAATTTGTAGAAAACGCATTTCAAGTACTAGAGACTTTGGAATTTACATACATTTTAACCATATGATTACGCTCTGAAAGTTTCATTAAGATTGTATATCTACAAAAGAAATTATTCAACAAATAAATTCTCATAATATAGCCCACATTGCAGCGCAGCCCAAGCGCAGCCGCTGCTAACTGCGTAGTCAGCAGAACGCGTGCTTATAAGTGCATGTGTATGTATGTGTGCATAAAAGAAGTCCAGAATAATTAGAATATCAGCTTGGAGGGTTCAGGGTATTTCCTAGTCGAGCAGTCTCGACTGGAGCCTTCTTACTTGTTTTCATATACTTCGCTGCTGTATTGTGTTCCCTACCCTGAACGAAAATCGTCTCTCCTTCTCCTTCATCATCTGCTGCTAGCTCTAAGCTATGCTTGAAAGTAATTACAAGAAAAAGCTTAACTCTTACTTTAACAGCATAGACATGTGACTGTTATTAACATTTCAGCTGTAAGTTTTGCTGTTAACGCATTGAAAATTTTATAAGACAAGCTTATTACGATTGGATTGGCTTCTTTATTAGAGTGTTGTTAACATTTGTACTCGTTGCAGATCTGCAATGAGAGCTGCTTAACAGACACATGATTCTAAATGTTTTTCTTAGCTTATTAAAGTACGAGTCCAAAAATTAAAAATAATTAATAATTAATAAAAAATATCTGTTAAAAAAAATCAGATACTAATACTGAAAGAAATCAATTTTGCTATCCTATATATGACTTGAAAGAGTTGTTTTACAATATGCTCTTAAGGTCACAATCTCAAACTAGTAGCATATGACCTTCGGGGACATCCTAGAAGAACACCTTAAAGTGCACCATAACTAATTGGGTAATCCATTAACTATCTCAATTTCGTAAGCTATTTCTGTCATCCTCTTGGGTCGTTTGGGGGACAATTGTTTTGGCTATGGGAAAAATTGCAGCTTGCAATCGACCCAAAGCGGGCAATTAGCATGAATATTTAAAACTGCTAGCTTGGCAGTTGATAAAATGCTACTCGGTTGAAAATGTCACAAGCAGAAGCGGCAGCCGCTGAAGCAGCAGCATGGGGGATGGGCGTATTCATTTTTTTCGGTGTCTAATCAATAAAATTGCTGAGGCAGCAACCCCACTTGACACCCTTGGTCTCCCACTGACGTGGCTTCTCGAGCATAAGTTGAATCAGACTTTCGCATTTTCATGCTGACAAAAATCTTTTTGCGCGCACGAAATTCGAACGAAAAACCCAGGCAAAAGCCCGTCCCGCCTCGCCATGTTGTTGACGGTCGTAAAAAATATTTCGCATACGCCATGTCTGACGCACATTCTATCTAGCCACAAGCCGAAGGAGAACAGCGCAGCAGAGGGTGTGGCAGGGTTACAGGTATTACATGGGATTTGCAAGCAGACAGCAGGCAGCGGGCAGCGGGGAGTGGGTGGCAAGCGTCAAGCAGTGGGTGGCAGGCCGTAGGAAAGCAGCTCGTCGACTGCTTGACGGCATGTCACGCGTTTTGCTCTCGCAAGTTAATTAAAAGATACTAAAGAAGTCACAGCCAAGGGCTCTGGGCCGTATCTTAGCCTGTATCTGGTTGCCAGTAACTGGTGTGCGGTCTATCAACGATATTTTAATTGAATTTGCATGACAATTCCAACGAGAACTTGCAATTTGAAGATAGCGACACTCTCAACCACAAGCTCATCCGCCAAACAGCTAGTCAGGGATGAGCTCGTGAGTGTTGTTAGATATGCTAGTTATACAAATGCAAAATGTCATTATCGATAATTTGGTAAATCTATTTAAAGTCTTATCGAGTTGAACAGCTCAATTATTTAGTTACATCGACAGACACTGTTAATCGTGCTTGTCCAACTTGAAATTCTGCCTTAAGTTACTTTTGCAGCTATTTTTAGCCAGCTGCGCGATTCGTATAAATATTCAATGGGACAACGTGTAAACAATGTGCCACGTAACAGCTATTCCACTTCCTGCCTTGTTCGCCCACTCACACAGACACACACTCACACACAGGCAAGCACACTGAGAGCATGAGCGATCGATGAGGCAAAGTGAGTGGCTTACTGGCTGGATGCTGGGACTTGACGCAATTGCCAAGCAGCTGAGAGCCATAATTAAAAGATACAATTTCAATTGCTCTGAACAAAATGGCAAGCAAATTTGTAAACTGCCATTAGGTTGCTCTTGGTGTGTAAGTGTGTGTGTGTGTGTGTGAGTGTATGTGCCTGTATGAGTGTGCGATTTGGATCTATACACTTGAGTGTGTCATACTTAGCCACGTAGGTCGCCCACTTGTGTATGTAAAAACGTTGTACAGCATAATGAATAAAGTGGCGCACATTGTAGCACAGCTAAGCTTGGCGTGGGAATAAAAACAAGATAACTAAAAAAAAAGAGCAGCTTTTGGACACACCGAAGCTAAAATACACTAACAAATGTTAAAGAGCAATAATTACAAAGCATTTTTCGTATAGAAACTTGTTGATATAGCTTTTGATAGATATAACGATTTGTTTTTTTTTTTTTTTTTTTTTGCTTCTCAATTATATGGGAAAGTTTGCTGTGAAATTTTCCGTTTAAACTCGAAACTTGTAAGTTACAAAGTTACATAGCTTATAGCATACTTATAATACTTTTTTTGGTGTATATTGGAACGTATTTGGGAGCCTGTCCCGGCTGGTTGTCTTTTGTTTGGCTCTGCGGCTTTGGTCAACAGCGAACGCGTTGTCCACTGCCTGTCAAGCGTTATTGTTGTTGCTTGTTCTTACTGTTATTGTTATTGTTGCTGCTGTTGCTACTGCTGCTGCTGGTTCTGCTCCTCAGTCAGTGTGTGCTTTTGTTACACTCCAACAACAGGCTCGTAAATTTATTTGTATGCCATGCCGCTGCCTATTTGTTTGCCTTTGTTTCAATAACAACGACAGCAAGCACAGCACAGCGAGAACCACAGTGAAGCAACAAAATAACTAACAGCAACGTCAAAATTGTTTAACTAATTTCACCGCACAGATTTGGCTCAGGCCTTGCATCGAAGTCATACTTTATATAAAAATAGGTTTTCAATAGATTGCCTTCACGATTTATAAGCCCAAGCCTATTTAAACAATTGGTTTTCGCATTTTTATTTAGAAAATAATTGATATATAAATAGCTATAATAAATATGCTGAAAATCTTTATTTATTTGCAAATTGAAGACCTGCTGTTTTTCCTATATGAATAAAATATATAAATATTGCTAATTAAGAGTTTCAACAGTAAATGCAAGTAAATTATACCAATCATATTACCACACAGTGTTAAGTTAACAGCTTTTATGACAGCCGAGGCATAAATATTCAATTGAAAAAGTGTTGCATACGCGATAGGCGCAAACCGGAAATGCTGACTATTTATACTTTATCAATTGTGTTGATAAGATAATAAATTTTAATGTCATGGATTTAAAGCAATATAAAGATAAAAAGTAAAAATAAAAAAATGCTCACAGCTATTATAAATTGTATATACAATAAATTCAATAAATTATCATTATTTTTATATTTTTATTATTCAACACAATCTGTCACATTAAATTTGTAGAATAAGTGAAATAAAATACAAATTCAAACCATTCCACAAACATTAATATGAACTGTAAAGCTATTCTCTGGCATCAGCTAAATATTCATACAAAAAAGGGTTGCATAAGCCGCTTAAGAAGGGCCCAGTCGCCTACAGCTTGACTTGGTGCATGCTTAAATGCTTCGTTTTTGAATTACACTTCTTTAGCACATTCAAAAACTTGAAGCGTGATCCACAATTTGCGTGCGCCGCTTGAATAAGCGAACGTTTTGCTAAATTGCAATGCGGCAGAGACTTGAAAAAACACTCAAGCAGGTCGCCCCACGGGCAGTCAGGCAGTTGCTCTGCATAATGAAGATGTGCGCCGGGTAGTGCATACTTCTAAGCTGCCCAGATGAGATTTGTAAGTGTCAACAGCAGCAAAACACAACACAAAAAAAAAATAACAAAAAATAACAGAAGACGAAGAAAAAAAAAAACAACAACAACAACAACACGAAGAATAAACGCAAAGCAAAGCAAAGCAAAGCAGCTGACATATTTTATTCATTAAGCACAAAGCGAATAACACGATGGCAAAACATGCAAATGACAACAACAGCAACGACCAAATGCCATATGGGCATGTAAATATTTTTATGGTCATAAGTAAGAATTTTGTATAAGCATGCACTGAGAGAAATAGTTGCAGAATTGGGTTTAATGCAATTAAAATTAATAAGATTAAGATTAAAAACATAATATATAAAAAAAAAAAAAAGAACTCAACAGAATTGAAATATATTTGACTAGCACGTGCTACCTCTCTCATTTTGCTCCCTTTATTTATTTATTTCTTTGAGTGTACCAAAACATGTGTATGTGTGTTATTACATATATACATACACATATATGGCAAATGCCGGCATATCCGAGTGCGCGACGAGATGTCGAGGCAGGAGACATTAAAAAGCCAGTAAAACGCGCTTTACGGATTTCATTTCAACTGCTTATGGCTTGTGCAAGTGTGTATGAGTGACTGTATGTGTGTGTGTGTGTGTGTGTGTGTGGCACGACACTTGGCATAGTTGCTGGCTATATTTACATGTGTATAAGCAGTTATGCGTGTGTGTGTGTGTGTGTGCCTGCAAATATATGCATGTTTTATTGCACACTCGCTTCTGTTTTGTGGCTTTTGCTATTTACAAGTGTTTCGCATTTGTTGTTGTTGTCGTTTTTGTTTGTTTCTTTCTTTCTTTGACGGAGACCGCAACACGCCTGAATGGATCGACCCTCTCCATATGAGTGTGTGACTGTGTGTGTGTGTGTGTGTGTTAGTTATTTGTGTACAAATATGTTTGTTTCTTGTTAATAATTCATTTGGCTTTTCATCTGCCACACATAACGTATACGCAATGTGGTCGCTCCAACGCGTCGAGCATTGCTAATGGGAAATATTTGTTTGAAAAGCCAAAGGTGACTCACCCACACACATACACGCACACAACCACAGCCTGCCCTCCACTCAGCTTAATCCCCTTCTTTCTCTACGCTGCTGCTGTTACCTTTTGTTACCAAAAGGCATAATGATGTCATCAGAGTTGTCCTTTCCAGCGACGCATCTGTGCCCACTAGAACAGAGCGCAGCTCTCTCTCTCTCTCTCTTTCTCTCTCTCGCGCGCGCGCGCTTTTTATATATATAGCATTAGTATCATTTTGCTACGCTGCCTTGCCTGGACATTAAATCGTATTATTTGCCAACAACTTTTTGCATGCCAGTACGCAGCAAACCAACCCAAAGGTGTTGAACCGGGCAAAAGCATGCGTCATGTGAATAATTAATAGCCAACACACACCACACATATACAACGAGGAGTCGCTTTCTGCTGGGGTCATCTTATTTACGTATGCTTAATTTTCTTCGCGTTCACACCAATTATATCACCCACTTAAGGTTAGCACGCATTTTCCGACCCCCTTCATTTGATATTCGGGCTAAGGTGTGCTTTAGTCTAGGGCAAACATAGCCTAACAGCCCTTGAGACTCATGTGTGCAGCACAGCTTATCATATAACTAGCTCGGATTACATCTCCTCTTACGCTTAGCTTTGCTTTGCTGTTTACAAATTTTCAATGCTTTCCATTTGGGTTTACTCTGCGGTATACATATAAGTGTATATGAATATATACAAAGTTACGCTCTTAAAATAACTTTGTCTTCTGGGTGTTGTCCACTTTTGTATTCTTCTGTGTGCTGTATTCGTAAACGTTGCATAAGCAGTGCTACTTGAAATAGAGCGATAAGGTTATGGAAAATTTACTGAGAAATTATAAAAGTTGGCCAAGGAATCGAACATCCAAAGCATAAATAATTGATATGATATTGATTTATATAAATATATGTATATATAACTTTCTACTTTCTATTGAATTTTCAGTTTTACACCTTCGCCGAAATAGCCGAGGACGCAGCACGAAAATTCACGGAATTCCTATCGAATAAATTTCCAAATGCCAACATGCCCATCGCCATAGATGAGCAGACGCGAGCGGAGGTTAGCCATCGGGCGAACGCCATTGCCAGCCACGCCCTCAACGAGGATGACAATCTGCTGGCATTTGCCATCGCGGCGCCCAGCATACACACAGTCGTTGTCAAATTCAGGGACAATGTGACGGTCAGTCTCTGAGCCAGCGACAATGAAAGCAAATGGCATTTAGCTTACATAGCGCTTAACTGATTTATGCTCTTTGCTCTTCATTCATTCATTCTTACATTTTATTCGTCTCCCATTTCACTTTCAGATACCACCGAATGAGGTGCATAATAAGGCGTACTTGGGTTCCTATTGGCGAGAATTGGGGTGAGTTGTAGCATAAACGAAAAGTTCTATACAAATTAAAAACTTAAAATTCATAAATAAATTGGTATAATATTTAAATATTATATTTTCAAAAATATACATTACTTAAATATTTATATTATTTTTATTACTGCTTTATATATTTTCAATTTTCTATTTATGTTTGCGTATTTAAGAAATTTGTATTTGTTGACAAATTCTTATTTCGTTTTATTAAATGATTTAAATGTTGTATGTCCCTAATGGATCAAAACAAAGCACATATAATATAATACTATTAACTAACTATAGCCCACGCTTGCGTGCAGTTGACAGTTCACTAATTGCTTTGATCCTATTGAAAATACTTATAGTGCCGCCTGGAATAGCAGCGATGGCACCCAGGAGTGGGGAGCGCCCTTTCGTGACTGCAACCTGTTGACGGGGCGCTGGCTGTGGCCATTTCGCATATCATTCACCGACCACCGAATCAAGTGAGTTGCCAATGATAATTAGATATATACATATGTATGTATGTATAGTTTATGATTGACAGATTGACGATCGATACACGGATATAAATGTTCAAGAGTTAGCAAGGCTTAATAATTATTTGATAAGAAATCAATTTAAATGTTTAATCCATACTTTACTTTAAGATAAATGCCCTGCTTAAATTTTAAAAATTTAACTTAGTTATTTTACATAAAAAGAGTGGACGGATAATTCTTTAATATCTATTAAAACATTAAAAGAATCAAAGCAAAGCTGTTTAAATTAAGCTTTCAATTCATTACATCATATGCTTTAATGAACTTTTTGTTGCTTGCCCGTTCCAGTAGCTGTTAGCATAGATGTTAACCAAAAATGTTAGAAACAAAGCTAACACCGTTTGTTTACATTTACACTTTTGCAGAATTGTTGCTGCTGCATTCGTAGCCGCTGATGAGGACGTTTGCAACGATGGCCTGGAGGAGGTTTTTGGCAGGCGTCACGGGTAATACAAGCCACAACACAATCCTATATATATCTATATCTAAAACTGCTTTACATTCTTCAGCTGCGATCGCAATACCACATTTTGCCTGCTGGTGGAGAATAAGCCGGCGGCCAGCCGTGATGTCTACACGTGTTTGTGCCGCGAATCGTATTACCTGCCCAATTCAACGTTGCAGGGCTTTCGCGGTGATCTGGTGGAGCTGTCCGAGGGCTTCGACAACTACTCGTGCATACCCTGTCCGGGTGGCTGCAGTCACTGTGATCAGCATGGCGTTTGCCTCAACTTTCAGGAGGAGGACACACTCAACTTGGATGCCTGTCTGCGCCTGCTGGTCGCCATTGTGCTGGGCGCCTGCATTCTCTGCTGCGTGGTGCTCAGCGTGATTGTGTTTAGGCAACGCAAGTGCAAGGTGAATGCGGCAAGCAGACATCCCTTAGCGACAACCCAACACTCTTCAACACTCTTCCATTTCAGGCCATTGCATCGGGCATGTGGACTGTGCTGGAGACCATACTGCTGGGCATTGTATTACTTTATGCATCGGTTCGTTAGTTTGTCAACCTGTCAAATTGTCTGTATGGTAATGAAATCTCGTGTTAGGTTGCCGTCCATTTCTTTCCCGCCTCCACGGAGCGCTGCTTGCTGGAGCCCTGGCTGCGCGAGATTGGCTTTATCACGTGCTATGGTGCGATTATCTTGAAACTATATCGCCATCTGGTGGACTTTCGCACACGCAAAGCGCATCGTTGGGTGCTCCGCGATGTGGATTTACTCAAATATCTGGGCACCATGGTCTTTGCCGTTATCTGTTATATGTCCGCGTTCACGGCCTCGTCGCTCGATCTGCTGGAGAGCGCCCAGTTGGAAAGTCTGCGAGAGGTCAGCACCAACACCTGCCATCCTCTCAAATGGGAACTGGTGACGCAGACCAGCGAGATGCTCATCCTCTGCTTTGGCCTACATTTGGCCATTGCCAGTCGCAATGCCAATACACAGTTTCGGGTGAGCAAACGACATTAATTTGATGTCCTTCTAAATGAAGCTTATCTCTATTCAGTTAAAATCGATTAAAAACAAAAAACAAATTTCACATCTTGTTTTTATACCCTGAACCCATTAAGAGATCATTGACATATCTCGAATATACACGAAAGAGTTTAAAAATAAAGTGTACAAGTTCATAGAGATACATTTTTTTTTTTTTTTTATATTGAAAATATATTCAGATAAAAAGTCGATAAATATCGATAATTGAAACCTTTATCATTTAAAGCGAATGTAAGCAATAAAAAAGAATAATAAAATTATTAATATTAGCTCATTAGCTCTACTTTGATCTCTGTTAGAAATTTGAAAATTTATTAATTTGAATTTATATCTAAGGCTCATAGATATAAATTCAAATTAATAAATTTTAAAATTTCTAACAGAGATCAAACTAGAGCTAATGAAAATCGTTATATGTATCTTTAGTATAAGGAAAACAACAAAATTTTGTTTCCTAATTATATTTTATCTATAATAAGATTTAATTTCCTAACAATCTCTCTCTCTCTCTATCTCTCTCTCTGTTTTCGTCTTCACACAAAACAAAATTTTCTTGATAATATTCTTCTTAAATTTGACTTCTTTATTTTTACCACTCTTACATTTTGCAGGAGCGTCAATTTCTGGTGACAACATTAACGCTGGAGTTCCTTGTGTCGTCCAGTTTCTATTTTCTGCGCTTTTTCTATTTGCCGGAAATGAGTCCCAGCGCCATTTTGCTGGCGCTGTTTGTGCGCTCGCAGCTGACGAATAGCTTCGCCTTGGGTTTGATATTTGTGCCAAAATTGTGGTATCAGCACAAGCAGGTAACACAATTTGTTGACAATTTTATTTACGTCGCTTAAGTTTTTCATATGATTTACAATTAACATTTGGTTTAACATTGAGATTTATTTCTTGCTAACAAAAGAAAAAAAAAAAAAAAAAGAATTTAATTGGAAAAAGTGCGTTCAAAGTTTGTTCGAGTTAAATACATATACCATATACAATATTACATATTTATATATATGTATGTATATATACATATATATAACCTAGAAAGTTGAGATATTCCCGCCGTAGGCTCAGTTTGTGATCATTTGTCCGCAGTCGCTTGTCTCGTCTCGTCTTGTATTGGTCCAAATATATCGTAAATCGTAAATCGTACTCGTTCTTGTATTTGGTATTAACATTTGGTTGAGGAAACGATTTTTGTAAAAAAAATTTAAATAAATAAATAAATAAAATAAACATCAAACTGTAATTTGAAAACGCCGAAGAAAGCTTTTTGCTAAATACAAAATTAATTTCATAGAATTAACAAACAAAAAAAAATAAATTATAATTTGTCGAGTTGAATTCATTATGGTTTCTATTCATTTTTTGGAGTTACAAAATACAATTTTAGTATTAAGCTAACATTTTCATGAATTTTAGTCAAGCTATGAAGTTGCTGCAAGTGTCATTTTTGTACCCGAATGTTTACTGTATGTATTTATCGAAGTTCTTGATTTCATCTCGTGTTGCGTTTTATTTCGTTCTAACTGCACCCGAGCTCTTAAGTTCGCACAACTGTATTCGCTTTTCTTTAATTAAGACGTTAACCAACACTATGGCTGCATGCGTGCGATTGTGTGTGAGTGCATGCATTTACTTAACACATTACAGCTAAGACAACCATACAATTTATAATGACAAAAATCGGTTTCCTTTAATACCCAACATGTATACCAAAACTATAGAGTATTCTCTTCTTCTTCCACATTATAATCTATAACTCTGTGTCTCTCACTTGCGCTCTCTCTCTCTCTATCGCTCTGCCTCTCTCTCTGTAATTCTTTGTTAACCCATGCTACTCACCGTCTATCTCTCTAACCTAAAGTAGTTCTCTTAGCCAAAGTCCAAAGTAACGTTTAGTCTCGTCGCTATTTAAGTTTAGATTTTGACCTATGTTTATCTCATTTACAGCACCACAAGAGACATAACCACGCCCACGCCCCAACAGACACACATTTATAAAATCACACTAATAAGCCATACAAAAGCTCAGAGAAAAAAACTACCTCAAAATTTAAAATCTAAAAGTTATAAGCTGAAAAGCAAATCTCTTAACTTAAGTTCAACAAAAAACTCTATTAAACTTTCAATAAGAAAACTATCAAGTTTACAAACTAAATTTCTAAGTATATACTTTTTCAAGTCACTCACACTAAAAATTACAAGATTTTTATATACATTTTCTCTGAGAGTAATCATACAAATTCCATACACAATTACACATTCCACAATTTGACACAAAGCGCACTAAAAATTTCTTCTATACTTTTACCAATTCTCAATATTTATAAATTTTGTTTTTCTATACGTTAACCCTTGATGTTCAGTTAAAATTTCCGTTTCCTTAACCATTTCCGTTTCAACTGTTTCAAACGTTAAGCGTTAGCTTTTCCGTTTTTGTTTCGGTTTCCGTTTTCATTTCCGTTCCGTTCCGTTCCGTTTTCGTACGGTACGCTGAGTGTGTGGTTTGCGGTGTTTGTTGCATCTTCATAGCTTGCAGGTTCGTTCGCTTGCGTATGATCTATCAATGCGTTTACCTGTGGATGCTTTCAAGGGTACGTCACACGATGCCGGCCAGCGTTTGGGCGGCGGCTATGCGGGCCTGTGCCTGGGCGATCCCGACATTGGTGAGCTGACCATATCCGAAATGAGTCCCGAGGATATACGTGCCGAACTCAAAAGGTGAGCGCCATTAACCGTACCGATTACGTTCACGTTTCATTGCCATTCCGTTCCGCTCGACTGTAGACTGTACACACAACTGGAGATACTGAAGAACAAGACACTGCGCCAGGATAATCCGCACATTAGCAAAAGGCGCGGCGGTCGCAAGGCGGGTCACCGCCGCTTCTCATTGCAAGTAAGTGACTGAAGATCAACTGGCCGTCAAGTCAGCGTCTTCACTGTAAAATACATTTACATCAAGGCCCAGTCCAGCCAGTGAAATGAACAAAGCTCTTACTTGCAAAGCAAAGCCAAAAGTTGTCTCGATGTTTTTAAAACGCAAAAACCAAGTTTCCCCAGCCCGAGCCCCCTATCAAAGCCCAAGCTCTCCCACTTTCTATCTATATATCTCTTTTTTTCTCTCTTTATCTTAAACTCCATTTTCACTTGTAAAATATTTCTGTGTCAATATATATGAATATTAATTGAAATATCTATATACATATATCATTGTTCTTGTCATGACTTGTACTATATAATGAAACAAACAAAACAAAAACTCAAACCCACCAACAAAAACCAAAAAATAAACTATATGTAGAAAAAGGGCAGCAAAGATAAGGTAAGCAACGTCAGTCTCTCTCTCTCTCTGTCTGTCTCTCTCACTGTTTAATACACGTAAAGCTAACCTAAAGAAAATTCTATCTAAATCATAACCTAACTATGTGTTGTG
Source organism: Drosophila mojavensis (assembly GCF_018153725.1). Lineage (NCBI taxonomy): Eukaryota > Metazoa > Arthropoda > Insecta > Diptera > Drosophilidae > Drosophila > Drosophila mojavensis. The sequence goes on from NW_025318872.1 coordinate 1,471,629, forward strand.
CCTAACCTAAAAAAAAAAAAAAAATAATAATAATAATTAATTAAAGTATAAATTGGGCACGTTTGTCTATAGCGCCTAACTCAACGTAACATATCGTTAAGTCTTCAACTACCACTGAGCATGCAGGCCTAATCTACCAAAAACCCACTAAAAAATAAAATAGCTGATTGTACCTTTGTGTCCTCTGAGTCTCTGTCTACAGTGTCCCCTAAACATGCATGCACACCCAATAGCACTTCATACATACTCGTATCTAAACTAAATCTAAAATAAAAGAAATATATTCAACAAAAGAACTAACAAATGCACTCAACAAAATTATATTGCTGAATCGAGAAACTGCCCTATATAATATGTAGAAAAACCTTTCGCAGGCTTTAAGTGCCAAACATCGCAGCAATAAGCATCATCAGGATATTGAGATAACCGAAGCGGAGCCATCACGCACGCCCGAGGACTCAGTTTGCAGTGGTGAGGGGCCGACAGATACCTATGCCGAAATATCGGGCATATCGCATTCAATGCTATCCCATTCAATGGTATCGCATTCCGTTGTCTCGCACTCCAAATAAACCTTGAACGATGCGCCCCAAATACTTGTAAATAACTCAAAGGAAGATAGAAACACAAAAGAAAAACTAGGTATATATTAATGCTATATACACATACATATATAGTATATAGTATATATATATATATATATATATATATATATATATATATATATATATATATATATATGTGAATGTATGTAACTGAGAATTAGGTGCAGCATTATAACAAATAGCGCAACAACACAAACAATAAAAGAAATTACTTTAATTTTTTGCAATGAGAATGAGCAAATGTTAAAAAATATATACTAAAAATATAATATATTAAAGAAAAAAATATACAAACAATAAAAAACATTACTTTATTTTAACAAAGAAAAAGAAGACGAAGAAGAGTGTGCCATGGAGCAGTGTTGAATAACAACAAAATAAAATGTGAAAATGAATTTTTGTACAATTTTGATAAATTTTTAAGAGCTGTTTTTGTGCGTGTGGTTTGTTTGTTTGTTTTTCATTTATTCAAATGTGACAAGAGCAAGACGATGATCAAATTGAAATAGAAGAGTTGAAAACAGAGCCCACCTGTGTAGGTAAACGTTAAACTGTTGCAGCAATATAAGTTTTCTTACACTGCTTGTTTTACTCTCTGTTATTTGAAATAATTTCAACTGAGTTCCTTGAAAGTAACTAAAGAAAATATATGTTTCATAATTTACCTTTCATTTGTCAACCGCAATAAAAATATCTAATGAAAAACTCAAAAGACAATTCCTAATGGTCGTAAATCAGTTGTAAATTTGAGCTTATAGGCAATACTTACTTATACACATACTAGAAATTCCTAAACCTCAACCCCCCCCACACTCCTTCCCCCATTAACTAAACAACTTACACAATCGACGCCTAGACTTTAAAATATGTATGTACTTTATATAATTATATATATATATATAAATATACTGAAAGATATATTGTAAAACCACAGCAACTAATCAGCGTATAGCGAATATTTGTATATACTATACCAATACATGCATATACATATATATGCAGATGCATAATGATTTATGCGCATATCTGAAGTATGCGAAATTGAAAAAAAAAAAAAAAACAAAAACAAAAAACTTATAATAATAACAAAAAAATACTAGATCAAAGCGAGGCACTTGTTAACTTTCTGACAGAGCGAACAAAAAATTGAAAAAAAAATAAATAAATTATTAAATTGTTGTATAATTTTACAGTTTAAAACTATGGGGGGCGGGGCAGGTTTAACGATCGTTCTGAATGTTAATAATAGTCTAGTAGCTAAAAGAAAAATAAAAAATAAAGGAAAACATTTGTCCAAAATGAACATTTTATTTCAACAAATTATTATTATTTTTTGCTAATAAAGTAACGAAATACATTTGAAATGTATTTTGAAATTGTATTACTCCGATAGCCACATAAGACATTTAAATCGAAAATAATTCAGAATAGATAAGTCCAAATAAATGAGAACAAGGAAGATTTCAAAATCCATCAAAAAATATACAGTATACAGTACACAGGCATTTATATGAGGTATATATGTATATATATATATAAGCCTAAAAGATTGGAAAATATTTGGAAGTTAGATAAAAACAAACACAGACACACACTCACAGACAAACATGCATGCAACAAGTTGAGCATTTAAAAAAATAAATAAAAATTTAAAACAACTTTTTGATTGCGTTTGATCAAAGAGCTATGTGTATAAAATATTGATATATTGAACTAAATGGCATATATACATAAATATATAAATTATATAGGAATGTATGTAATTGAAAATAATGTATGTGTGTGTATCAGCATTACAATAAAAAACAAACAAATTTAAGAAATAGTAATAAAAAATAAATATGAAATAATACCAAATAAAAATAGATGGCATACTAAAATTTAGTTGCTCATTGCAAAAGAATATTTCTCAAAAATTCAAAAAGAAAAAAACAAATTTTGCAAGTGTGATAGTGTTCATAATATTCGTTCATTGTAATTAAATGTAATAAAAGAAGCAGAAAAAAAAATCCAATCACGCGATAATTACAAACTGTAATCCTTTGTCTACATGTATTCCCCTTTAAGACAAAAGCAGGGCAAAGAAAAAATGAAATCTAACATTAAAAAAATTGTAACACAAATTATTTTCAAAAATGAATTACAATAGAAAAGAAAAAGAACAAAACCCAAAAGAGCGACAACAAAAAATGATACTAATAAACATAAATAATGATTAAATCAAATATTTGCCGTTATCTGTTATATGTCCGCGTTCACGGCCTCGTCGCTCGATCTGCTGGAGAGCGCCCAGTTGGAAAGTCTGCGAGAGGTCAGCACCAACACCTGCCATCCTCTCAAATGGGAACTGGTGACGCAGACCAGCGAGATGCTCATCCTCTGCTTTGGCCTACATTTGGCCATTGCCAGTCGCAATGCCAATACACAGTTTCGGGTGAGCAAACGACATTAATTTGATGTCCTTCTAAATGAAGCTTATCTCTATTCAGTTAAAATCGATTAAAAACAAAAAACAAATTTCACATCTTGTTTTTATACCCTGAACCCATTAAGAGATCATTGACATATCTCGAATATACACGAAAGAGTTTAAAAATAAAGTGTACAAGTTCATAGAGATACATTTTTTTTTTTTTTTATATTGAAAATATATTCAGATAAAAAGTCGATAAATATCGATAATTGAAACCTTTATCATTTAAAGCGAATGTAAGCAATAAAAAAGAATAATAAAATTATTAATATTAGCTCATTAGCTCTACTTTGATCTCTGTTAGAAATTTGAAAATTTATTAATTTGAATTTATATCTAAGGCTCATAGATATAAATTCAAATTAATAAATTTTAAAATTTCTAACAGAGATCAAACTAGAGCTAATGAAAATCGTTATATGTATCTTTAGTATAAGGAAAACAACAAAATTTTGTTTCCTAATTATATTTTATCTATAATAAGATTTAATTTCCTAACAATCTCTCTCTCTCTCTATCTCTCTCTCTGTTTTCGTCTTCACACAAAACAAAATTTTCTTGATAATATTCTTCTTAAATTTGACTTCTTTATTTTTACCACTCTTACATTTTGCAGGAGCGTCAATTTCTGGTGACAACATTAACGCTGGAGTTCCTTGTGTCGTCCAGTTTCTATTTTCTGCGCTTTTTCTATTTGCCGGAAATGAGTCCCAGCGCCATTTTGCTGGCGCTGTTTGTGCGCTCGCAGCTGACGAATAGCTTCGCCTTGGGTTTGATATTTGTGCCAAAATTGTGGTATCAGCACAAGCAGGTAACACAATTTGTTGACAATTTTATTTACGTCGCTTAAGTTTTTCATATGATTTACAATTAACATTTGGTTTAACATTGAGATTTATTTCTTGCTAACAAAAGAACAAAAAAAAAAAAAAAAAGAATTTAATTGGAAAAAGTGCGTTCAAAGTTTGTTCGAGTTAAATACATATACCATATACAATATTACATATTTATATATATGTATGTATATATACATATATATAACCTAGAAAGTTGAGATATTCCCGCCGTAGGCTCAGTTTGTGATCATTTGTCCGCAGTCGCTTGTCTCGTCTCGTCTTGTATTGGTCCAAATATATCGTAAATCGTAAATCGTACTCGTTCTTGTATTTGGTATTAACATTTGGTTGAGGAAACGATTTTTGTAAAAAAAATTTAAATAAATAAATAAATAAAATAAACATCAAACTGTAATTTGAAAACGCCGAAGAAAGCTTTTTGCTAAATACAAAATTAATTTCATAGAATTAACAAACAAAAAAAAATAAATTATAATTTGTCGAGTTGAATTCATTATGGTTTCTATTCATTTTTTGGAGTTACAAAATACAATTTTAGTATTAAGCTAACATTTTCATGAATTTTAGTCAAGCTATGAAGTTGCTGCAAGTGTCATTTTTGTACCCGAATGTTTACTGTATGTATTTATCGAAGTTCTTGATTTCATCTCGTGTTGCGTTTTATTTCGTTCTAACTGCACCCGAGCTCTTAAGTTCGCACAACTGTATTCGCTTTTCTTTAATTAAGACGTTAACCAACACTATGGCTGCATGCGTGCGATTGTGTGTGAGTGCATGCATTTACTTAACACATTACAGCTAAGACAACCATACAATTTATAATGACAAAAATCGGTTTCCTTTAATACCCAACATGTATACCAAAACTATAGAGTATTCTCTTCTTCTTCCACATTATAATCTATAACTCTGTGTCTCTCACTTGCGCTCTCTCTCTCTCTATCGCTCTGCCTCTCTCTCTGTAATTCTTTGTTAACCCATGCTACTCACCGTCTATCTCTCTAACCTAAAGTAGTTCTCTTAGCCAAAGTCCAAAGTAACGTTTAGTCTCGTCGCTATTTAAGTTTAGATTTTGACCTATGTTTATCTCATTTACAGCACCACAAGAGACATAACCACGCCCACGCCCCAACAGACACACATTTATAAAATCACACTAATAAGCCATACAAAAGCTCAGAGAAAAAAACTACCTCAAAATTTAAAATCTAAAAGTTATAAGCTGAAAAGCAAATCTCTTAACTTAAGTTCAACAAAAAACTCTATTAAACTTTCAATAAGAAAACTATCAAGTTTACAAACTAAATTTCTAAGTATATACTTTTTCAAGTCACTCACACTAAAAATTACAAGATTTTTATATACATTTTCTCTGAGAGTAATCATACAAATTCCATACACAATTACACATTCCACAATTTGACACAAAGCGCACTAAAAATTTCTTCTATACTTTTACCAATTCTCAATATTTATAAATTTTGTTTTTCTATACGTTAACCCTTGATGTTCAGTTAAAATTTCCGTTTCCTTAACCATTTCCGTTTCAACTGTTTCAAACGTTAAGCGTTAGCTTTTCCGTTTTTGTTTCGGTTTCCGTTTTCATTTCCGTTCCGTTCCGTTCCGTTTTCGTACGGTACGCTGAGTGTGTGGTTTGCGGTGTTTGTTGCATCTTCATAGCTTGCAGGTTCGTTCGCTTGCGTATGATCTATCAATGCGTTTACCTGTGGATGCTTTCAAGGGTACGTCACACGATGCCGGCCAGCGTTTGGGCGGCGGCTATGCGGGCCTGTGCCTGGGCGATCCCGACATTGGTGAGCTGACCATATCCGAAATGAGTCCCGAGGATATACGTGCCGAACTCAAAAGGTGAGCGCCATTAACCGTACCGATTACGTTCACGTTTCATTGCCATTCCGTTCCGCTCGACTGTAGACTGTACACACAACTGGAGATACTGAAGAACAAGACACTGCGCCAGGATAATCCGCACATTAGCAAAAGGCGCGGCGGTCGCAAGGCGGGTCACCGCCGCTTCTCATTGCAAGTAAGTGACTGAAGATCAACTGGCCGTCAAGTCAGCGTCTTCACTGTAAAATACATTTACATCAAGGCCCAGTCCAGCCAGTGAAATGAACAAAGCTCTTACTTGCAAAGCAAAGCCAAAAGTTGTCTCGATGTTTTTAAAACGCAAAAACCAAGTTTCCCCAGCCCGAGCCCCCTATCAAAGCCCAAGCTCTCCCACTTTCTATCTATATATCTCTTTTTTCTCTCTTTATCTTAAACTCCATTTTCACTTGTAAAATATTTCTGTGTCAATATATATGAATATTAATTGAAATATCTATATACATATATCATTGTTCTTGTCATGACTTGTACTATATAATGAAACAAACAAAACAAAAACTCAAACCCACCAACAAAAACCAAAAAATAAACTATATGTAGAAAAAGGGCAGCAAAGATAAGGTAAGCAACGTCAGTCTCTCTCTCTCTCTGTCTGTCTCTCTCACTGTTTAATACACGTAAAGCTAACCTAAAGAAAATTCTATCTAAATCATAACCTAACTATGTGTTGTGCCTAACCTAAAAAAAAAAAAAAAATAATAATAATAATTAATTAAAGTATAAATTGGGCACGTTTGTCTATAGCGCCTAACTCAACGTAACATATCGTTAAGTCTTCAACTACCACTGAGCATGCAGGCCTAATCTACCAAAAAACCCACTAAAAAATAAAATAGCTGATTGTACCTTTGTGTCCTCTGAGTCTCTGTCTACAGTGTCCCCTAAACATGCATGCACACCCAATAGCACTTCATACATACTCGTATCTAAACTAAATCTAAAATAAAAGAAATATATTCAACAAAAGAACTAACAAATGCACTCAACAAAATTATATTGCTGAATCGAGAAACTGCCCTATATAATATGTAGAAAAACCTTTCGCAGGCTTTAAGTGCCAAACATCGCAGCAATAAGCATCATCAGGATATTGAGATAACCGAAGCGGAGCCATCACGCACGCCCGAGGACTCAGTTTGCAGTGGTGAGGGGCCGACAGATACCTATGCCGAAATATCGGGCATATCGCATTCAATGCTATCCCATTCAATGGTATCGCATTCCGTTGTCTCGCACTCCAAATAAACCTTGAACGATGCGCCCCAAATACTTGTAAATAACTCAAAGGAAGATAGAAACACAAAAGAAAAACTAGGTATATATTAATGCTATATACACATACATATATAGTATATATATATATATATATATATATATATATATATATATATATATATATATATATATATATATATATATATATATATATGTGAATGTATGTAACTGAGAATTAGGTGCAGCATTATAACAAATAGCGCAACAACACAAACAATAAAAGAAATTACTTTAATTTTTTGCAATGAGAATGAGCAAATGTTAAAAAAATATATACTAAAAATATAATATATTAAAGAAAAAAATATACAAACAATAAAAAACATTACTTTATTTTAACAAAGAAAAAGAAGACGAAGAAGAGTGTGCCATGGAGCAGTGTTGAATAACAACAAAATAAAATGTGAAAATGAATTTTTGTACAATTTTGATAAATTTTTAAGAGCTGTTTTTGTGCGTGTGGTTTGTTTGTTTGTTTTTCATTTATTCAAATGTGACAAGAGCAAGACGATGATCAAATTGAAATAGAAGAGTTGAAAACAGAGCCCACCTGTGTAGGTAAACGTTAAACTGTTGCAGCAATATAAGTTTTCTTACACTGCTTGTTTTACTCTCTGTTATTTGAAATAATTTCAACTGAGTTCCTTGAAAGTAACTAAAGAAAATATATGTTTCATAATTTACCTTTCATTTGTCAACCGCAATAAAAATATCTAATGAAAAACTCAAAAGACAATTCCTAATGGTCGTAAATCAGTTGTAAATTTGAGCTTATAGGCAATACTTACTTATACACATACTAGAAATTCCTAAACCTCAACCCCCCCCCCACACTCCTTCCCCCATTAACTAAACAACTTACACAATCGACGCCTAGACTTTAAAATATGTATGTACTTTATATAATTATATATATATATATAAATATACTGAAAGATATATTGTAAAACCACAGCAACTAATCAGCGTATAGCGAATATTTGTATATACTATACCAATACATGCATATACATATATATGCAGATGCATAATGATTTATGCGCATATCTGAAGTATGCGAAATTGAAAAAAAAAAAAAAAAAACAAAAAACTTATAATAATAACAAAAAAATACTAGATCAAAGCGAGGCACTTGTTAACTTTCTGACAGAGCGAACAAAAAATTGAAAAAAAATAAATAAATTATTAAATTGTTGTATAATTTTACAGTTTAAAACTATGGGGGGCGGGGCAGGTTTAACGATCGTTCTGAATGTTAATAATAGTCTAGTAGCTAAAAGAAAAATAAAAAATAAAGGAAAACATTTGTCCAAAATGAACATTTTATTTCAACAAATTATTATTATTTTTTGCTAATAAAGTAACGAAATACATTTGAAATGTATTTTGAAATTGTATTACTCCGATAGCCACATAAGACATTTAAATCGAAAATAATTCAGAATAGATAAGTCCAAATAAATGAGAACAAGGAAGATTTCAAAATCCATCAAAAAATATACAGTATACAGTACACAGGCATTTATATGAGGTATATATGTATATATATATATAAGCCTAAAAGATTGGAAAATATTTGGAAGTTAGATAAAAACAAACACAGACACACACTCACAGACAAACATGCATGCAACAAGTTGAGCATTTAAAAAAATAAATAAAAATTTAAAACAACTTTTTGATTGCGTTTGATCAAAGAGCTATGTGTATAAAATATTGATATATTGAACTAAATGGCATATATACATAAATATATAAATTATATAGGAATGTATGTAATTGAAAATAATGTATGTGTGTGTATCAGCATTACAATAAAAAAACAAACAAATTTAAGAAATAGTAATAAAAAATAAATATGAAATAATACCAAATAAAAATAGATGGCATACTAAAATTTAGTTGCTCATTGCAAAAGAATATTTCTCAAAAATTCAAAAAGAAAAAAACAAATTTTGCAAGTGTGATAGTGTTCATAATATTCGTTCATTGTAATTAAATGTAATAAAAGAAGCAGAAAAAAAAATCCAATCACGCGATAATTACAAACTGTAATCCTTTGTCTACATGTATTCCCCTTTAAGACAAAAGCAGGGCAAAGAAAAAATGAAATCTAACATTAAAAAAATTGTAACACAAATTATTTTCAAAAATGAATTACAATAGAAAAGAAAAAGAACAAAACCCAAAAGAGCGACAACAAAAAATGATACTAATAAACATAAATAATGATTAAATCAAATATTTAAACTGTGTATTCTATTTAAAAGTAGAAGAGAGAAGTGAAAAGAGTTGCAAAAAGATATTTTAAGGGGAAAGTGGAAATCATTGCAAAAATGTAACTTTCGTGCTCTTCATAGAGAACTTCTCTTTGAGTGTCTTCTTCTAGGAGAGCTATATATACCACATTTATGACATAACTGACAAGATCTAATATATATTTGGGTACTTTTATCAGAAGGTAATTTGCCAGACTACAGTATACATATGGCTAAGAGGTCATAAAGAACTAACCAGGTATACTCTATTATATACACTAGGAGACCTATAGTATTCTAATACTCATATATGATATACAGTAGTAAACATAGCATATACAAAAAGTTATTATACCAGCAAATATATAACATATATAAGATGAATCTGTACAATTAGGTACACACGCAGCTTATACATAGAAACAGGCAGTGATAGTGTTCCTTTTTCTCAACTTTTCGCTTGTACTTTGTACATCTTCTTCGTACAACTTTGAATAGAAAACTTGGATGGCTTCAAAGAGAATTGACAGCTATACTAGAATACTAGAATCTAATCATACTTGCGAAATATCGTCTATTATCTACATACATCATCTCACTTATATCATCGATCCTATCGAAGCTAGTTTCAACGTAAGTATATTCCTATATACAAAACCCAGTCAATATATCCGAAGACAATCTGATACAAACGCTGCTCTTATAATATTTCTACAATTCGGACCTTTATTCGTTTATAGTATACTATATATGTATATAGATCTCTTCAATTAATTTCCTTATTTTTTAAATTTAATTGAAATATTGCTTGAACATGATTTCAAGAGTTTTGTTTTTTGTCATTTGTCTTCTTCAGTTTTTCGTTTTGTTAGATTGCAAATTGCATACAAATTATGAATTAATTTTATTTAAATTTAATTATAACTTTAATTACAATTTTTAAGACTATTTACTCACTTTGCTTGCTTTGTTCGCCATCATTTCGTAGTTAGTTAATTAGTTAGTTTAACTTAGTTAGGATCTAGCAGTTATTATTTGCATTTAGTACGTATCGATTTTTTTTCTTTTCGTTTCTCACTTTAGCTTTTATTATTTCTATTTATTTTTCTTTTGTTTTTTGTTTTCTTTGTTTTTGAGAGAAGCGAGCTTTGCGTTTGGTTTTGTTTTTTTGGTTGCTTTTGATCGTCAACTTGGTTTATTAAAACTTAAATAAAAATTACAATAATTAGTTAATTACTTAGAATTTATTTTGGTTTTACATGCGCTGCGCATTTGTTTTTGTTGCTGTGCCTATATGTGTGTATGTGAGTGTGTGTAGGTAGACTTTTTGTTTGAGTGTATTAATAATAATATATAGTTATAATATTAGATGTACATTATACATTTATATAACACTATATCTGCTTTGTAAAAATTTACAATTGGTTTTGGTTGCGTTTTGTTTTTATGTTTTCCATTTGCTACAGTTTAGTTAAATTAGTAATTAGTTTTTAGTACATACAACTTGCAAGTAAATTGATTGATTAAAAATCTTTTAAATCTTGTTCAAAAAAACTATTAATTATTATCATATATTACAAAAACAATTATTATATATATATTTGTTTATATATGTATATAAGCTTGTTACGTTACGACTGTTTTAGTTGTGTTTTGTTTTTTAAAAGCTTAGTTTATCAAAAATTGTTAATAGATTTATGTGTATATATATTGTTGTTGTTTTTTTTTAAACTAGTTTGGCGCGTAAAGCTGTGTTGCGTTTTGCATAGATTTCATTTTCGTTCTATATAAAATTTGCTCTTAAATACTTTTTGTCTTGCGTTTCGAAATGCGCTTAAAAAAGAACTTAAATAATTTATAACAAACAAATCGGGTTATCATTTAGAATGTACAAAACCAGTTAAGCAGATCAATTGATAAAAAAAAAAAGAAAAGAAAAAAGTAAAAAACAAACAATATTAAATAAATCACTAAGCAATATTAATTATAATTTTAATTACTTTATAAACAATTTTCATAATTTATAATTCGTAAATAATTTTAAAGCCAAACAAACGAGATCCTGCTCGTATGCAAATGAAGCAAAAAGCGTTTCTTTTCATTCCTTTTTATGTAAGGATTTTTTTAGTAAAAATTTTGAAAAATGTATCATATTTTTCAAGTATGAGAATAAATAACTTGAGAGTTTGTTGTTTTTTTTTTTTTTTTTTTTCTTCTTTTTTGATCGAATTTAGTGTGCAAAATGTTTATAAAACAAATTAATTTAAGTTTTGCGCGTAGGTAAAAATATCGTCAACATGAGTTTTAGCTTGAAACAAGTTTAAAAAATATAAGAATAATTGATAGAAAAATATATACTTCTCTTAATAATGTATAAATAATATATATATGCGGGTCTAGGTGTAATTGTAGTTTTAGGTGTAGGTGTAGGTTTGGGGCTGTGTGAGTGCGCAGGTGTGAGTGTGCGCTATAAAAAAAGGATTAACAAGTACGATACAAAATAATATGCATTAAAATCTCAGAGAATAACAAAATTATGACTTATAAGACATGACATGACAAAGTTTATATATATAAATATATATATAATATAAAAATAAAAGGAAAATCAAATATCGTTTTGAATGAACTTAACAATAGAAAACGCCATTGTAGTACAATTTGTTACTATAAGTATTGTTTTTTTTTTTTTTTTTTTTTTCATTTCCGGCTTGATAGTAAAAATTCTAATTTAGAGTCTAGCAGCACTTCGAAGATTTGCCAGTCGTTGGTTGCTTGTGATCCATCCATCCGTACATCCATCTATCCGCCCCATCATTGTTGTCGTCTTTAGAAAGGTCTTTCATTACAGTTGCTCCACTTGCTCCAATTATTAAATCGTCGCAATCCAGTTCGTTTCAGTTTCAGTTTTTTTTATCTTTTTGCTTTTATGTTTTAGGCCACATTCTCATCTTGTGTGGGTTTCTTTGGGTCAACTATGGTCCGGCCACCGCTGGGCCTATCCTAGAGCGGATGCAGCTTTGTCGTGTGCACGGTGAGTGCGCTGCGTTGCGTGAATCGCTTGTCACAGTACGGACAGGTGTACGGCTTTTCGCCGGTGTGTGTGCGTATGTGTTTCGTAAGATAGTCCTTCACACTGAAGGACTTCTCACAGTAGCCACAATGAAACGGTTTTTCACCTGCAATTACGAACAATACACAATTCTATGGATTAGCATTTATCAAACGGCTGCACCGCACACTTTTATGCCTTTCTTTTGTTTTTGGTTTTTTTGATGCCGTGCAGTTCCAACAAAAACTTTCGTTTCGTTTGATAGATTTTGGTACAGAGTAAATATATATAATATATATATTATATAGATATATATACATATATATTGATTTGCACGTAATCATCAAACTAATATATATATATATATATAGTTATGCATGATATATGTTGTGTACATAATATATATATTTTGTTGGATTTGGGTGTTAAAATGCATTTTATAGACATATTATTACGTAATGAGATGAGGCGGGGCGATACGTTGTTTTTGGAATTATTCTGGTATTACTTTTACTCGCTTTTTATCATTTGGTTATTCATTATGTACTTGCAGAAAAACTTAATACTATGTATGTATAAAATGGTATAAAAACTTAAATGATTTCATCTTGACAGATCTATAAACATATAAATAGTCGACTAGATCAAGTCTTACTATAGATTTATATAACTTTTTGTATAAGATATATAGAATATCTCCAACTCTGAAAGCTTTATATTAATTGCATTATCACATTTAATGATCTGTTTAATTTTATACCTTTCATACAAACATAATTTCTAATTCTGCTGCAAGTAGCTAAAGCATCGTATTTTTGTACTTTTATTTATTATTTCAATTTTTGAAATTTTGCATTTGTGCGCTGACTAATCGAAGATTATGGCAAATGCGAACCAGGTTTAATCAAAATTCTTCAAACAATTTATGACAGCACAACTTTAGCACCAACCGATCGCAACTGTACTTTTTGTGGATCATGTGGACTCTGTGTGGTCTACGCTTTGCCATGCTCTTCGGCGTCACTGTGTGTGTGTATGCGTGTGATTGTGTGTGCGTGTCTGCTTGTGTTTGTGAGCGAGAGCGAGAGCGAGAAAGTATCGAGTACTGAGTATATATTGAATATTGAGTATTTGGTATGACAAATGGGTATGAAGGCAATTTGCATAAGAGTTTACTTTTTATTTAAGTATATTTTTTTTTAATTGAAGATTGTTTTTATTTAATTTTTTTTTTTTTTTTTTTTTTTTTTTTTGTATTGGTGTATTTGCACTTTGAACGAGTCGAGTTGAGTTGAGATTGATTGATTGATTGACTGAGTTGATTTGAGAGTCGATTGATTGATTGATTGACTGACTGAATTGATTTGATTTGAAAATATATTGCTTCTCACCCGTGTGAGTCGTTAAATGTTTGTTCAGGTAATCCTTAACAGTGAACGCCCTGCCACAAAAGCCACATCTAAATGGTTTCTCACCTGTATGTATGCGAGTGTGCTGTTTTAGTGTATTCGATTGAGTGAAGGACTTGCCGCAGTAGGAGCACGTGTAGGGGCGTTCTTTGGGCGTGGCGCTGTTTTTTTTTTTTTTTTTTTACAATATTTTTAGAGTATTTGCAGTGCAGGGTAAAAAAAAAAACAGAAAAAAAGAACAAGAGAGAGAAAAAGATGAGAATAATTTGATTAGTAACATTCATTATCTGAGTAATAATTCATTGGACACTTAAACAAAGAGAAAGAGAAAGAGAGAGAGAGAAATATATATATATAGAGAGAAAACACAATAACAACGTTTGGAGCGCATGGGCCACGTCCCATGGCACTTGAAGAACGCGCCCATGCGCTCAGCCTCGGGATTGATCTTAAGGAAAACAAACAAAAATATATATGTATATATATAGTAAATAAATGGCAAATTGGTTAAACAATAATATCAAGCAAGATGCTGCCAACAACCGTTCAACAGTTAAGCCCAAGAGCTGAGCGGAGCTGAGCAAATAATCAAGAATTCGGATCAAGATCTCTGCTCTCGCTCTCGCTCTCAATTTCTTTGACTACTGCGAGAGTCTGCTTGCAGCATATGCATCTTTGTGTTGTTTTCTTTCAATAGATTAGCGTATAAATGTGGAATTTACTCTGCTTCGCCCGTGTGTATTTTGCGGTGCATGTTCAGCGTGCCGGGCGTCTTAAATGTTTTGGGGCAATCGGGACACTTGTGCCGGATCTTATGCGCCAGATCCGCGGGCACCGACTGCGTGCTAACCAGGACGCTGGTGGCGGCGCCAGTTGTGCCCGCCGGCTGGACACCAGGATTCGCTTGTATGGCATAGACAGGCACTGAATTGACCACATCGCCGCTATCGCTCAAACTAAGTGGTTCCTCCTTAATGATGACCTGCAATCAAGTGAAGTAGATGTATTTAAAATGGATATTTTACACTTATATACTAAAGTCAAAAGAGACTAGAAGAAATGGTACAATAAACTAGCTAATATAATAATGATAGCGATGGTATACCATGAGCAAATCGTACCTGCGGATGTGCTACTGTTGCTCCAGTGCCGTTCTTTAGCAGTTTCACTGTCAGAGGCGGCACTTTCTGCGTTGACGGATCGCTCAGGTCCTCCTGATGCTGTTGCTCCTGGAGTTCACGTTGTCGCTGTTGCTCCTGCTGCTGTTGCTGTTGCTGTTGTTCGAGTTGCTGGTGATGGTGATCCTGCTGATGGTGTTGCACTTGCTGCTGTTGTTGTTGTTGTTGCTGCTGTTGTTGTTGCTGTTGTTGTTGCTGCTGCTGTTGTTGTTGCTGCTGGTGCTGCTGCTCTTCGGGCGTCAGTCTCATATCACGTGGCGCTATAGCTGGCATTTCATCCGGCGTCACCGGTGCCTCCTGATGATCCATAAACGCCTGCTGTCCAGTTGCCAACATCGCCGCATTGAACACGTTGCCACAGTGCGCGCATTTATATTCGTTGGGATTCTGCGTCACAGAATTGACACCATAAACGCTACACACAATGCAGCGCGCTAAAAATGCCGTCTGATGCGTCAGCCGATGGTGTTCATCCACCTCCAGCGCGCTAGCAAACTTATCATCACAGTTGGGACACGCATAGCTAAGCGGCTTCAGTTGCTGCTGCTGCTGCTGTTGCTGTTGTTGTTGCTGCTGCTGCTGCTGTTGATGCTGCTGCTGCTGCTGTTCGATGAGAGCGCTCTGGGCATTGAGTGAGATGCCATGGCAGAGCTGCATATGCTCGGCCGCATGCTGGATGCGCTCGAACTGCTGATGGCACATGGGGCAGTAGTGCGGACTAATGACATTCGGATCCATACTCAGATTGGGAAGAAATGTTGTCTTAAGCGTGTCCATGCTGTGGCTGGTGGGGACTACTGCTGATCCTCCTCCTCCTGCTGCTGCTGCGGCTGCTGCTGCGGCGGCGGCTGCGGCTGCTGCAGACGTTATATTGTTGGCTATCACGGCGGCAACTTGATGCGTCGGCTGTCCCTGCTGCGTGTGCGGATGCGGCTGATGGTGTTCCTCGGGGCGTGGCAGACGCAATTCCTGTGGGTTTGTGCTAGACTTTAACATTTCTCTCTTCAAGCTGTGGCAGTCAGGCAGGCAGACAAGCAGTCAGGCAGGCTTAATATATCTTATTGCTGAGTAGTTTTTTTTTACTTTTAGTTTAGTTTAGTAAGCGGCTTAGGTATGCGCGTGTATTTCCTGCGGCACCAGTTCTGTAATGATGCATTTTTCAGGCAAAAACTCAGCATTTCATATTAATTAGTTCGTTAAGCGTAGCCCAACTAAGAAAATTCGCATTCAAATGTTTCTTCTGTGTTACATGTTCACATGCTCAACATGCTAGCAATACCTGAGAAGTAACATCCGAGTAATGATTAATTTCAGGTATAATTCTTTGAAGTCATGACTATACATATAAAACTCTATATAAGAAATCATTTCATTGATTGTTTTGCTTTTAATAGAATTCCAACCGTTCTTTATGATGTATGCGTTTTCAATTACTTCGCAAATAATAACATTTAAAAATTAGATTATTTATGATCTTTTTAAAAAATTAATTTCGAATAAATATATATTAAAGTCGATCATTATTGTAAAATAAATCATCAATAAAACTTATTTTTCTTCAATATATTTTAAACCAAATTTCTAAATTGATCAAAATGAACATAATTTAACATTTTTTAACATAATCTAATCACTTTTAAAGTTTGATAAAAGTTAATCAGTTTTATGTCCAAATCCAAAAATGATCAAATACTGGACGATAGGAATAATTTTCAAGTAAAATTTGAAAAACAACATAACATAACCTAAATTTAGATATTTTTATTTAATATTATGCGAGTTGATTTTCAAAGATTTCAAACATCTTACACGGTCGGGTGTACGACTTTTCAATACATATAGCAATGGCATGCAAAGCTAACTTCCTTTTTCATGCACTTAGCGGCTACGTGCATAAAAAAAAAAGTATTTCGCCAAGCGAGGCGAAGAAAGCTGCGTTACGGCGAGATAACGAAAGCTGTGACTGTAGCTGCGCTCACGCTCACACACACAAGCAAGAAGAATGGAAAAAAAAGCGGGCTGTCCTGTTGCAGCAAGTGAGAAGCAAAAAAGACATAATAATAGTAGAAAATACACGAACACACACTCAGAAGAGAGCAAATAGCAAAAGGCGGCGCAAATTAAGCGTAAATTAGCACAGAAAATCAGAAATTTGACGAGTCTAGTGACGGTGGAGGTGGTGGTGGCGGTGTTGGTGGCAGCGGCAGCGGTAGCGACGACTGTGGTGGCGGCAACGGCGACTCTCGTCTCGCGCGCAAAACGAAACGAAATCGGAAATCAGTTGGCGCTGTCGCTGCTGCGGCTGCTGCTTCTACCGATCTCTGTGTTTCTGTATTTCGCTGCTTCTGGTTCTGTTCCCCCAAGTTTGACCCCCAAGTCTCCCCCCTCGACACACACACACACAGAGAGACACATGTACAGAGTGAAACACACACACACGTTTGGGGACAGGCAATGCGTTCAAATCGAAAATTTTTTCGGTCCGTCACTGTCATATTCTAAATTCGGAATTCTATTTTGATTTTTTTCTTTTTTTGTGCTGCGTTTGCTACGCGTTTTTATTCCAAGCCCTTACCAGCGTTTCCACGTATTGCACTTCTATTTTATTACGGCCGTTTTATGGCAAATTTGCCAATCAATTCAACAACATTTTCTATGTATTTGTACAACAAAAATACATTAACTTTTCACTTTTATTATTATTTTTGGCGAAAAATGTACAAGTACAACAAAAAGTATCGAAGACATCGATACTTTTGCGTATTCCACTTTGTATTGCAATTCCGACATCGATTACATATCGATATTTGTGACTGTGCTGCCAGATGGTTAATATAAACTTCTTAACAACAATAGTCGTGGTGACCACATTTATTTATGACATCAGTTCTGTAATTTTCATAATGATTCTAAATAACATTAACTCATAGTAACCATACACAATACTTTGCACAATAGAGGCATCAGTTTAATTATATGGGAAGAGCATTAGGTTTACAAAACTCTTAGATATGATAAGAACGTTCTCATCTCGAACACCGATGCCAACCTTTTTTGTAAGCGCACCTTATAAATTGCTTCTACCATGCTCCTCGCCTAATATAATCACTCCACAGCATAACAGAGCTCTTGGGAGTATGTAATGTGCTTTTAATTTCACAATATAGAGAAACACAAAAAGTTGGAACCAAAAGTGATTGAAGAGAATTTCAATAGTGTTGTCAATATAATAAAACAAAAAGGCCTAGCAGGCAACTTGGTCAGATTGTAATACAATAACAGTAAACAGGGGACCAAGGATAAAAGTCGAACGAACCTGAGAAAAAGTTTGTCTTTTTCAAAATTCCTGTGAATTGTAAATAATAATATTCGATTTGTATGTTCAATAGAATGTCATCGCCTTGGTCCAAGGTTAGCAATGAGCCCGTGCAGACAATCAGCTTGGCGGACATTATGTCCGAACAGTATGCGCATCGGCTGCACGACCAGGAGCTGAAGCAACAGCAAAAGAGGCAGCAACAAAACGAGACACTTCCCACTGCCACGCCCACAAATGCTGAGAGTTACTCAAATGTAGCCAGCACATCTGCTAAAGCCAGCCAGAAGCCGACGCTCAACAGCGATGCAGGCGAATGGGAGGATTATTCGATGCTGCTCAATGACGAGGGTAAAGAGCAGGCCGAACCGTTGCCGGCGAGCCTTTTGAGCCTGCTGGAAGATGAAGCCGAGTCGGATGCAGTCATAGCTCAGATGTTGCAGTCTCAGTTCGATCACGAGTACAACGAGGAGCTGCGACGCATCGAACGGCAACAGAATAAACAATCCAAGGTCACGGTGACGCTCAATAAATTTCTGCGCAGCGGAGATGCTGAGTTTCTGCACGATACCGAAGCGGGTGCAGACGACGAAGATGATGAGCTGACTTGCCTCAAGCAGGACTGGGATTGCTTTGAGACGAACGAAAAGATGCTAGACGCCATACCAAAGTGTGGCTTCAAACTGGACAAAGAGGGCGAAATGATAACCAAGCACGATCCACAGCTGTGCGGCGTACGAAATGCACAGCGTGTGATGTCCTTTCCGCCAGAGTTTCCCACGGGTGATGGCGCCTGCTTCGACATGAAGCTATCCAATAAAGTAGATACAACTCTCTTTTGTATTTATACACATATTCATTTATTTAACTGTATTTAATCCAACTTCACCAACAGGTCTTCAATCAGCTGAAAGCTTATTCGCGTCGTGGTCGTGCGGATCGCAAGGAAAAGGTAGCCACAGCTGAAATGGGCGTGGATGCAGCCACACGTCTGCTGCTCTACAAGTTAATAAACAATCAGATATTGGAGCAAATCAATGGCATCATATCCACCGGCAAGGAGGCAGTTATTCTGCACGCCAACTCTGATGCCAGCTACACGGGCACAAACGAGCACGGCCATGGCAATGGAGTGCTGATGCCAGCTGAACTGCTGCCCAAGGAATGTGCCATCAAGGTGTTCAAGACCACGCTGAATGAGTTCAAACAGCGGGATCGCTATATCAAGGACGACTATCGCTTCAAGGATCGCTTCAGCAAGCAGAATCATCGCGTCATCATTAACATGTGGGCAGAGAAGGAAATGCACAATCTGATGCGCATGCAGAGCATTGGCCTGAATGTGCCCGATGTGGTGGTGCTGAAGAAACATGTCCTGGTCATGCGGTTCATCGGCGACAATCACAATGCCGCGCCCAAGCTGAAAGATGCGCGCCTGAGCGCCGCTGAGCTAAGCTGTGCCTACGAGGAAATCGTGGCGGCCATGCATAAGCTGTACAATGAAGCGAAGCTGGTGCATGCCGATCTCAGTGAATACAATATACTCTGGTACGAGGGTAAGTGCTGGTTCATCGATGTGGCCCAGAGCGTCGAACCGGAACATCCCAGCGGCTTAGAGTTTCTGATGCGTGACTGCGACAACATTATCAGCTTCTTCGAGCGCCGCGGCCTGCCCAACATCTACACCAAGGAGCAGCTGTTCGAGTTTATTACCGCGCTGAATGCGGAAACACATAATGCGGCCATGCTGGAGCGCATTCATACGCGTGGCGCCTCCATCAATCAGGCAACGGTGCCCAATCAAACAGAATGCCCGGATGAGCTGAAGCCGCTCGAATATCCTTTCGAGCTGGCCTGGGAAAAGTCGCTGCTGGAGCGACAAATGCGACAAGCAGAGGCTGAACGTGGCCAGGAGGCGAAGGAGAAGGTGGGAGAGGACATTGATCAAAGCGAAACGAAGCTAAGCAACGACTCTGACAACGCCAACAACACTGCCAAATGTCCTTAAAATGTTTCATGCGTGTTTGTACTTGATTTGAATTTATAAAATTCATGCAACAATGGAAAATGTATTTACTTTACTGTGCAGCTCGAACTTGAATCTAGATACTGTATTAAGTTTTTATAATTTTCTTAAGCAATAGTTAAATAGATGTTAATTTCGAATTCGAAACCTACAAGGTCATATTAATCGGCAGTTTTACAAGACAAGAGTTTCCCTATATGTTGAGAATAAAAATTGTAAATTGCAAATTGTGTAAGTTTTTGTTTTAAATTATCCTAAGCAATTGTTTAAACTCAAGGTCATAGTATACATAGTTCTACAGGCAACAATATCCCTACATGTTTATATACTATATATAGGGTATATAGGTTTGCTTGATTACTCTGCCTTAATAGCTTTGAACTTGAATGCAAATTGTTGTTAATTAATTAATGCAAAACTGTTGAAACTCTTGGCGGCAAGTGGCACACGCGGCACATCCTCATCCGGGGGTTGTCTAATGGCTGCACGGCCACGCCCCCTCTTGTCGCCACACGCCCATTGGGAGCAATTGAACTCATTTGAGCTGCGCATTTTGCCATTAATTGAGCGATTTCTCTGCCAGGCAAAAATCATTCAATTGATTAAATCATTTCCATGCGCATTTGAATTGCAGTCGATTGGATCAGCAGCAACAGCCGCAACGACAACATTGAACTGTGGTTTGTCGCATACAAAGTGACGATCAGCAGTTGTTATACCCTGTGCGAGTTGGGAAAACAGGGCGTATGGAGCCTATGGTAGGTATGTGAAATAGGACATTTTTGGAAATCTTCTAGGGGCAGACTGTTAGCGGGATAGAAATATTGAAAGACGTTTTTAATACAGGCTCTCGACTACTCTTTGAACTTCTATGAAATCTGACATTTGAGAATTTTAGGTAAAAATCTTAAAAATGATTCTAAATTAAGGCATAATACGAAATGTGACAAATAGTAAAACAATTTTGATCAGATTCTAAAAATATATTGGAAAATGTTTTAAAATATGTGCATAAACTCTAAGGACTAGGAATACAAAACGAAAAAAGGTAATGGTAAAAAAAAAAAAAATCGTTAAGTTTCGACAGTTTTTCCAAATATAATAAAATATTTGCCTTAACTCTGTGGACTAGAACTACAAAATGAAATATTTTAAAATATATTTCACAATATTTTAATTATATATTTTTAATCTCTTTTTCTCTGCTGTGAGTTTTTATACACTTGACTTGAAAATGGACTTTCCACTCTAATATGCCGTACAGCCAATTTTCTAGTGAGCCTACTAGTCATTTCCTCTTTTGTTAATTAAGTTTGCTCCCAGTTCGACGTAAAGCCACGTAGAAATGAGCTGGACTTTAATATAATAAATAGAGCGCTTGGTACGTCAGCAATCACTAGAGTAATACATATGTATGTATAAATATATATAGAGACTATATAGCCATCGAATAAACAAATCTAGAATTTTTACTCAGTGCAATTTGAGTGGAAATGCTTCACATGCGTTTTGCATACACTCTATAAAGACGTAATAAGCTTGACGTTCAGTCAACTGCAAATCGAGCTACATATATATGTGTATATAGTATATAAATTGATTTTCCTGATTTGTTGAAATGCGTTAAATGGTAATCGAAATCGATGTAATATAATAGTTCTTAATCATTATATTTGATTGCACATTCTGTGGGAAGCTCGTGAATCAGATTACTATATTAAATAACCATTGGAAACAATTTAATATTATGGGTTATATGGTTCATAAAATATAAACAAAAATATATTATTTAGTTTATTATTTTCAATGCATATTCTAAGACAATTATATTTAGGTCATTTAAATTAGCTTAAATCCTTTTAAACACTTTTTTATACATATTTGTTAAATTTTTAGAATATCTTTGTACAGATCAATATTTTTTATGTATTGTATTTTAGTTTGAATTTGTAAACATTTTTATTAACGCTTTGGTTGATATTTTAAGCTACGAGAATATCTATTATAATTATCTTTAAATAACATCGATTTCTCAGTTGATCTGATCTAGTGATCGATTTCGAAATTCTTAAATTTCTATTGAAATTCTAAAATCTGTACTATCTTAAGCTTAGATGGCTTTTCGAATCACTTAAATTTGAAGCGTCCGAGATTCTTCACACTTCTACAGTTAACTATTTGATGAACTCTTGTTCAATGTCAGGATTCGACTTCTCTTCCAGAAGGGTATTTAGCCTTCGACTATAGCTCTTCTGTATGTATGACGTTG
Source organism: Drosophila mojavensis (assembly GCF_018153725.1). Classification (NCBI taxonomy): domain Eukaryota; kingdom Metazoa; phylum Arthropoda; class Insecta; order Diptera; family Drosophilidae; genus Drosophila; species Drosophila mojavensis. Next base: position 1,494,258 of record NW_025318872.1, read on the forward strand.
ACGTTCGATCAAGTTCTTTGTTATGACATACATGTATATATGTATGTATTTTGTTAATTTTATTTTGTAACAAGACATCAATCAAAATTGAACTCTCAGCAATCAGCAGACGCTCGAACTGCGAATATTATGGATGGATTTTAAATATGGCTTGTGATTCGAACTTCCCTTTTCTTCTTGTTGTTTCGCTTAATGATCTGTTTCAAATAAGTTATATTGGCTTTAATATATGTATTTATTTTTAATTTTTATTTCCATTTTGACGTTGGCAACAACAACAAGTTGACGTCTTTTGAAATTGTGAAATACATGTATGTGTATGTGCGTACATATATTATTTATATACTAGATAGGCCTCATTAGGGGGCCCGACTGCTGCTGTTGACGCACAACAAAGCAAACAATAAAGAAAGAAATAGAAAAAGTGCAAACAAGTCGCATGTATTTCAGACGTAACAAAAATAGACAGATCAGAACATATGTAAGCTGTGTGTATTTGTCAAATATAAATGATATACTTATGTACGTAAATCTAATATGCAAATAGAATTAGGCAAAAATAGAAAAAAAAATATATATATGTAAAAAAAAACAATACTAAAAAAAAGAAACAAATGAAATATTCTCATTTGTTCTGGAATGAAATATGTACATATACGAGGAATGTTCAAAAAAAAATCTCGTATAAAATTACTCAAATATTATTTTAAAATATATATTTAAAAATTGCACGATAATTATTATAATTAATATAAAATTATAGTTGTGGCTGGACAGTGATAAAAAATCGCTTAATCAAAGAAAAACAATTTAAATGAAAGAATAAATAATAATATTTTTCGTCCATGATGAGGTCAACTCAATGAGACAATCGTTTATGAGGTTTAACACTGACTCTTGCTAAGAACAATCAATTATAAAAAAATAAAAAAATGTATTTTATAACATATTAATATTTCTTTTTCAATTTATTTTGACCTATTCTCTTCCATCCAATATAACAGTAAATTCTCATAAAGTTGCTATAACAGTTAAGGCATGAAATTTGTCTTTTATTAATTAAGCGAAACAAGCTGGTAGCAATAATCATAAGAAAACCATAAAAAGTAGCCGAAAGAAATTAAGGTGTTCAAACGTGTAATCAAGCCACCCTCGCTGTCGCGACCTCTCATTGTCCAATGTCTGCTCACGACTGAACCAACTTTTTTTCCTGAGTGTATACAACATGCTCACGCGCATAGCCAGGAGAAATAATAATAAAGAAACGCATGAGGATAGAGCATAAAATGTCCGCGAAAGCCAGATGTTTAAACGTGTAAGCAAAGCACCCCTTGCACCTTTTGGTGATTCAATGTAAATAGCAAAGACAACTAGCAGACAGATCACCTCTCCTTGTCTCCCTCTCGATTCGCCGGCACTTAGGCTTTATTTCTCTCAGCTTACCTAATTTTTTCTCTTGAGTGTACTCCACAAGAAATCATTTCCCACACACACATGCGCTTGCACAGTTGAGAGCGCACCACAAAGGAGGCTCGTCTCATGTCAGAGCCGCGACTGCGCAGTTTGCACAAAAAAGAGAGAAGACACAAAGTTGAACTTCTGCACGCGTCGCTGCATCTCTTTCTGCCTAGCCAAAAGCTTTGCTGCCGAAAAACAGTTTCAACTTTTTAGCTTCCAGTATGACCACAAAAGAGACAACAAGAAATGTGCCATATATTCACAAACACGCTTACACATTAGCTTGTGATAGCCACTTGACGCAGTGCGCAGCGAAGGAGGCTCGTCGCTTGATGGCGCTGCGCTGCGACTGCTCAGTCAGCTTAATGCTGACCAAACAATGTGAAATCGTGACTGAAGTGGCCTCCTCGAGTGGCGGACGTTGCCGTCAGCGCCGCTGTTGCTGTGGACCGTTGAGCAAGCAGAGATACGCACCCGCAGCATACACGCACACATGTGTATGTGGAGTTTTGCGCGTTTATCGTTAACAATTTATTTGCATTTTTAATTTTCATGTTCTTGTGCATGCATATGCATGCATGCGTGCATGTGCATATGTGTGTGCTTCACAGATTCAGATTCCGCATGTGTCCACTTCGCTTCTATTTTAGGTCTAACTTGTTGCATGGTCAGTTGGCCAGTTGACCACCAGCAGCTGCATCAGCAGCACTCGGCATTGCAACGTTGTAATTCAAGTTAGCTACAAAAATAGAATCTTAATTTATTGTTGCTGCCGCTTGTTGCTGCGCTCCATACATGGACATATCGTTTTCATTTTTCATGCTGGCGTCGCTGTCGTTCTCTATAGTTAAAACCGTCCCCAGTCCCAATGTCCATATCCATCCGAGCGGCTATCAAAAACGCTTACAAGCCCCCCTTTTAAATGAAAGTGAAATGTGTTTGTAGTTGATGCTGTTGTTGTTGGTTTATTTTGTTGCGGCATTCTAGTCTAGTTGGTAGTTAAGTACAGTAGACATTCGTTAATGTGTGCTGCAATTAGCTACTTCCCAATAATACAGAACAAATTAATTACTCTATACGTGGAGTTATCGCAAATTAAATATTAAATTAGCATATACATATGTAGATACATATGTATGTATCTACATGCATATATGTATGTATCATGAAACAGTTTGACACGAAACTGTTTTCACATGGGAAAAAATTATATTTTTGTTCTTTGACATTAAAAAAAGCTACTAAATGTGATATTTAAAACCTTTTAAAAATTACATTATGTATTTCAATTTGTTGTCTTACATGTATATATGTATATACATACATATTTAAAATAAGTCTAGGTTCAATAATAAGGTTGAGTTTAGAGAGTAAGCTTTTTCACACAATTCTTTCGTAACAAATAAAAAGAGCTTCAAAGTAAAGTTTTAAATCTATAATTTTGTAAAATTAAAAAATAAATTAATGCTTTAAAAAATAAAACTTCTCATGTTTCATACGCTTAAAATCAAGTATTGATTATTTTGGTTACAGATGAAAAACTTACAAATTAAGCTAATTTTAAATATGTTAAATATATCAAATCTTAAGAATTGTGTACAACAATGCGAGTGCTGACTGTTTGTCGTTTAGCTCTATATATAGAAACTGTAGTTATGTGCCATAATTGTTTGCGCTGTCTCGAAATGGAGCTGCGACGCCAGCGACAACGGCGACTGCAACTTCAACGGCGACTGCGATAGCAACGCCGACTGTAACTGTAACGGCGACAGCGACACCGACAGAGACAGCGACTGCGACGCTTGTTAATTATGGAGCCGCTGTCTGCTGTTAGTTTTGGTATGCAGCATGATTCATGTAATTTATAAGTCTAACTGAAAAAGATGATGCGCCACCCCTAAAGCTAATTGCTGCTGGAATTTTGTAATTAGCATACATATATGTACATATGTAAATACAGACGTACATGTGTACATACATACATGTGTTAAACTATTCAACAATAATACAATAGTTTAAAAATTTGTAGCATTGACGAATTTGTTGAATTTGGTTCGGCTTGAGTTTCAGGTGAAACTGTTGCAAATAATTTACGGCCGTATGCTAATGAGCAGACATAACAAATTTATTTAACTGAAGTGCTTTATTATAGCGCGAAAAAGTCTGAAAGCAAATCAAATACTAAAGCAATATGTAAATAAAAACGTGTTTTTATAAAAATTAAAAAAAAAATCAAGTAAAAATACCCCCGCAAGTTGAACGTCACGTGAATCGCCGGGGAACGAGACACGGGCACGAGGCGGGGTTGTTGTTGTCTTGGCTGGTGAATCACCAAGGCAGTTGCCCCAAAGCGATTTCATTTCAAAGTGCGAAGTCTCGCAGATAACGCAAACAGCAAATGCCACAATAACAAATGTGACAACAGGTTGGATTTACAGGTCGCAAATTGAATTCTCTTCACGAGAACAGAAACCAGAACATAAAGATGCTATATAGAACTGACTGTTCCCAGAAACTAATAAGTGAAGTTAGTTTAGCATTTGGTAAAGATGATAAATGATAGCATTTAGTTTTGAGAAACATTATATTAGGCTGTCTTGGAATTGATAAGAATAGAGTAGTAAAGATACTAGAGAAAGTCAATTTTCCAGAATAAAAGTCTAGACACTAGTTCTAAAATTTATAAGAACTTTTAATCTGATAAAATGCTTAAACTTATCAAAAAAGTTTGTTTCTTTATTTAAATAGGTATTAAAGAACTCATTCTTAGGAACATATACAGCAATTACGAGACATGCAAAAATCTTAGGAATTGATGATCAAATTAGGTTCCTGCTCTTATGATCTTAATATACTCGGCTACTCTTGCATTAAAAGACACATATTTGATATCAAGCACATGATACCCTCAGAGAGAGTATTAAAAACAACATGCGGGTTTGTGGAAGCCGATGCCCTTGACCATGTTTTGACAGCCAATCAGGGAACTGCGAAAAACAAAATTCGAACCGATCAGGCCAGGCTACCTGGCCAATAGTTTGAGTCTTCTAGTCCTCTTGTTGTTGTTGTTGAGTGCAAGCAGTCACAACTGAGCAGATGTTTTCGAACAGCATTATAGAGGGGTTTAGCCTGGGAATATGATATGGCTTTGAGCTAAACCGAGCTGTACACATTTACCTGGCACGGCCTAGATCTCACGAGCTTGAGGCGGTTTTCTGTTGGTATTCCGAAACTGCGTAATTGAAAACGGAATTCGAAAATAGATTAAGATTGATGATAGTGAGAGATGAGTTATAGTAGATTTTATTTAGTTATATATTGAACGATTTTTGGAATGCAATTTTGTATACCTTATTTGCTTATAGCTTGAAAGATAATTTAAATTTTTAAGAAAAAACCCTAAATAGAACGTCTATCTCTCATCCCATATCATAAACGACTATTTCAAGTATTTTAAAAATTTATCGAAATTCGAGTAAATTGTAGCAGTAAGCCAAACTTAATATGTTAGTTGTACCGGTTTTTTGTTTGTTTTGTGTGTTTTATTTCGGACACTTTCAGTTATTCACACAGTGTTTGTTAGTCCTTTCTTGTTGATAAACCAAAACACGCATACACCCAAATACACATAATATGGTCTATCTATATGGAATATCGGATACCAAGTATCGAAGAGGGAAGCTTAAATGGAATGAGAAACGCCAGGGATTAAGAAAGGAATACAAATATCGAACAAATTCCTTACTTGCGAAACATGTGGACTTCGATCATCATGCCCATCCAATTCAATTTCGCGTTCAAGCCACATCCCTAGTCGAACTAGCCGCCATTGCTGTGGATAAACTGCCCTTGCCATCGGTCTTCAAGTGGACTTACGCTGACGTTAAGAGATGGATTCGTAGATATGGCTATCCCCAGTATATGGTGAGTTAGACGGTCCTGATTTTTTAGAGTACAAGATGTAAAAATAAAGATAAATATAAAATATAAATACTTCAAAATTGTATAAAAATCTAAATCCCTCTGCGAGGGATTATGATATTTCCTATTTCTCTTCTTTCCTTCTTAGAGTTCTCTTACTAGAAGCGCATTACTCTAATTTTGGAAATTAACTTTGATTCTCTTGATAGAATACTTTTGAAGTGAACAAGATCTGGGGCAGGAAGCTGTTGCTGGTGGACGCCGCCGCCTTGTCGGCGATGAATATCAAGGACTTTGAGCACATTAAGCACATTGCGTATGGCATACGAATGCTCTTCCATTTCGAGCTGACCAAATTCTCGAGCAAAGTGTCGCTCCCTGATGAGCGGCCCAACGAGCTGTACCTGCTGTGGCACACGCAAACGGGCATCAACTATGATGAAGTGCGTCGATCGGATTTGTACAGGCGTATGCAGATCATCAGGGAGCGTTTGCCCGATCTGGAGCATTGGGATCTGCTGACGCTGTGGCTAGCACGGGAACGACAGCGGAAATTCAAGGAATTGCAGCCTTCACGCCCAGTGCCGGCAACGAAACCGCCCGCAGTGGAGTGGGCAAGAGAGTTGCACTCCATACATGACGAAATGTGCCTAGATTGCATGCCGCCCTGTGATTGCTGTTGGAATGCAAATGATGTCCGTTTGCCGTGGATTCTGAGCGTTCTACCCCATTCCGTTATGAACTCGTCCCAGCTCAGGTGGTCAGCCACCGAGAAAAGCTGCGTTAAGTGCTTACCGCCCTGCGAGTGCCGCTGGCTGTCCCGTTACTATCTGACCGGCACAGTGATGAGCTGCCTGCAGCGAACCTTCCCCGAAAAGTTCTCACCCATTTTTGATGTTGCTCACAACACGGTAGTGCGCGAAAGTATAATAGATCGCTGGATCCGATTCTCCATATAGTATAGCTCACAAACATACAACGCCCACACATAAAACCCGACTACATTCGATTGTTGTTTTTAATATAGTATGCGGAAGATCTTTCCCTAAAAACGTTTTTTTATTTAATTTTTTTTTTTATTTATTTAGAATCGATTTAAATTGCATCGATTGTATCTGGATAATTGTTGATTACAGCTCGAATTGATATCGCTGATGCTCTACACGTGAGCCCAGCTATGTAGGTTGCAAAGGCATAAACATAGTTGAGCATTCAACGACTGTAATATACCCTGTAACTAGGAATATCTTTTAACAACTTGGTCTTTTACATAATATTCCTTTGGTATATCATTTTTTACTGTAACTCATTTGTCTTTTTATGTATAGGTCTATTTCAGAAACTATAGCTTTTTATATTTTGTTTGAAGATTTTAGAATATGAGTTTTAAAACTTAATAAATAACCCAAAAAGCATCGTGTTTTTCGTTGTTTATTATATTTAAAAGATTTTTGAGTATAAATTTTAATCGCATTCTATACAAAATATGTATAGCTAAATCTTTCTACAAAATCCATTCTACCAATCGTTTAGCAATCTCACAAACCCATCATACCCGTTATTTCCCGCCTCGAATTCAGGGCAACTGAAAAGGTACAGTACAAAAATAACACAAGCAGCACGAAAAATTTGAATTTTGCATCCCACGACGACGACGACAACAACAACGACAGCACATCAGCAGCGGCAGCGACGGCGACGGCGACAACACAAGCAACACCAATACACACATTCATTCGCGATCCATTGTAAAAGCAGAACCATTGAACCGAACGCCAATGCTGTGAGCGTCAACGTCTGCGTCAGCGCCAGCATCGACGTCAACAGCGCTGGCGCGTCGCATGCTCGCAGCAAAGAAAAAGCGGCTGTCGCGCAGGCAACATTTTCAGTTTAGTTCCAACAATCGGAGTGTCAAGCAGCTGTTGGCAGGAGGCGCAGGCAAAGACGAGCGACAAAATCAAAAATACCCAAACATAATTAAGCAGGCAGCAAGGCAAAGAGCCAGAGGCGCAGCAACTCACCGCCGCCAACTGTCTGAAATTGTATATATTTCTTTTGCTTAATTCGCATTTAGAAATATAGTTGAAAACTACAATTTTTGCCTGCGCATGCGCTGCGCTCAATGTGCCTATTTAAATAAAACAAACAGCTGCCGCTGCGAATTTTCAAAATAAAGCATAGACACACTCAAAAACTAAAATTTAAGAAGAGACGCAAAGTGGAGACACAAAAATAAACAGCTAAAACTACTGTTATGTACATTTAAATACTGCAACGCGTGTGTTTGAGTGCGTGCGGGCGTGCATTGGTGTATTAGAACGTATGCACAGCTGTGTATGTACATATGTGTGTGTGACAGTGACATCGAAATACAAAAACAAATCCTTTTTTTTGTAATCATTCACAAACGAAAAACCACAAAGCAAAAACAAAAACAAAATCACAATAGACGCGCGTGCATTAAGTTTGACGCGCGTTTTGTTTTACGCTTTGTTTAATATCTGGAAATTACTAGTAGTAAATACATTGGGCAAACTGCTAATTGGAGCGTGCTGTGCTAATTACATAATTAACTGTAAATAATTTACGTTTTTAGACATCTTTAAGTTCAAGGTGAGTTCCGCAATAAAAAAATGGGCATACAAAATCTCATGGCTTCCAGGAAACAAATTTTGAATAGGAGCATTTGCTCAAAAAACATACAAAACAATGAAATTCTTTGAAATCTAAAGTCAAGTTTAAGCAATTATCTTTTATGAATTGTGCTAAATTTAGTTTGTAAGAGTAGATTATAAACAAAAAATTAAATGAAGTTGTTGCAATAGAACATTATGTGTTATTAAATAATGTTACTACATTTTTAGAAGCAAATTTAACGTTGTTATACTCATTCATTAAATTAAAATGAGTATATTTATTTTGGAAAGTGTCCTTTTGTCGGTATTAGCGCAAACCATTCGGAACTGGCAGCGTTTGGGCTCGAATGAGTATTAAAACTTAAAATAACGCATAGGCATTGAAACGTATATTTTTTATACTCATTCATTTTTAATTATAGAAAACATTTATAAATCAATAAATATATTTTAAAAATATATAAATACATATATATTTTTATATAAAAATATATATAAATTGTTCGGTTTAAACGTGCTGCAAAGTGATGACAATCTTTAAACTTAAAAAATAAAATATTGAAGTTTTTCGAAATAAAAAAAATTTATAGATTGAAGTCATAATTGACATTTTTAATATTTCTATGAAAATTGGATTTTAAAGTTTTAAATTTGGAAAACATTTTGAAATTTTTAAAAAGTCTTCTAAATCACACTAATGACAATATTGTTAAAAGTAATGCATAAAGTACTTTTTAAAACTTTTTCGATAAGATAAAGTTTGCAGAAAACCAATTATAATAAAGAAAATTATCTTGAAAGTGCAATTTGTAGGCTGATTTTATAAAAAAAGAAACAAAATAAATATATTTACTCAAATTCCGATTAGCCTACAATAGCTCTAAATAAAATTGTTTCAAAACCAACATGTATATTACTTATTTATTTATGTGGGACACTTTATTTTTAATCAATTTACTGTATACAAAGTGTTGTGTTTAACATTTTTTAAATTTAAGAGTACAGGACACATTGTCCTTTTCTACTTAAATATAATTATATTTTTATAATATGGAAATTCATTCAAATGTCGTACGATTAAGCAATGAGCAAGTAGGGTATGCCTCAATCGTCTTATATATGTATATACAAAGGCATATGTCGTATATAGCCAATGCCCAACTCATACAATTCGGAAAACACACACACATATACACATATAGCTAATTATATGAGAGACGCCACATTTAATGCGGCAAATAACATGGCAACACGAAGAGGACTCGAGTCGTTATAAAGAGGGACAACAGCACATACAGTTACATTTACATATGGATATATAGTATATATATATATATATATATATATATATATATATATATATATATATATATATATATATATAGGGGTTCCGCATCAACCCTCACACATGGGCAATTTGACTGGGTTTTTTTTTTTTTTTGCCAAATATTTGCACTCTATTCAAATTAACTTAACTTGTGTTCTTATTTTAATAGCTTGTTTTTGCTTTCAGAGTACATATGTTGATTGAATGGGCTAGATTGGTCGGGCAGGGTTGGGCTTATATTGTTGCTAGGGCTCAGAACTTGACACTGATTATTATGCAGTCTGCTGTTAAGCATGTGCAGTCCATTATTTGCATACATGTGCACTGAGCGAAAATAAATGTCAAGAATATTTATTTTCAATATATATTTCTTAAGTTATTCCCCCTAAATATATAAATGTATCTTGCACTTGGTAATGATTCAGCACTATTTGTTGCACCTATAATGTCTGCAGGTGTGATTTATCAATGGCGCCAATAAATCTTATGCAGATAACAATTATATTAATGGCTTTATGGTCTATACGGGTGTACGTTTAGTGCCTGATTTTTATTTTAGGTCGCAATTTTTAAAGTAATAGAAAATCCATTCAAGATAAGCATTCCTCGGAATTAGACTTTAGACCAGAGTTTTGAGTACTAATTTTATGAATGAGCCAAGCGGCCTGGTACTGCTATCTTTGTCCATCATGTGCTTCCATATTATCTACAAATTCGCAGTTGAGGCTGATTCATGGGCACCTACTTTATGCCTCTTTTTATCAACTTGCACTGAAGACGCACATTATCGATAGTAATATCATATCATTCACGAAAAATGCGCACGTTTTCGCTTCTTGCTTTGCATACACGAGACAGTTTGAACAGAGATAAGATAAGATAAGATAAGATATAATATCATATAATTATAGGAAAAAAACCTTTTCATTATTCTAAAGATGATCAGTAATAACACTTACCGACTCGTCTCTATATCACACGCACTTGCATATCACATGATACTCCCCATGCCCATCGATCATCAATATAAACTATCTTTCAATTAAAAATTCATTTTCCTCTTTCGTTCATTACAGTTCACACTATCGCCATGTCGAACACAGAGAAACGAGGTCTGCACCGAGTGCAAAGTAAGTAGAATTAACGACAATTTATTTGACCGTACCGCTGTGACAACAAGTCGAGCCCCTTTTCTGATAAGAGAGAGAAAACAAACTACAGTCAATTGAAACAACAAATAACACGCATTGAAAATTCAGTTATAAACAAATTGATTGAATAGGGGACCGGCCCTCACTCAATATAGGCATACATATATGAGCTATATATCGATTTTTTTTTTTTTTTGCAACTGTTGACAATTCTCGATTGGTGTCAAATGGAGCAAGTTTAATTGAGGTTACAAATCAATTGAGTGTTGCGCTTGAATAGACACAAATTGAACTCTTTTTGAAGGGTATTCGCTTAGTTTAATTTCGATACAGCTTTTGTTCTCAATTTCCGTTTCTAGTTTCGATTTCAAATTAGCTTATTTATGTGCTAAATAATTAAAAATGTTAAATTGTTATAAAGTATAATGTTAAAATTTTATTAATTAATTATTATTAATTTAATTTCCTATTTGTTATAAAGGAAATTAAAATTAACTATAAAATATGTCAAAAAATATTTGTTATTTATTAAATTATTTTGTATAATTTCTATTATATAAAATATATATATTTAAAAAATTGTAAATAATTAATATAATTTTTTTATTGTAAATATAATAAATTTAAAATGTATAAGTATTTGATAAAAGAGAATCATAGCTGTCATTTAAGCGCTGCTCAAACCTGTAAACAATATATTTCAACACGCAGTTTATGCATTATTTTCTTATCATAATTAGTTTAATGTATGAATTTTATAATTCTAAAAAAAAATAATAATTCATGGGCTGTCAAGTTTTGATTATGCGTCCAGTCGCTGCTTGCGTCAATCTTAGACAAATATTAAATATTAGCTTTGCCATCATCAGCTTTATATCACTAGCTTGGGCGTTGTCACAATAAACCTTATAACATCATCAGCTCTGTGTATTCTCGTGTTGTTCTGTTCTGAGCTAGCCCTTATGACGCCATTGTTGTGACATTGCGAGGATTTGTCATAAACAGGCAACAACAACAACAACAATGTTAGCAAATTGTCAGAGGAGTCACGGCTGAGTTGGGCTGGGCCAGTGCAGGCCACTCAAGTTCTACAATAGTGTCAATGCCACAGTGAAGCCGGCAACAATAACAATCAAACTAAGAGTTATACGAAAATGCGACTTTGACACCACTGTGCAGCAGTGTTGTCATTAAAGTTTTTGTTGCTGTTTCTTATTGTTGCTTCAGTTTGTCATCAAATTGCGCGTCGGAAAAAAATGAGAGAAGTAAACAATACCATAATAATAAAACGCTAATAGCCGAATCAGCGTTGGCCATTTGAATTTAGCATTTTAGCACTTTGTGGCGACTCAGCGAGCAGATTGGGGCTGGAGGCTGGAGGGGCATCAAAGACAATGGTCAATGGTTGAGCGAGCGCACATGATATGATGGTTGGATATAGGTCGTACCCATTAGATAAGCGGAATGTGTTAATCAAATATGAAATTTGCTCAATTAGCATGGCTAAAAATAATGCCAAATAGCAGGTGTGAAAACAGGTGATAAAGGGGGACAGGAGGGCGGCTGCACGCCTCAAGTCACACGAGTTGTTGATGGCACAATTAACATATTGTCCTTCAATGAATGATTAATAAAAGCGAATGGCATTTTATTATGCTAATTGCCTTATACTCTTTCTAGTTTTCCATGAATAATCACAAAGAACTAAAAGCAGAATATTAAATACTCTATATAATATTAAGATTGTAGATAAACTGAATGACCGAACTAAGGTTATAGGCTATAGGCTATAGAATCGGATTAAATACTCTCCATAGTATTAATCATAGTTTAAGGATGGATGAATGATTAATTTCTATTTTGTTTAAGGCTTGCCTATAGAGATTGTTGTTTATATGGCTTTATTTTTGGGCATATCTCCTGATATATTTAAAATACTCTCTGGTAGAGTGTGTAAACAAGTTTATGGTAAATGCAGCTTGTTTTTTCATAACATGCAGCTAACGCCCGCCCACGTCAATCAAATTGCGATTCAATCAGAAATGCGCAGCATAAGCACTTGATTATTCCGTGTCCCTGCACTTGAGGAGCCAGCCTGAAGGCAGAAACAAATAAGTAATAATAATAATATGTGTAATGCCCATCATATCATACTAAATATGTACATTAATCATTGCCAATGCATTTTTAATAATCGAAGGTCATTCGACTGAAATAATGTATAAATATATTCAACTAACAAGATATAGATAAAGACTATAGCGAAGCAATAAAAATTATATTTTTAATATTTTTTTTTTAAGATTATCAGATATATAGAATATATAGAAATTATAATATTTATACAATTATTTATAAAAAATAATTATATTAAGAAAAGTATTAAGTCATGAAAATATCTATGTATATACCATAAATATACAAATATGTATAAATAGTTGGATATATTTTTGGAATTTTTAATTAATTTTATATTCATTTTTCAGTTGAATGATATATAGTAAATAAAAATATTTTTGTAAAAAATATATAAAATATATATAAGGCATACACATTTTTTATAAATGTATATAAAATATATATTTTTTATTCTAATTATATTAAATAACAAATTTCATTTATATATTTTAATTATATATTATTTCTTTTTGAATTCCATTTTCATTTTGCTGCTCATTACGTATGAAAATATTATTTAAATTTTATTCAAAATTAGACTTTAGCTATTGGCAAATAATATTTATTTTCAATAAATAATTGAATTGGCTCTAAACAAGTATTGATCCGCTTTCAATGTAAATGAAATGCCACGTTCTGTGCGCCACTAACACAAGTCAACTTTGCGATCCCTGATAAGGTTCGATCTTAGCAACAGTCACAGCGGGTAAAACACACTGAACAGAACGACTCACGTCGAAGCTATGCTTGAAATTACAATTGCTATATTCACATATGTAACTACATATATACCATATATATACATATATATATGTATTTGACATGAATCAAATTTAGCTACGCTCGCGCAATGACTAAGAAATTGAATTGACTCAGAAATTGAAGATCCCTTTACAGTATTATTAATGGCATTATAAATACGTTTCTTTTTATTGTTGCCAGGCAATTGTAATTTTATTTTAAAGTAGCTTTTGTTTTTGCTTCTTTTACGATAATTTATTTTCATATGCCTTAATTAAGTGGATTCGAGCTTTTTGTGTGCTGCATGAGAAATGGGAAACAATTTTTTGTTGCCTTAAATTGTCGTTAATTAGTTTCTTGGAACTTGGAATTTGTTGTTTAGCCAATTGTGCGCGCGTTCGCTATTGTCTCAGCGTTATATAGTAATTACGTTTTCTTGTTTTGCTGAACTTTACAATTGTTTTACAATGCGAATCGATAGCTAGTAAAACCTGTCAACTGGTTGCCTCTGTTTCCAATCGCGACACTACATAATTTCATGCTAGTTATTTCCGCTCCGTGGCACACTTTTGGCGCTATTAAACGTCGCACACGGATCGAATTGATCCGTAAGTTCAAGACTGCCGTCCGGTCACTGATCGTATAATTTAATCAAATCTAATGAGCGAATAAAATAAATATCAAATCAAATGCCGCACATGCAACAGGCATGCCGACTTTGAACCTATTCCGATGTCTCTGCCTCTGTTGTCTGTTGTCTTTCGGTCTACGGCTCTGGCCCTGCTCCGGCGTACACAAGTCTGACTTGTCCGATAAGCCTAGTCTATGTGGGTTTTTGTTTATGTCAATAATTGTAAATAGATTTCATCTGGCAGGCCCCCGTGTCTGGCTCTAGCAAGCAGCATACCCTGTAATGTAGCCAGAGAGATAGAGAGTATGAGAGACAGAGCGAGAGCTTTCGATATTATGAATAAAAAAAAAAAAAACATATTCATTAATATATAAATAATATTTATAATAAATGAGAAAATATAATTAGTGAGTCTAGGGTATTTTTATGTGTTGAGTTTCAATTTAAATTTCATTTATATAAAAAAGTACTTCAATTAAGAACTTTATCAAAACAAAACTTTATCAAAAAAGTTCGACCTCTTTTTTTCCTGACTATATTTTTTTACTTTCATGAATAAAATATTTTCTCCATTTTTGCAGAGCTTAATGGTATAACATATATAATTAATATTTTAATGAAATATAGGGTATCTCAAGGGCAACCATTTTATTAAAAAATTTATAAAAAGTGTAGTTTTAAGACATAGAAAATATTTTCGTAAAGAACTTTATAATGAAGCTTCGATTTTTATTGACTACGGGGTATCATATAGTTCAGATTACTTATAAACTAAGTTGTATTTTATTTATTTTTTAGTACTCAAGTTTACATTACATAAAAGCTTATTAAGTTGATTTCGTTTTGTCTACAGGGTATCTAAAGGTCAATATTTGTCTTTCGCTGTCTCCCTCTCTCTTTCTCTGGTTGATCTCATTTTTCATTCAACAGCATTTCGTACTTGTTACCAAGTGAAGTGCCATAAAATTGGCAATGGCCCACAAATGCCATTCATTAATTAGTTTATATACAGATGTACATACATATAATACGTAGAAAATTCATTCTATATGTATATTTATAAAAACAAATTCTTATTTCGCTGTGGAAAAATCTCAAATTACCAAAATAAATTTCAGCGCTCCTAATCGCAAATTGTGTTTGGACTTAGACATAATAAGATTGCTGTTTTTTTTTTTTCGCTGGCTGTAATAATTGCGTTAGGCTAACGGAGACGAGCCCCCATTTTGTGAGAGCTTGTATAATAAACACAAACAAATGACGAGTTGAAAAATAATATATGTACATATATGTATGTATATAAATAGATGCTGAAAGTTGTTGCTGTTGCTGTAGATGCAAATCGTGAACTAACTCAACAACAGCAAAACAGATAGCAATTTAAGTAATTTGTTTATAAATGTAAATGTTTATGATTCAATTACGTTAAAGCAATTAAAACTTAGCTTAAATTGAGAATATAATTATAATTATATTGAGAATATAAATTTACTTATAAAGCAATTAATTCATGGGCATATTAGAGATTAGCGTAACATATAAAAAATTTCAAATGTATTTAGAAGAGTTTTGTAAATATTATATGAAACATTTAAGGCAGCTTAAGTTTTATGAAACTTGCTAGAAATTTGAGCTATTATCTTTAATGTTTAATTATGCTTTAGTATACAAATATCTAGAAATTCTATGCTCTATATATATCGCTCACATTTTGCGGTTAGAATGGGCGTGGCATTTGCATTTTGTATTTGTTATCTAGTGCGGAAATTGATGAATAAATATACCCTATATCTAATTGCAAAGGTCATTCACTGACAATCGCTGATACTTTATAAAGAGATTATTTACATATTTCCTTATATTGTAGCACATCGAATTTGAACATTATTTACATATTTCCTTATACAACAAATTTTTAAGTTAATTAACATACAGGGACATAATATTCAGCTGATTTGAGCACTGCATTTGATTGTAAAGTGCTCAGGCCTTATCAGCAGCTCGTCTTAATTGCGTTCATAAATCAGATACGATTTGTACATTGTTGCCCTGGCGTGCCATGCCGGCTGTCATCGGCTGAGATTTTCCCTATTGCACTTTGTACTAAAGCGCGACAAGTGCAATATTCAGCCAATATACAACAATATACAACAATATACAAAATAGCAACAACAAGCAGCAATTCCGAATCCAATCTTTCACGAGTAGATTTCCATGTTCGTCATGGAATTTACCCGCAGGAATGAAACTAGGACAATGCTAGAAGGCATTAAGAGGCATCTGTCACCCTGTCTGCACAATTGTTATACAATTAAGCTTGGCATTGTGCATATGTAAATATAAAGCCACAATCAATGCAAGTTGAATTCTTGATAAGAGCTAAAGAAAAGGTCTTTAATTAATATTGAAATTCCTGCTTATATTTAACAATTGTCTGCGAATTGAAATAAATTTAATGCATTCTTAAAGTCAAACTCTTTAAATGGTAAAGCCACTGGGACAGCTAACAATTGGTGTGTGGGCGATACAGTCCGGATCAGACTGATACCCTGTAGACAATAAATATCGAAAGTAAATTGAATATGTAAACATTCCAAAATATATAAGTCGTTGTTAACTCAGAACTTGAAATGATAGAAGATATGCTTTATAAACACTAATAACAAAAATCGATATATATCGATTTTATAATATTTATAGATGTCAGGCGAAAATAAATCTCAGGCAAGAAATAGTTTAAAATCTCACCATGGATATTTAAATTTTAAATTTAGTGAAAAAACAACAAGAAACTTTGTCTATCGATTAAACGACCTATCGATGAAAATAAAGATATAAAGGAAAATCTATACAAATTTGGTATGCCATTAAAGAAAATTGTTTGGGTTCTTCGCGGAAAATCGCCAATAGCGGCAACAATTTCATAGCGACGCTTTAGGCCAATTTGTAATTGGTCTATGAAAATTCGTAAAAAACAATGTGCCAAGCAAGGCCAGTTCCGTGAAATTGTTCATTGGAAATCAGTTAGCAGCGAAACATTGCAAACGGAAGTGTATCTACAGGTTAACCGAGCTGACAAGCTATTAATTGTAGCTGGAAGGCGAGTCAACAACGGCGCCAACAATTGACAGAGACAGAGAGACAAGACGACGGACAGACTCTCAGTTAGACAGACTCAACAGTTAGAAATGGGAGTGGAAACAAAGCCACATTTATAGCAGAGCAAACTGAAATGTTATATATAACGTAGCTATACTGTACTATATAGCTGGAAAAGTGAATTCGTGATTTGGCCGCGCCTTCATAAAATTGGCTATCTATACAAATACTTATCTAGCTATCTATATAGCTATACAGTTATAAATGTATATATATTTATATTGTATGTATGTAGCTTGCCAATATATGTCTATTGGCAAGCTGACAAAAGTATAGCTAAGCGTCTGACGTTTGATTTGAGTTGGAAAAACATAAGATCACATGGGTCTTTGGATTAATGCCACACGTTTTTATATACCACTAAATTATTATAACAGTCAGTCGAGTCCGCATTTCTATGTTTTTTAATAGATATACAAATATATACCGAAAAATTTTATCCTGTATATATAAGTATATGTAATTTTGAAGGTCAAGAAACAACGCACTCAAAATCAAAGCAAAAGAACAATTGTGGCGTATAGAGACACGAATGTATAGCTACAGAGATATAGAAATATGTATGCGGAAAGAGAGAAAGGGATAGGAGTAAAGCACATGCACCCATTGACCGGCATTTTCATTCTTATTCTATTTTCTTGTTTTTGAGCTTTAGGAAGTGAATAATATAGATCTTAAAAATAGACGGACAAATATTTAAAAGCGGAATACATCCAAGAAATTATTGTTGACGTTGCCGATATACCCTTGCGGGGTCATAGGGAATATTAGAAATATTAAAATAAGACAACTACAAAAAAAAAATGCTTATGTATTCATAGCTTTCTATGATATGACACAGTGATACCGATTAGTCTATTCCCAAGCGTATGGTGGAGAAATAGAAGGAGTGCAAAGAGTACTTCATACTAATATCCACATGCCACATAAATACTCATTGGTGTATAATAATGATAATATATATTAAATATAAACTATTTATTATATATTTTATATAAATATAACTCGATTCTCTTTTACACTTTTCATACAAGATTCAGAATACCCTCTCGACGCTTGTTGTTTAAATTTTGCAAACGAATTCAATTTATTCTCAAATACAACATATATTATGAAAAGCCGGAAATGCAAATTGACTGAAAAATTATTGACAAACATTTGTGCGGCCGGTCAAAAACATTGCGATCTTTTAATTAAATTTTGCATTTACGAATGTAAATTTTTTTTTTTTTAATTTTGTTACTCGTTTTGAATGAGTCAAAATTTTAGCTTAAAGCTAAAGATTCACATGCTGCGACTGAAAATTAGCATAAAAATAAATTTTTAGTATCACGTTTGCCCTCAAAACTTCTTCGAACTTTTTGATGTTTTCTTAATGAACTTTGTTTTTAGTGGGCTATTCTTAAACCGTTTCTTATGCTCGAGTCATTTCAGATTAAAAACTTGTTTATTTTTTTTCGCTCAGGTAAATTTTTTAGTCTGCCTTAAAAACGAAAGCTAATAACAAAAAAGAATTTCAATACATTTTATTTTTTTTTTTTTTGTTTGATTTTTAATATCTACTGTTCTCTTTGTCCTTGGCTCAAATTCTTTGATAATTAATAAGAAATTTTTAATTTTTATTTATTTTTTATTTTTATTTTTTATTTTTTGTTTGTTTTATGTTAAAGCCGGTTTTTATTGTTATTGTTTGTAAAAGACAAAGTGGAACCTTTATTTAATTTATTTGCACATGATAAATATTTAGTTCTGACCGGATCTTGTTTTCTGCCGAATACAACAAAAGCATGCAAAACGTTTAAAACGACAATTAATCAAAAATAACAAAATTACTTATGTAAAAGAGTTAAAAACAAAAACTGGCTGAAAGGCAGACAACATCGAGAATTCTTGGAAGGCGTTAAGGCGTTTTTGTGTCCGATGAGGTTAAAAGTGGTTAACACAAGCAAGAATTTATATACTATAAAGACTGAGACTGGAATTTAAAATGTTGAGATTTTTGAAAGGTTTTGATTACATTTTAAGAGAAGAGAAAATATACATATAAACACCTTCCAGATTGTGTAGTTCCTTTGAGAAATCCTCGCACTCGTCCATAGTTCATGGTCTCATTTCATATCTTAGCTATTGTCTTAAAGAGGCTTTAGAGACTCTGATTCTGATACTGTCCTTAGCTTAACTCAATATTTTTTCTTGCAACACTTTAATCAAATTATTTGATTGCTATTCCTATTTCCGGTCTAGACTAATGCAATCTGTATAAGTATATACATATACTCGTCTACCAATATTATTTATAGCCATTGTAAATCCGCGCTCGGATTAAAACGGTATAAATACGTATATATAGACTAATTTTTGCCGTGAATTCGTGTTCTTATCAGAGTCTATTAAAGCGATTCGATGAGGCACGCTCACTTAGCATTGATTTAAAGTGTCATGATTTCTATAGAAGAAATTGCAAATACTATAATTTATATTGTTTTATGTCGTGCCATTCATCCAAAGTTTTCCATGACGTTAAGCCTCCAAATCGAAAGATCATGAGCATGCTAAGCCAATTAAAGCTTAAGATCAGCTTTACGAATTTGAAAATTTTTATTGTTTCTATATTTCTCTACACTTCTCGAGATAATCCAAAATCCAAGTAAATACAAAATTGAAGAGCATTGTGAAGGTCGTTGTGGATGCTCCACTGCGGAAAGAATTCATAAAAACTGGTATAAGAGCATTATCGTTTGACATTTTACAGTTAAGCATATTCAGCTAATTATATTTGTATGTATCTTCTTCTTTTTAATTAAATGAAACAAAAATATCCGGTAGACATCTTACAGACTTTTGAAATATGTTGAACAAGTTTTGTTTTTATATCTCTCGATAAGATACAGGTCTGTGCACATTCAATAAAATTCGTCAGGTGGGCGTGGCCGGGCTAGACAGGTGCTAGACATGTCATGCGATAAGTTAAGCGGTGAGGTGCGGAACCGGCGCATGCTTCCCATTGATAACGTTGACTGTTGAACGTTTTTTTTTTTTTTTCATTATTATTATTGTTTTATTATAAGTAAACAGCTTTCTCGGCCCGTTTTGACTGAGCTCACTGCAGTTTAAAGCGGCTTTTGTTGCCTGACAGCAGCTTTTACAAAAAATAAAGTAAAAAAGAAAAAAATTTATGCACACGCGCAAATGTTGGAAATTAAAGTTGGACGCCTCTGCGACCCGGAGTTCAATGGCACTCCATATGAATGCAGTTTATTATTAATATAGTGTAAGCCAGTTGTAAGGCGAGTGTTGCGTTGCCTCAGAACTATAAGCAACGAGCTAGAATTTAAGGGATTTGAATGCAAAGCGTAAAGCAATAGGGCAATATGATTCTGAAAGAATTTTTATAGATTTTTGTATATTTCGAATGTAAAGTTTGACAAAATCGAGATAATTAGGAAGATTTCACGCATGTGTTATTTTTCATATTTAACACAAATAATCCAGAATGAATATATACCATGGCTTCTGAGATACCGGAATATGTTTTTCCTGATGGATATTGTTAGAGCGAGGATTCTTCAATATTTCATTCTAAACATTCTAAAAGTACTCTCTGCTCTCTAACATATAATATGCATATTTAAACTCATATATATATATATATATTACAGGGTATTCAAACTTCGTTCAATTCAAATTTCATTTATCTTGCACCTTCCGCCTTTTCCTTGCGGCTCAATGCACTTTGGTTATATTTCATTTTGCTCATAACTAACGAGCTGGGGGAAATGTGCGAACCGCTTTGCAATTGACAATGATAATCATGATGTTAAATGAGTTTATCAGCATGTTAAGTGTGTTTGACATCATGATAAAGTGGACGACGGCTGAACCAGCTAAAAGGAAAAATGTGTGTAATAGCCTTAATTTGTTTCTTTTTACGGGCGGAGCACCCAATCGGTACCTGTTGTCTGTCCAAATCAAATTGATGTGCCATTTTGTATGGTTATTAACGTTGTATTGAGGTCAAATACTGACAGTTAGATTGCAAATGAGTTTTATCGCATCATTAATTCAAGTTAATAAATGCGCTTATCTGTAAAGCAACGCCGAAGCCTCGAGACATGTAATGAAAACAATGTATTACATCAGTTTGGTAAACAACGTACGATAGTTCCAGGTTAACTTATCTAAAGGCTTTTAAGAAATGTATAAATATATACAAAATAGTAATAAAATCATTCAGAAACCTGTTCCATTGAATTGTAAACCGGTTCACACCAGCTCTCCTGATGTGCTTGACAGAACGAACTTCCGATCCTCGATTTGTTTTGATAGCTCCCCAGCATTTCTTATCATCTTTTAACAATTTTTTTTCAGAGCTCTAGGAACTTTTCCATACACGCGCTGTCAGGTCAAATATATAACATCTAAATTTGTTGTATATACGCATTATATGTACATATATTTTGATAATATTCTGACCACCCGAAAGTCAGCTGAGATTTATTGTTGAAGAGGCTTTTGCAAATGACCTTCACATTTGGCAGACTTTGAAATTATCTCAAAATTCAAAGTTGTAGAATATTATTTATTCATATATATTTTTTTATTTATTTATTTATATATTTTTTTTTGTATTCGCTTATATTTGTTAATTAAGATTTAATTAACTTAAACTTTTTTTTAAGTTTAATATTTAAATATAATTTTTAGCTTAGCAACAGTGCTGCCCAATTAGTTTTCTGTTTCCAATCATAGTCAAAGTGCTGCCCATTTCCTTCTGGCTTAACAAACTGTGAACTATAGTGCAGTTTTGTTTGAGCCAGTTCCGGAAGTAATAAAGAAATGTTTATTAATTGTAAATTGACATTTTTTAATTAAATATGCTATTTTTTACCATATATTTTTACATCGATCACTAATTTTTTGTTTTTTTTTTAAATATGTTTGCTCTCTTGCAGATATGCTATCATGCCGTCAAGTCCTGAATCTGCTGACAATGCTCGGCTTTATGCTGAACTATGCGCTGCGAGGTAAGTCTCCCATCTACATATATCTATTTCCCATTGCATACTAATTACATGAATCTTTCCCTAACCTTAGTCAACCTAACCATTGCCATAGTGGATATGGTTATGCCAAATATCACATCACACATGGCAGGCAATTCCAGCCTAGCAGATAACACTACTCTGACTGGGAGTATCAGCAGCAGCAGCAGCAGCAGCAGCAGTGGGGGCATCCTCAGCAACGCCACCACCAGCGATGGCGTTGCTGTCATCGAGGAGCGCTTTCCCTGGGACACATACCAAACCAACTTTGTGCTTGGCTGCTTCTTCTGGGGCTATGTCCTCACCGAGCTGCCCGGCGGTCGTCTGGCTGAACTGATTGGCGGTCGTCGCGTTTTTGGCCATTCCATGCTCTGGGCCAGTCTGTTGACCCTGATAACGCCGCTGGCGGCGCATTTGAGCTACGTTATGTTGATTGTGGTACGTGTGGCACTTGGCTTCATGCTGGGCGCCTCCTGGCCGGCCATACATCCTGTGGCCGCTGTCTGGATTCCACCCATGGATCGCTCCAAGTTCATGTCCAACATGATGGGTGAGTAGAGGCAAAAGATTTATCTCGTTTATTTTCTGATGTTCTGTATGTTAAACCTTTTCTTTACCGTTACAGCCTCTTCGCTTGGCGCTGCCATTACGATGCCCATCTGTGGCTATTTGATCTCGGTCTGCGGCTGGGCCAGTGTCTTCTATTTGACGGGCGCTGTGGGTCTGCTGTGGTCTGTGTGCTGGTTCACATTTGTCTATGAGACTCCCGCCACACATCCGCGCATCTCGGCCGAGGAGCGACGCGAAATCGAGGATGCCATCGGCACATCCACATCCAAGAAGCGGCCCAGCTATGTGCCCTGGGGTCAGCTCCTCTGCTCGCCTGCTGTTTGGGCTATTATTATAACCCACGGTCTGTCCGTGTTCGGTTTCTTCACGGTCATCAATCAGCTGCCTACATTTATGTCCAAGATTCTGCACTTTGACATCAAGAAGGTGAGTCCTTAAAGGCTGACTTTATATTGTTTGGATTTGATGCCAATATAATTTTTCTTTGTCTTGCAGAATGGTTTGTTCTCCTCACTGCCCTATCTAGGCAAATATGTGATGGCTGTGGCCTCCTCCTATCTGGCCGACTATCTGCGTCAGAAGGGCACCTTGAGCACGACTGCGACACGCAAGATTTTCACGACTTTCGGTAGGTTTATTATTGCAGCCTTAATGAAACAGTTTTGATAATATTTCCCTTATATACAATATTAAAACATATTTATTTGTATAATACTTTACAGCTCTTGTTACACCTGGTCTGCTGATGACGGCTCAGGTTTTCCTGGGCATGGATGCTGCCTGGTCGGTGGCCATCTTTACACTCGCCCTGTTCGCCCATGGCGCTGTCACCGCTGGCTATTTGGGTAACGGTCTGGACATTGCACCCAACTTTAGTGGCACCATTTTTGGCATGGCCAATTCCTTGTCCTCCTTTGGCGGCTTCTTGTCCACTTGGATGGTCGGCGCGCTGACCTTTGAAAATGTAAGTCAATTATAATAATTTAATATGAATATAATCTAATTATATTAACTTATTTCTTGCCATTCTTAGCCCTCGTTCCATCAATGGCAAATTGTATTCTGGATTTTGGCCGGCACCTACATCTCGGCCGCTGTTGTCTTTGTCATCCTGGGCACTGGTGAGCTGCAGTCCTGGAATAATCCACCAGAGCGCAAAAAGATTGGCGATGTGGCCCAAGAGGAAGGCATGCCGCTCAAAAACGAAAAATAATCAAATGAGATCATTCGAGTTGAGCTAAGAGAAAACCCACCACATCCGCACAAGTTATAGTAGTTTCTACCGCACAAGATTGAGATTTACAGTCACATACAGAATTTCCACTTTAAAAAGATTGTATACTAAAGAAAAATTGGAAGACATTAGTTTGTAGCCAAGCTGTAAAGTTTCTATGCACAGAATTATATACGAAAAATGGCCAGAACAAGTAATATTTACTTAAGACTTAAATGTTTAGAGCTCACATGCATTAATTTGTAGGCGTGGCCTTTTAGCAAATTTTTTATTGCTCTTAAGCCGCAAAATTATTCTAATTACACTTATGTATATATTTAATTGATTGTGTGTATGTTTGTGGCGTGCACAGAAATTCCAAAGTGTACAAAAGTAAAATGGTAGAAAACGAATTGGAATTTCGGTGCACAACATTTTCTATTAAATTATTTAAGTAGACTTTTTGCATACCTATGTACTCGTATTAGCTAATTATATTATATGCACACTTAAGCTAAGTCTATTATTTCATGTATACTTCTATTATTTATGCAATTTATTTATAGACTATTTTCTATATTCATAATAAAGAGTATCACAGTCAAGAAGAGCAGTTTTAATATTTGAATTCCGATTTTCGCGTCTCAGGGAATGACAAAATATCGATATAATGCTTAAAGCTGCACTCAGAAAGAAACTATCGATATCTCTTCGTCAGAAACTTAAAACATTTAATGTTCTTTTAGGTAAATAATGGCAAAATAATGACCGACAGGTTTTTTTTTTAATTTCAATGACTATTTAATTTTTAACTTCTTTAAGTAAAGTACACTCCAAAATAAATCAATCAAAATTTTAATTAATTGTGAACAGCTGTTCAATTCTTATCTATAAAATATGCCGACAGTATACAACTAGCCAAAATTCAGCATTAGAGGTAATCGCTACTGTGTTATCGACCGCAATTGCGTTTTTGGAATTAAAATGTTGTTTAAATTCATCTATAAAAAAAACTGTAAATATTGCAAAGATCGCAAAAGAATATTATGTTAATTTTTTACTGGAGACAAACCATCCAAATGAACTAAATATTTAAAAAAAAGTTTTTTGTTTATATATAGCTAGCTAAATTTTCCATTTTACTTCTTCATTGATATTTCGATTTAAATTTAATTTATATTGTTAAATGCTAAGCGTCAAAAAGCTCAGTGCTATAAGTCCATGATACGTGATCAAGCTCCGTGTATTTTTCACCAGCAGGGTCACTTATGACGTCATAAACTACACTCGCGTTTCTTGTTGCCTCTTCCATTGTCGCTCAGCTGGTTTGACAGCCCCCACTCTCGTGCTCACCCACTCACTCTCCGATACCGCACTCTTGCTTTTCGTTTTGGACAAAACGTTCATATCAGACCACGAACTGAAGTCAATTGAAAAGCAAATCACCAACGCAGCCGATAGCTTCAACATTTACGATGAAGGGATGACGTGCAGCGAAACTAAGCAACTTGGGCAGGTAAGTAAGTAGGTGGGGTACTGTATACAATGTGCCGTTTTATAGTGAAATATAATAGAAAGCCACGCTGTCTGTGCTGTGCTTGTGTGTGTGTACGAGTGTAGATGTGTATGGAGGGTGCGCGTCGCGACTTGACATTGAAAAGTTAATTGCTTTAGATGTCTAGAGAAATGTTTATTGGGTTGCCTTTTTTGCAAGCCACGCACAAACATACAATAGACCGAGAGCGAGAGAGAGAAAACGAAGAGAGCGCACCACCAGCATCCCAGGCCTGAGCGTTGGGGATTTTGTAGTTGGCGTAAAAGCGCTTACAATAGCAACAATTTCGCAAGCACACAGGCTCACATACATATGCATATGTATATATACATACATGCATAAATAAGTAGCCTTGTATGCACGTTGGCACGTTCTCTCATTGCTCAACCTCACATTCTCTCAGTGTCTTTCACTCTCTCTCTCTCTATTGCTTGCGCTTGTTTTGTCAATTCTCCAAAAACGCGTCGCGTGCTCTAACAAACACCTACCACCCCAACCAGCGCGACGCGCCTGTCGCGGCTGGTGCTGCCGCAGCCGTAGCCGCTGCTGCCGTCGCTGTTGAATTGTAGTACACAGCAGCAGCCCCATTCATCGTTCGACACTCGCTGCTGCTGCTGTTTTGTTGTCCAGAGTCCGGATCATAGTTTTTGATTCGCATTTCGCAAGCTTCTTCTCGCAGGAGCATTCCACACACCCACTCAAATCAACCCACCTACCCACGCATCAGGGAAATTAACAACAAGAAGCTCAAATTTCAAATTTCGCATAATTTCGTGGAAAAAGCAACTCAAGTAAGTTGGGAAATTTTGATATATTTGCCAAACGGTTTTCGCGTGCAGCACGCATTGCGGTTCGTGCATGAGTGCTAGAGTGCTTGCATGTGCGTGTGTGTATGTATGTGTGTATGGAAAAAGTGTAAAGAAATCCTTGCGAAGTTGCAAGCCAAATGCTAAATTTAGATCTGAAGCCAACAAGGCTGCACCACGCAGTCGCTGCTACTGCTGCTGGTGCTGGTGTTGCCTGGCGGCCCCCCACAGCCAAAACACCCACACCACAAACCGTATGCATATATTCATACGTCAGACTCCGTCGCTCTCGCTCGCTCACTGCGTGAGGCGCTGTGCATAAGTGCATGCGTGTGCGTGCATGGATGTGTGTGTGTACAGTATGAATGGAACAAAAGTACTTGGCGACGCAACACCAACAACAGCAACATCAATGCGGAATCGATAGTCAGACGACGACGTGGTCGAGCAGTAGGAGGTAAGCGAAGCTCTGCTCCGGATAAAACGACGGCTGCAAAGACGTTTACGTTTAACTGTCGGTCGCTCTCCTCCACTGCACTTGTCAGTGTGCCTCTGAGTGAGCAATTGTGTAAGTGTGTTTGTGTGTCTGTGCTCGTGGGGCACGTAGACATCATCGTAGTATTTTCCGCGTAAATTGCAAGCAAATTGAATGTGATTGAAACGTGTATCGCGTTCAACTAACAACGAAAGCCAATCGAACATGTCATCCATATTTGTGTCCATCTCTCTTTTCATGTCATGTTTCCACATTTTTATCGCAAATAATTTTTTGTTTTTTTTTTATCAACATTTGCACGCTTTGGTATTTTTCCTTGCTGCTAGTGTTTTTTTGTTGCATTGCTCCTCGCTGACTGCCATTACTACTGCTGCCGCGGCTTCCTCTTCTTCTGCCCATAAATACTATGTACTACGAGCATGCTGCTGAACTCGCTGCATTTCCACAACCGAAGCTCCGTCGAAGGCGCACGAAGTGGCACGAGTTGTGCGCGCATGTTTGGCCCCTAGTCTACACCCCGCAGACCTATTCACACACTCGCACACTATACATAGCAACTCAGCCAGTCAACCAGTGCAAAAAGCTTACACACACAGACACAAGTACACAAGCGCACACACACATAGGCGTACAGAAATTGCAAGTGAGAGCGCAGCGACAGCAGCCTCAGTCGGTGGAGCAGAGCTCCAGCGCCAGCGCAGAGATTTTTTGGCCATAATTTTTCAGTTTGAGCACAGCGCTAGCCGGTGACGGGTGATGATAGTAATACGTAGTAATAAGTCGGCGATCCGAAAAGTCTGCCATAGAGAGAATTGCAGCAACTAAAAAAAATGCAACTGCTTGCAAATGTTGTGCAAAGCAAGTGACCAAACAGCTATGTAAAAAAAGTGAATCAATACGTATAAGTGTAAACTAAGTCAGCAGCCATATTATTATTCTACTACTAGCCAGAACTCTGTTCCTGCTTTTTTGTTGTGTTTTTTTTCCTTGACACTGCTGCCGACTACTGTCTGGTCGTGGGATCCTGTTGAAGAACTTTTGCTTCCGCAAATACGAGACCGAAAATCGATAATTTCGTGCTGTATAAGTTACGGCGAAAGGTGCTCGGCTCGGCTTGGTTCGGTTCGGTTCGGCTCAGCTCGGCTCTTGGCACGAATAAACATATGTATATGTAAAGAGGCAATCTTCTTCTTCTTGCTTTTGTTGCCGTTGTTGTTGCTGTGGGTGGTGCAAAAGCAGTGTAGATTACAACAAAACGCCGCGCATGAAACGTGATTGAAATTATTGCACAAAAAGGAAACGGCGCTTACACGCGCCAAACAGGCGCGCGTAGGCGGCAACAGTGAAAGAACGAGAAAGAGACGTCGAGAAAGAACGAGAGTCAGAGAGGTAGAGAGAAAGAGTAAGGGTTAGCGTAAGCGAGTGAGTGAGCGCGCAATCGAGCTGTCGCGTAAATCAGGAAGCAAAGTAAAGAAAAAAATAACAAACAAAAATACATATACTAATGGCGAATAAATAGAAACCGAAAACGAGTGTAAAACGTAACAGCACAAAAAGTACTAGCATGTAGTAATAGTAGTAGGAATTAGAGTGAGAGGACCCCACGGACACCCTGTACACACACATTCAGAAACGTACAAAAGGTGTTGGAAAGGGGGCGTCGCAGTCGCAGTCGCAGCTGACGCCGACGTTATCGTAGTAGTAAGTTTTTCTGTGTTGCGGGTGCAGCGTCGCGTAAACACGAACGTGTGTGTGCGCTCTAGTGCGCGAGTGTGCGAGTGCGTGTGGAATGTGTAATAAATGAAACAAAGCACACAGCAAAAAATCATGATAAAGTTTGTCAGGCACAAAAATCGCGAGAATTCATTAAAGGCATCGAAAAATTTTCTGCGTAAAAAGGTGGGCGCTAAACGCACAAATAAATACATATATACATGTGTATACAAAAATAGTAATGAAAGTACAATGCATAATATTAATTAGTAATTAACTAACAAATAAAATAAGACATGTTTAATAATTTATTTAATGTGCTTACAGCGTGAATCGAATGATTCTGGCACCGAATCTGATGGTGAACTCCTCGATGTGGAAAACAAACGTCACTTAGACGTGGATATGGAAACTAGTAAGTAACTGAATTGAGATAAACGAAATAAATGAGGATAAAAATGCCTTTTCGAAAATTATAACTATAATCTTATTGATATTAATATCAGTATCGACTGGCATTTGATTATGTTTCAAAGACTTCAGAGACAATAAGAACTCGATTTTTTGTTGACACTTGATTACTCATTAAAGAGAGGAAACAATAATCACGTGTAGAAAAATCTTAGCAAACTTACATACATACATACATATGTATATGTTTTCTTGAATATGAATGATAGAAATAATCTATTTTGGCTAATATTAGAATTCTGAATCTACAATTCGTTTTGGAATTGATTGATGTCGAGGATTTTGTAGCCAATTGCTTTTTGTCAAAAAGAACTTCGTGAATAATTGTTAAAGCTATGATTGATATCGATATTTTGTTCCATCTGCATAGACTGTTAAATTGTATCATCATTTGAAATTGTGCTTTGTCAACATTCAACAGGCTTGAGTTCCTGTACGGATGCTAACTCACCTACTACCGATACTGCATGCTCATCCGAGTCGTCTGCGATCGCTGCTGCTGCCATGATGTGTCACCATCAGACATCGTCGTCGTCATCCTGCGCCCATTTCATGTACGATCAGCATAGTTCGGAGGAGGAGCTGGAGGTGATCAATGGGCCGTCAGCGGTAGCCGCTGCCGAGGCAGCTGCAGCGGCAGCGGCGGCGCTAACAGCAACAAATGCCGGCGGCGGTCCAGGGGCATCGTCGTCCAGCGTATCGCGTCTATCAAATCGAGGCTGCAGTTCGTCCCTGGACACGGAGGCGCCATACGATGAGCGAGCCACGACATCCAATTCGAAGCGTTCCAGCTCGACGCTAATGGTTGAGAATCGCAAGCGTTCGCTGGCCCATAGCTCCGACGATGAGGTATGTAAAGAGTAGAGAGAGAGAGAGATAAGTATAAAATGAAGATTAATGAGTGTAAAGTGACGGGTGTTAAATGAAATTAGTGATTCAAAAGTAACAATTTCATTCTTACAGTTGCGCAACTCGCTGGAGCCAATATTGACGCCCGTGAATTTTCGCACATCGCCGCCATTGGAGGCATTTAAGCCAAATCGTAGCCATATGATGTTCCGCTCCACAACGCCACTGATATTATCGGAGGCCAGATGTGGCATCGAAAATATTAAATTATGTGATAATAGTGTAAATGAGGAGAACGGCGACGGTAACAACAGCAACACCAACAACAATAGCAACAGCAGCAAATGCGCCAAATTTGGAGTTGGCTCTGGAGCTGGAGCCGGCAACGAGGGCAACGAGAACGAACCGAGCGCTATAAAGGCGTGCAGCAGCTCATTGAAGATGAGCAACAGTTCGCATCATATTTACCAGCCGCAGCCCAAATATAGTTTCCATTATAATAGCTCGAGAAGCAGTCCGGCCTCCACAACCGGCTTGGATATGGAGGTGCGCTCGGTTAGTCCGCCCGCGAAATTATTTCATTGCGCCATTTCGCCGCATCGTCGTCCCAGCAATAATGTTGCCAGCACCGGCACAGCAGTAGCAACAGTTGGTGCTGCTGGTGGTGGGGATGCTGGCGTTACTGTTGCTGCCGCCACACAGAGACTGCAGCGACCCCATAGGCCGTGTTTAGATTTTGATAAGATGCAGCAGGTGAGTCTCTAATGCAGAGCGCGCTAACAGCGAATTAAAAGGAAAAGGCAAATCAAAGACTTTTTATACAAACAACAACAACCCATTCACAACAACAACAACTGCAAACTGTAAAAACGTACCTATGCAGCCAGTGTTGATTAACGCTCACTGGCCCCACAATTAGGCGCACAGAACCCGATCAAACCGGCCTGCGACACAGGCAGGCAGCCAGCAGACATACAATAAACAAAAGGCAAAACAACAAACAACAACAACAAACAGCAGCAACAACAAACAAATATCATCAAATCAAATTATGTAAAGCTAAAAGTAATTCAAGTTTTAAAACAAACACAAAAAATATGCTAAAAGAAAATTAATAACTAAACAATAGAAGCAGCTATTTTTTCACAATTTTAAAACAACAAATAATAATAAAAAATAAAATAAATAGAGCAGCAGTAAAACAAAATCCTGGTAAAGTTGGCAAAGTTTAGATATATATATATATATATATATATATATATATATATATATATATATATGTGTTTGTAGTTGCTACAGAACTGTAAATATTGTATTTGTGTGCAGCAAATAGAAGGCGAGAAGAGCAAGAAGCAGAAGAGGTGAAGAAATCATTTTGAAATTTGGCTAAAGCTACATTTATTAGCAAGTATTTTAATATTTTTAAATGTGTTTGTCAGTCAGCCAAACTAAAAGAAAACAACAAAAAATAAATATTAAAATAAAAAAAAAAAAAAGAAATTGTGGTGTGATTGTAGAACGAAGACTCAAAACAAAAACAAAAATATTAAAAAACTGAAAAAATTATATTTCTATAAAAATTGTGTAAAATGCAAAGCAAAAAAAAAAAAAAAAAAAAAAAAAAAAGAGAACAACTTAAGAAGCAGTAAGTGTGAGGATAGCGGGCAATGAGAAAATAGCGTAGCAAACACTGGGGACAAACAGAAAACAGCAACAGGCAACAATAGCAAAAGAAAACAACAAAAATGAAAATATTATAAAATAAAAACAAAAACAATAAACATTTTTGTATTCAAAACATTCAAACCACAAACTCAGTTGAGCAGTTAATAAAACGAAATACAGTTGAATGTGTTGAGTGTACAAGATTAAATAGCAAGCTATTTTATAAAAAATAATAAGAGAGAAAAAAAATTAATACACAAAACAAAAGATATATGTAATACCAAAAAGCTGCCAACACAAGAAAAAAAAACAATACGATTTTTGGTTGATTGATTGATTAATTGATTGAGCTAAGCGCAACAAAATAGTCAAAGAAGAAGAACAAGTAATCAATAATTAATAATTGGCGAACAAGAGCAAATAAAACATTAAGTGTATTAGTAAAGCAGCATTAACTTTTCTTTAACAATTTATGTAAGCAAAACAAAAATGGTAAAAAAAAAAAAACGAAAATCCAAGA
The DNA here is from genome assembly GCF_018153725.1 of Drosophila mojavensis. Classification (NCBI taxonomy): domain Eukaryota; kingdom Metazoa; phylum Arthropoda; class Insecta; order Diptera; family Drosophilidae; genus Drosophila; species Drosophila mojavensis. Next base: position 1,526,360 of record NW_025318872.1, read on the forward strand.
TACCCAAAAAACAAAAAAATAATAAAAAAAAATAAACCCAATATTAAATTTAAAAGCAACATAACAGTAAATTTTTGTGTGCAACCATAGCAAAGATGCAGCAGCTGCAGGACATACATTTTTAAGTACAGCATATAAAATATTGTAAAAACTAAAAGAAAACGAAAATATTCAAAGCAAAAGTAAAACTAATTTAAAATCATATTCAGCAGCGAGCAGCAAGCAAAATATTTCCGTTTCAAATCGAAAAAGTAGTTACAATAATCACATATACCCTACAATTTCCAACTCACACACACACACAGAGAGATAAGAGAGAGGAACAGAGAAACCTACCAGAAACGCATAATCCACACCACCAAACAAACTATAATGAATCCATCAAAGATCGAGCAAGATTAGAGTCAAGTGAGGTACTAGGAAAGCAGTTTTCATCATTTTTTTTTAAATTTACCATTTGTGAAATAAAAGAGAAAAACGAAACCCAAGAAATTATATTATATATAGTACATATATATGTATACATCTATATATATATATATGGAGGATGGAAGATATCATGGACTGAGCGTATGTTAGAAAGAGAGAGTAAAGTGAAGCAACCGATACTAGGTTCTAGTTTTTAAGTTTAAAGTGAAAGGCAAATTGTGAAAGGAAAACAAAAGATACAAGCACACAAATCAAGGAGAACAAGAAGAAGACGAAAACGCAGAAGAGTTGAGTTAGGCAGGTTATGTTGATAATTTTTGAAACACAAATGAAAAACGAGTTAAGTTGTAAACAAAATACAAAGATTTCATTGTGGCCGGTGGGGCACTAAAATGGCCCCACCGCACTTGTGTTGTACATAGTTACATTAATAATTACGATAATTATACATATATATATATATATATGTATATGTATATATACAGACATATATATATATATATAAAGATATATATGTGTGTATAAAATTACTCATTAAACAAGATGAATGGTAAAAACAAAAATCTTAAGAATTAAGTCGATGAACGGTACAAGTGCAAAAAGAGAAGAGAAGGAAGATGAAGAAGAAATTATTGAAAAAGAAAAAAAAAAAAAAAAAAAAAAACGAAGATAATGAAAAATAATAAAGAAATGCTCTGCAATAGTAAGCGAAAATTAAAAAAAAAAATTGTAAAACGAGTTTTTTTCAAGCTTTTTGAGCGGTATTTTTAAACGTAATTAAATTTGTTATCGATTAATCGTATCATTATTTATGCTCACAAAACAATTCCAACTTTTTTGATTTTCCATTTATATAGAAATTTTCTTTTAACATTTTATTTTGGTCTCTCTTTTTCGGTTTTATCATTTATAACCTCTATGAATTAATCTAAGGCTACTTATTAGCTCTACTTCTTTCAATTACATTCATTGTTCTTTTTCCATTTTCTTAACTATATACATTCTACAGAGACGTTGCCGTCTTTGTGTTTGTCATGCTAATACTATTTGCGTAGAAACCTTTTGGCATTGGGCTATAAGCCCAAGATTTCCTGTTCAGCATCGCCGCACAGGGCTTCAGACTTGTTTTTGATGATCGCATCGACATCCTCGTCCTCGATTTGCTTAAGTTTGTTGTTGCGTTTCTTTGTCGCCGACTCCGATGTGGTTTGACCCAACCGTGCAGGATCGTGTATGCGTGTGTGACGCTTCAGATCGCCGGATACGCGAAACTTTTTATCGCAGATGCTGCACGAGTACGGCTTTTCGCCCGTATGCACTTTGGTGTGGGCCAACAAATAGGAGCTGGCCCGAAACGTTTTCGTACAGTATTGGCAAGCATAGTTCCGTTCGCTGGTGTGGATGCGCCGATGCAGCACTAGAGAGTACTTCCGGGAGAAACTCTTGCCGCAGTACTCGCACATGTGCGCCTTCACTTCGCTGTGCCGTGAGATGATGTGGTAATTGAGATCGCCCCACTGCCGGAACTTGAAATCGCATTTCTCACACTTGTACGGCTTGACGCCGGAATCTGAAATATGTTGAAGAATATTAAAAATATAAGACCTATAAGATCTGTTCTGCACAAGACTAACGTGTTCGTTCATGTGCCTTGAGTGCGCTCTGCGTGTAGAAGGATCGCTCGCAGGCGTTGCACGGATAGGCTCGCTCCTTGGTGTGCGTATACTGATGATACTTGAGAGCATTGTATGAATTAAAATCTCGAGCGCAAATATCGCAGTGAAACTTTCGCTTGGTATCGCTTGGCTCATCCACCGGCGGCTTGTCCGATTCCATGAGATAGCTGTCCGCATTGTCGTCGATGATGTCGGTCGCCGCTGGCGATGAATTGGCGCTGCCTGTGGGCGGTGCGCTCTCTACATCCTCCAGCTTCAAGGATTCACTGAGTATTAGAGGCGAACGCTGCAGCTGCTCGGGGGTGGAGCCATCGTTGGGCGTGGGCGTGCGTGCTGGCGGCGATATTGAGGTTGCGGTTGAGTTTGTCATGGCAGCCGCTGCTGCTGCCGCCGCTTCAGCTGCAGCAATTGCCTCAATGTAGCTCTTCTTGTGACCCATCTCCAGTTTGGGCTGTGTGGATTGCTTTAGGAAATTCAGCGTCAGCTGCTCATCCTGCGGATGCTCATCCATGTGATTTGACGGCTTGAGTAGTGTCGTTGCGGGTGGAGAATGCGCTGGTGGAGGTGGCGCCGGCGGCGGTTCGCCCGGTAGCAGCAGACCCGAGAAGGCAATGTCACTGAAATTGTTATTAAACCAGGGCGCATCGCAGGTATCCTCCACGGACACCTTGTCCACCACATTGCGTATGCCCTCCAGCATATCTTCGGTATCGCTGAACTCCACATCATCCACAACGGCCACAGCATTCGTTGCAGTTGCATTCGCAGCTCCAACAGGCGTCAGTTTGCCATCGGCTTTGTGCAGCGACATGGCATCCGCGTGTATGACCATATTGACGCCCACATCGTCCACTACATCGTCGTTCACATGGCTAATGTTGTGGAAGTTCTCAAAGTTCAGCTGCACATCCTGAAACACTTGATCCAGTTTGGCTTGCTCTTGCTGCAGCTACAAAGGAGATTGAGATGTTTATTAGTCTAGATTGTGGCTAATTGGATAAGGTATAAAGTGTTAGATACATTTCAGCTTCTTCACCTTCTTAATCATTCCGGCTGATCAATAGATGCAGACCTTCCAGTCGAGACTTCATCTCGCTTACCTTATCCTGCGCGGACAAGCCGCACATGTCCAGCGGCTCCTTTTGTTGTTGTTGCTGCTGCTGTTGGACCTGCTGCTGCTGCTGCTGCACTTGTTGTTGCTGCTGCACCTGCTGCTGCTGCTGTTGTGGTACATCTAGACGCTGCTGCAGACTGCCCGGATCGTAGTGCTCCTTTAGGTGGGCATAAAATTCGATTTGTGTGTTCACTGCATAGCCGCATATTTCGCAGCTATAGTTGGCCACTGTAGACACGACATGCTGATGCTTGTGCTGCTCCAGCTCAGCCTCCATAAGGCCACAGACAGAACCCTTGAGCTTTCGTGAAATGCGTTTCTTATGGGGCAGCACCTTCCGTGCGTTCGTTACGGATGCATTGTGGGCATAGAGCAGATCGTCGCCATGTAGCGCTGCATTGACATCAATGGGCACTGTTGGCTCAATGGCCAAGGCGGGAAAAGTGTTCTGTGGCACCTGCTGCCCCACCACGTTCTCGTTGCCACCAGCTGTTGCAGTTGCAGCAGCATCAGCACGATCTAAGAAACTGCTGTTGAGCGTGAGAAACTCCACGTCCGTATCTTTGACATAGTTGTTTGGTGTGTGTTCTGGTGAAGCGGGCACCTCGTCTGTCCTCGCTCCATTCGGCTCTTCGACAACATGTTTGTTGACGAACTGGAAGATCGTATTATGAAAATTGAGCTCCGGCGGTGTTAGCGTATGTTTTTCCACATAGCCGCCGCCATTGTTGGTGCTGTGGTGTGCCGTGGTGCTAAGATTGGTGGGTCCTTCTGTTTTCGGAAATACACCCGTGTGGTCCATGAGATCCATCATAAAGTTGTTTTGCATCAGCTCCGTTGCCAGCAGCGTCTGCATGTTGCAATTGTTCGAAACATATGTTAATGCGCTCATTGCTAATTGTGACAGGGGCTTACGTGGTCGATGAACTGTTGTGTGTCCACTTCTTTGCGCTCCATTTTGTACGTTTCACACACAAATGCATTAAAATTAAGAAACAACTTTTGAACTAGGCAAGAAAAATCTAAATTGCAAAAACGGAACAGCTGTTCTACGACTATCGGTTAGAGTTGATCGCGTGTCGCGAGTCGATATGTTATGGGTGTTATCGGAAGGCAGTATCGAAAATATTCAGCTGGATTCAGCAGTATTTTTTGAGCGCATATTAAATGGGACTAAAAACAGTGTTGTTAGGAAATGGGCAGCACTCTTTAGAGGCGCGAAAATTGAATGTAGTCCAATTAAAATAGAAGTACTGAAAATGTTTTTGGGGGTTAACTTAATTATGCAAATTAATAATTTATTGAATTAATCATATATGTATTAATAAAATTCACTATTAAAATAATAAAAGTATTAATGTATTATTGTATTATTAAAGACATCAAAATTTTTTATTGAAAATCTAAAAACATATAAATTTAGCAATTACTATATTCAGTTTATATGGCTGGCTTTCTTGATAAAAGAGAATGACCATGTTTCGTTTTCAAGAAATTTTGCTAGTTTCTCACACCTTATCGAATGGTTCTAATGTAAAAGTCATTTCTCATTCTGCGACGGCATCAACTTAATGCAGATCAAAGCGCATTATGCCGACCCACATATACACAATCTTCACTTGAAATTGTTGCCCGGAATTGCATGTCAAACAGTTTCGATGATGATGGATTTGGATCTGTTATTGTTATGATTCGAATGAATTCGAATGCGTAATTGCCTGGCACAATACCTAAACAAGCGGACCGTGTTTTATTTATTATTATTAAGCGCCCAACTGGATGTGGTAGATCTGTATGAGCAGATCAAAAGATTTACAGCACATTTACAATAAATTGTTTAATAATTGTTTATTAAACATTAATAGACTTAGCCCAAATATTAAACAGCCGCTGCCAATGCATAAAGTCTCAAAAATAAAGTACATAAAATTTTATTCGTTTCCCCAACAGGCGAGCAGACGCTAGTGCTAGAGCTACAGTGAAACCATATGGTGAACAACCACCGGCTGACTCTGAACGACGATGCGCTTAGCCCTCTGATCCATTTACCATAAATATGTTGATATATCACAGCGCAGGATTAGCTTCCTGTTCGCGACCATATGGAGCCGAATCGGGGCAATCGCCGAGCAGCGTACCGAGTCTCTCTATCTGTAGTCTCGGCTCCCGCTTGACACTTCAACATTTCAAATATATGAAGTGTTAATTTGTAAATGAAATTGGAATGTTTATTGTTATGTTTATGCTTTGTCTTCTTGTGTTTTATGTGGATTCCAATTGGTTTTTGTGGTCGGTTAATCCCCACTGAGTGGGCTGCTCTAAGGGAGGGAGAGTGATATCTATAATGAATATACCCTATATATATATCTCTATAGAGCATAGGAATAATTGAAAGTCCTTTCATTTGGATATTAGAGTAATATATATATACCCCGATCCGAAATCAATGTCTCATTCAATTTCCTTACCAAAAATCTCTGCACCTTTCCGTAATGTTTATTTCTGTTACTCTGCCATGCCTAAAACTTTAATCCAATAATTCGCAGATGTTGTTCCTCGTCTTCTTCTCCATTGTTTATTGTTTTTATTAGTTTTCGCCTTTATATTATTTCGATATTTTGTAGCGCATCAATATTATCTTTTCATTAGAGAAATGCAAATAGTAGATTTCCAAAATTTTGGTGAACGCCCACAGCTGCACCGATTCGCTACCTGATCCAGCCACAAGTATGTATAGATATTTATACGTATATATATATATATATATATAGAGTTTTTCATTTCTGTTTATTTTCGCTTGGTTTCGGACATTCGCTTTTTTCTTTTGGATTTTCGGTTTTTGTTTTGCGGCTGCGGCAAAAGGTGTGTTTGCTTGCAGTTGAGTTTGTTTTTGGTTTGACTGAATGCCATTCAATCTAAATAAATAATATGCAGACAAATATTTTCTACAAATATGCAAAGTCAATATTTATTATAGAGCTTCCTTTTACGGACTGAACAAATCCGAGGAAGGTAAATAGCCTGCGTGTATAATTAAAAAAAAAATGAAACAAATTGTTAAAAACCATGTTCAGTTTTTGTTTGTATTTATGTTTTTATTTTTATTTTTTAATTTTTTTTTTTGTGTATTGAAATTGTATTTGAAGATATTTTGTGTGGAAATGTCTGAGCTTTCTCATAGAGATTTGCAAACAAATATGTTGGTCCAGCAATTTGTATTGAGGAAAGGGAAAATCGTGTGTTTACTTAATCTATTATCCAATAGATATGATTAATATTTTATATGGATTTATAAATTTTATTTATATTAAAAGTAAGATTTGATCAGGAACAACTTTCAAGTAAATGTCCGCAATATTTTCATTTCTAGGTCTGTATCTTTATTAATATATTTTTTTAAAGAATATTTATCAGAATTATCTCAAAAATGATTTTAAATATATATCTCTCCTATCCAACTATTTATTAATATTTATTTATATTAAAAAATGATTTTGAATATATTTCCCTGCTATTCAAATACTGATATATTACCTGTTATAAACAGTTGACCCAAATAATTAAAATTTTTGATTTTCGTTGGTTTACTTCAGCTTGCGCTCCAAATTTTCAACTAATGAGCATTTTCTCTTATTATACACAACAAAAAATCTATTCAATTTTTTGTTCGCATGCACCAAATTTGCTGCTACAATTTTTGTCAGCTCGTTAGAAAGTTTGCGCAATACAAAAAACAACTTTGGAAAAAGGGAAATACTTCTTTCTTTCTTTTTTTCCACACTAGACAATACATAATGACATTATTATTATAAGCGTGCTTTTTTGTGGATACAACAAGAGCAGCATACAAGAAAAGAAACAAAAAATATAAAGCGAGCACATGACACAGGGCGGGAGGAGAGGGACTTGGCCTGGGCTGGACTGGAGGACTTGGACCGCCAAAGGAGCGTGGCGCAGGAAGCACGAAAGTGTCGCAAGTGCCTTCTTTTGTTCTTCGTCACGTTCTGCGGTACACTCGCCAGCAAAGTAAAGTAAGCAACGCAATGGCACAAAACCACCTAACAGCAACATATATAGAGAAACAAGTGGGCTGGGGAAGGAGGTGATAGACTATGGCATACCCTGGAGGGTGGGTTGGGAGAGGAAGTTTAAATGGGAATTATGATATATATTTAGATAAAAATTATATACAAAATATCTTTACGGATCTCCAAAAGTCTTTAGAACTTTATAGATTGCAAAAGATATAATATAGATAATGAATAGATCAGGTGAAGAACTGAAAAAAAAAAAATAAAAGAGACTATAGCAGAGCTGGATAGTACCTTGAAGTGGATCGAGAATATATTCCTATGATTGGAAATCTATTTCATTACCTATTAAATACAGCTTATATTAATCTGTGCCTTACAAAAACTTGGTCATATTTCAAATCTCAACTAAATAATAAAAAATTTAATAACAAGTATAAAAGTATTGGCTCATTTATTTTAAAATTATTTATTTATTATTATTTTTAAAATATTTTAAACTAATTAACAGCTACTAAGTCAATAATATACTATCTATATTACCCGCTCTATATACCTACCCCAGCTGCTTGCAGGGTATAACAATCTATCGAAGCGTTGCTTCAAAGAGGAAGCGGAAACAGCCACAATAACAACAACAGCAACAACAACAGGCGTGGGAGGGGGAATATGGAGCATGTCTCTCTCTCTCTCTGTGTGTTCGATCCTTGAAGAGTTTATTCAAAAAATGTGTTTTTGCTGTTGCCCTCACGAGTTGGTTGGTTTGTTGCTTGCGGGCACAAATTACAAAACAAAAGCTGTAAAATGTAACAAAAATGCAAAAACAAACAGCAACAGCAAGTAGATGGGGTGCAAGACGGGGACTGGGAAGAGGGAATGGGGATGGAGTGTGGGGTTAGTCGCTGGGCTGTTGGTGCTGCTGCTGCATAAATATTGTCAACAACAACAAGAGAAGCAGCAGCCACGCCGCTGCCCCAACCGCTGCTCAGCTGCTGCTGCGGCCGTTACTGCTGCTGCTGCTGCTGCTGCCTCGGGCTCTTGCTGCAGCTTTTTGTGGCACACGTTTCAATGCACTAACAGCGAGCATTATGAACTTGCTATGGAGATATGACGTGTCTTACATGATATAAGCCTTGCTTGGCAATTTATATTTATATTTGCTATAAAAACTTTATAAAGTTGAGGAACCAAAATTGCACATTACACATCACAGTTCTAAAATTCTACTCAAATTATACATAGATTTTATTACGTTTATTTTTCAACTTGTTTGCCAATAAAGGCAAATGTGAACAAAATCAAATACGATGAGTCTTTCAACTCTTTAAGTAAAATTAAGCTAAGCTGTGAATCTCTAAGCCAAATTCACACAAATTCAACGAATATATAGTAGAATATTTATTAATTTAATTTAAATTCAGATATTTTAAGATATATTATATATTTATTTGGTAATAGTATTTTTATGGAAATTATTATAAAAGTATTTTTAAGCTAATCAAAACTTTCTTCAGAAAAAAAAAAAATTTAATTCTAAGGCAATTCTTCTCTGTCATTTGAACTATACAAAATTTATTGAAAGAGTATTAAATCATCGTATTTTCTTCAAAACTTATCCTGCCTGTTATTTTTTACGTTTTGTGTTTTGTAATTTTGTGCGCATCTCAGCGAAAAATCTGTTGACGCAATTGTCACGTGCTGTGTTGTTATTTTTTTTTGTTGTTGTTTTTTTTTTTTTTTTTTTATAGTAGTAGTAGTACTACGTTCGTGTCCTGGGCAAAGGATATGCCAGCGGGTAAGGCACGCGCATAGTTTCTCTCATATATGTCCTGCCCACATACCCCTACACACCGCCAACTCTACCGGCAACGTCATGTCTCGTGCCACATTCTCTCAAGTGCATTGCGACAGCCAGCGAAGTGGACCGACTATATTATGTTTAATCAGATCTAAATATGAAGAAGAAGTTGGGGCATAGAAAAGCGCATTGTGCGGAGATTATTGAGTAGGTACTTGAGAAACTGAATATACTTGGGTAGAGTTTTAGAGATCGTAGGCGAAAAAATTAAGAAAAAGACAAGTTTTTGATATTTTTACAGGATTAGATTGAATATTTTATATTTTTTTGTATGTAAGAGAATTTATATATACGAATGAGAGAATGTTCTATTACCATAATTGAAACTTTTATTGATTTTGTAAATTTTGTTGCACAAATATTTTTAAAGATTTGTGATTAAATAATTAATAGAAACTAGAAAAACACTTTTTTCACACATCACAGTTCAACCTTAATATTGACGCATGAAAAGCTATTTTCAAATCTCTTAAATTGGAAATCCAAATAAAATAAAAAAATTTGTTCTTTTCAATCACAGTTGAGCCTTTATATTGATTTGAGTATAAAATATTTTCTATACACACTAATTGCAGTCAAACACTTGGCAAATTCCACGCTCCATAGAGCCCTATATTTTGGGATCATTAAACCCTGGCTGGTCCGCTCAGCCAGCACACGCACACGCCCCGCTCTACCTTTTTGCCAATCCATCGATATGAAAATATTTCAACATTTGTTGACGCACGCAAAACACCCCGAAAACCATCAAAGGCCAAATATGCCTATTTATACAAATACAAATATATATATATATATACATATACATATATATATATTTAGTCTGCTGATTCCAGTTGCCGATTTTGATATAACTGATTTGCTAGCGATAGTTTTCACATGTTTTTGTTCGAGCATTAATTCCGTTTAAATGATTTCCACTTTATTTGCGGCATGGATGCGGTGCACACATTTGAGCATTGCGCGTAATCAAGTGGAAATGAATTTGACCAACACAAGAGGTTTTTTATTTCCTTTCGTATTTACTGTTGATACCCTGTAGAGGTAAGTGGGATTGACTTACGGGCGGGCTTGATAAGCCTGTGAAAGGTTCACAAATTTATAGCACACGAGCTGTTGTAGATGATAATAGAAATGTTGTGCTCTAATATATTTTTACTAGTATTTTATTCTAATTCTTATACATATATCTAAAAAGCTGTATATATATGAGCTTAATTTATATAAGAACTTAACATGAATAAATATTGTGAATGAAAATTTAAATATAAATAAATTAAAATAAAATAAAATATTTTGGTATTTATATATTGTTTTCCACAGCCTTTTAACTCTGGGTTTTCAATTAAATAACTATAGATCTCTGGATCTATACGATTTAATGCACTTAAATTTGGCATGTGAATTATTTTGCGCCATATTAATTTATTATTAAATCAATATTTGATTAAAATTAGAATTTAAGAAGGAAATCCAATTTTCTATACATTTTTTGGCCCAAAATATAAAAATTTTAATAAAATGCTGGATCTTAGGGTATGCCTATAATAGTATCAAAAAATTGTACAATTTTGAGATTATTTGTCTTTCGAGTGCCAAGAGAAGTATATTTGCTATGAAGCATGATATATGGGCTCCCTATATATATATATATATATCTATCCCATAGCTTATATCTATCTATATCCATAACCTCTATATATACATACCTATACTTATCTGTACCTATCTATAGATATATCTATATCTATATATATATATCAAATACAGGATATATGTTAGTCTAACATCATTCGAATTTGATTGATATTTTGTTCAATATTTGCCTGGTTCTTTATGCAGAGTGCGATTATTATTGTGATTATTTGTGGTGCCCCATTAACATGATTTTTTTATGCTGTTGCCAGGGCCACTGAGCTGTGAAAACCAAAAGGAAAAATATATATAAAATATATAAATTGCATTTATATATGTGTGCAGGCAAGCATTTCAGTTGATCAGCCAAAAACTGTGACCAAACAACACGGCAGGATCCGCAGCGTGCAACTTTGGTGCAAGGCCAAATGCTGGCCACAAGAGCGCGGAGCTCGAGCTGCGTTTCAATGCCAAATGGCTAAAGCTGGGCGCTTGGGTGTAAATTGATGTGTGTGCTATACGGTTAACCCACATAGGCCAAAATATGCCATTTACATTGGCCACACCAAGGACACTACTTGACACCGGCCAGCCAAGGCGATGCTCAAGGACGACGCACAGTTTGCAGGCAGCTGAGATTTCTCAATTCATTGGCCTGCGCTGCTGACAGCCCGTCCACAGCGGGCGCAATGTCCTTTCACGACTCATCAGCGTCCTGTTGCGCTAGCACGTTTCAACGTTTCAGTGTGGATCGCACTCCGAGCACTACTACTGTCCATCCGCCTGTCCGGCTGTTGTCCTGGCAGCTGGCCTCCCTCTGGTGCGCTGCTGGTGCAAATCGTTGGCATTTAGCAGAGTCAACCTCTTGCTGCTCCTCCTGCTGTTGTCCTCTCCGCTGTCTTTCAGCCAGCAGCAACAATTGCCAACTCTGATTTCTAATTCAAATAGTTTTTGCTCAAAGGCGAATGCGAATGCGAAGGTGAAAATAACACCTGAGGCTGCAACATACGATGTATCCCTTTTCCTTTTGCAACTCAATTTGAGGCAATCTACGGAGCGTGCAACAAGTTTCTCAACAAGTTTCTCCACAATTTCTCCACATTTCGGCTTTGATCTATTGTCGGCATATGTAATTTGAGTGTTTGGTCGTGTCTCAAGTGTTTCGGGGTTTTGTAATTAACCGACATTCGAACACATCGTCACAACTTCAGGTTGCATTGCTCCTCCACGCCCTCCGCCTCTGCCGCCACTTTAGTTCAGTTTAGTTCAGTTCAGTTCAGTTTTGGGCGCATGTGTTTCGTCTCGTTCGACCGCTGGTGTCGGATTTCCACATTAGCTGCAGGCGGCGCCCACTGCTCCACGTTTAGCACAATCACACACAGTCACACACAGTCACACACACACAATCATAGTCAGTGCCTCCTCTTTCGCGTTAATGAGAAAGTGTCACTGATTTGACGTCTGTCGTCAGCGCCTGCGCCGGCAAAAGACCAAACGATTCGTCAACTCGGCTGTCACACATCGAGGTGTGAATCCAATTCTATAAAAGGATTGCACTTGCCAGCAGGAAGCTGTCTGTTTTTAGAAGTTTCATCGATTGTTGGCAGCGCCAAAGTTCAGCTAGTTGACACAGTTTTTCATGAACTGAGATGAGTGTAAATAAATTAGAGTTTAAATAATAAATTTGAATTTTTTCATTTTCTTATGTGCTTTATAAATATTAACTGAAGCATGTATAGTTGATTGTCTCAGTTTGAATAAGACTTTAGTTAGATTGAGACAAACATTGACGAAAATAAACAGATCCGTTCAGTGCAATAAATACCTAAATTATAAAGGCATAAACACTCAATAATTAGGTCATCTAATGAAAACTATTTTTGGTAACATTCGAGGTCCTACAGAAAATAACAACTAAAATGGTTGTTAGAATTCTAATAAATTTTTTTATTAATATCTCCATGAGTTAATTCTGGCTTTTGAGCAAAACTCATTGAAAACAAAACCAATATACCTTGATTTCCCATTTTCAATGGGTTCAGGGTATAATGAAGATTTTAAACGAAAGCTAGTTTTTGCTAGAAGTAAAACCCGTAAGTCTTCAATTCATATGTGGAATTTAGTTAATGGGATACTTCTGTAATGCAGATAAATCTATTATATACTAACATGTACTGGCACTCTGATGTCGATTTCGATGTTACTGATAATTTGATATAGATGATATGTAGATCAGGCTCATATACCCTGAAATTTGATGGATGATCAAATATGTATGTTTGAAGGCAATCCAAAACTGTAGTCGACTGCTATAAGTAAGAGCTGTCTGTGATATATATGTATATATAGTTCTGTATTTCTGATCCTATCAAATAGTCCTTATGCTACCTCAAAGGAATGTATCTTGATCCATCTATCTTTCTCAGCTTAACTTGAATCAATGTCAAGATCTGCGCCTTGTTTTTTTTTCTGATAAGACTGCTTACTGTATAATTTTGGGTTTCATTTTCCAAACCTTTTTGTTGCAAGTGTAAAAACTCCAACTCCTTGCCATATTGATGACAAAATGTTCACTAACAACTCCACGAATTAGAGCCTCAGCGAACAAGTAATTCTAACACCTTAAGCTTTAGGGAAAACCAAAGAGCTCATAGCATTTTATCTGTGATGTCGCGTGATTTTGTGCTAATCTTGTGATTTGTTGAGAGATTGACAACATTATCAGGCATTAAAGGGAGGGCGGCAAAAGATGACAACGGCCGCACAGTGGGATGAGCTGAACATAAAAGGACAACGAACACGAGGTAGTTGCATTGTTGCCAACGTGCCGAAAGACGAGACAAAGCTGTTAGCGCAATAAAAGCCGAAAATGTCACCTGAAGCAAATGCAGCCGTTCCCAAAATGCAGAACAAAACAAAACAAAAAAAAAACTAGAAGAAAAAGGGAAGAAACTCCCGTGTAAAGGTGCAAAATGTGAACCTCAGTATCGTAGCCACATAGCCGGATCGGTTGACTTTGATGCTTTGTTTTAGGGACACGTTATCACATTGTCAGCGGCGGCAACAAGAAAGCGGCCGCAAGTCCTAGATCTCAATTAAAAGGAGAGAAGACGAGCATCCTTAAAGTCCCCCTCGCCCTCGTCGCAGTCGTCGTCCAATCTGCTGTCTATTGAGACATCAAGCGTGTTGAGCATTGGACGATGACTAAACCAAATGAAAGCCGAATTGTGCACGTTGCGCCGCAGCGGGTGTCCTTGATTTATGCGACGCTGATCCTTGATCCTAGCGCGCTGAGCACACGCAATCAAAGAGAGCGAGAGACAGCTCTAAATAAATATATATATATATATATATATATATATATATATGTATTCGATCAATACAGCGCGTGCAAAATGTTAGCGCACAGCTTCACAGGCTGGAGGCAGGCGGGGCTCTGGCTGGATCGTTAAGCCAACAACAAACGAGCTCCGCCACAATTATAACAAAAAAAAAAAAAAAAAAAACAACAACAAAAACTGAATTTTGGAAGAAGCAGATACAGCATATGAAAAGGGCATCCATAAGCGGATTGTTAGCAACGTTTTCGGATTGTTTTCGTTTTTAATAGTCTTAAAGAATTTTTGTTGTTGGGTATTTTTTGTTGATCTTATTGAAATGAGCAGCGTGGCTTATTGCTGTGTGAGTGTGTGTCTGTGTGTGGACGTGTTAACACAGCAATTAACTTTAACAGTCGATTTATGCATCAACAGGATATGACAGGACGAACAGCTGGCCAGCTGGCTGTGTGTAAAGCCATCAGCAGGTTTTATGAAGATTTACTGAGCCGTAAACCAGGTCAAGGCCGAACTGTGTTCGATAGTGTTTAGCAATACAAATAGAAATATTTGCATAGCGATAATATAAATCAAAAATAGGTTTTGTTTTGCTTTTTTTTTTTGTTATTTATAGAAATAAGCAGAGGAAGTAGCTGTCAAATTAGTTGAATACATTTGACATTATTGATTTATTAGTGGGGATAGATTTATTCGATCTTAGATGAATATGACTCAAGAAAAATTAAAAATATTAAATATATAAATCATATAAAATATATTTATAATATTTAAGGCATATAAAATATTTAAAATGTAGAATATTAAAAATATATGTAAATATATAATTTATAAAATATGTAAAACACTCATAGCTATACAAAATAAAATATAAAAATAAATTGCATAAAGTTTCCTCAAATTGTAATCTATATAAAAGGTCATAAATTTATTTTGGAATTAAAATTTTTATTTTTTGTGAATTTTGTAAAAAATATATGAATCAATTCACTTAAACTCTATGAGAAGTTATTTTGCCTTATTTGTGGTCTGTAGACTTTCAAGAAACGAATTATAAAATTTATGATTAGAAACGAATATTTTCTAAGAAAATTTCCTAGTTTCTGCTTATAAACTGTACTTCAAGTTTTCCAATATACACGCATATATAGACATAATCACATTCCTATCATATGTTACATGTACACGCACACAGGCTAGTTGCATGCTCTACTTAGGGACAGCTGCCTACCATGTCTAACTAGATCCTAACTATGCTCCATAAAACGCTCTCGACTAAACGCTTTATGGCTGCGGCTGCAACAATGCTGGCTAACAACCGCATTAGGGTGGCCCATAAAATGCGACACAGTGCATAATAGATTCGACTTGTAACAATTGCGAACACGAACGCTAACGCTGCTTGCCATAAAACTGACAACACCCACTGTAACTGATCAGTTCCACAAAAAAAAAAAATATATATAGGAATTGAAGTCAGGAAAAACTTATTGATTAAGTTGTAGAGAACTGAAACTGAGGCTGGGACTGGGACTGGAACTGGGACTGAGACGCCGAGTGTAACATATGCTAGACAGGATACATGCCAGGACAACCATAACGATCTGATCGAATTATAAAGGCAACTGGTTGCAGTTAGGGAATATCTATGTGTATATGTATATACATATATGTGCAACTGTCTGACTATCGCAGTTAAATTGATTCGTCACACAGATTTCGATACATTAAATGCAATCATTTGACAACAGGACGAAAATATTTTCATCCATTGTGTCCCAACAATACAACTACAACAACTAACAAATGTCTGCAACTCTGTTCAGTTGGATTTCTTGTTGTTCGGCTGTTCGATTGTTGCGACTCCCCCCAAAGCGTAACAAATTATCCTGATGAGGATACATATGAACATGCTGACTCCTTATCCCAGCCAGACTCTCTCTCTCTTTTTCTGTGTGCGTGTGTGTATGTGTAGGCATTGTCTGTGGGTGACTTCGTGTGCATGGTCTAACGCCTGGGAGCCGGCGATAATTGCTCGTTAGTAGCAAACATTTTCATTCCATTACGATTTGACCTGCCTCAAATAAGATGTCTGCCATCAGAGCAGCTGATGAAAGGATCTACGTCGAGGCGAACGTACGAAATAATATCATTATAGTATATACAGATGTGGTTTGTGGGCATCATTAAGGTGATATATATATGTATTTACCTATAAAAGTCAATTGGATTGAGAATAGCCAGAATAGGTAGGGAACTACATATAATGTATAATATTGAAAAATTTATTAATATTTAATATTGATACATATGATGGATATGATGATATATTTTATCATCTCTACCAATAAATATATATATCTAAAACCGATTATTTAAAAAAGGTTTATCCAGTTTTTTATTATATGTAGAAAATGGTCTTTTATAGAGTTTCAATATTAAAAAAAAAAAAAATACTCTATATATAGTTTCCATATTCACAATTTCTATAAAATACTGGATTATCTGTGAGTGGATTTACCTCATATATCTTGGAACGTATCGTTTAAATATTAATGAAATTTATTTATCAAAAATATTTGTATATTTTATTTATATTTAGGTACTAAAAACATTTAAAAATTTGTAAAAGATATACTTTAAAAGAATTTAGTCTTTCAAAAGATGTATTTATATTTCTGTACTATAAAATATTTTTTAATTTTTGAAAGATAAACTTTGAAAGGATTTACTACTTCAGAAATATATATTAAAGAAATTACACCTTCAAACTGTCCAACCTGCAATAAACAACCTGCAACCTCTATTAACATAAACTAAATAATTATCAAATACATGATATTTCCATCTCTTAATCATATTTACTTAATTTCATATGTTCATATGAGAGTTACAGAGAGGGAGAGAGTTTCTGTAGCGATCTGAACTGCTCAACATATGCAGGTCATATGTACGATCGGAGCCGTACTTTTCAAAGAGATCAAACGAAGCGAGAAACTACCAAAAAACAACAAAAACAATAGTAATATATGAAAACAACAATGAAAACAGTAAAACTCATGTACAAGTGGCCTTTGTTTTGAGCACTTGCTCGACAAATCAAAATTGAGTATGGAAGTACATCTCTATATGCTATAGGGCATATATGTATATGGGCCATAGATATCGTGTCTATATGTGGCATGTTTTTGCTAGAACAATTGAGAAAATAAATCGACCGAAAGTCAAGTAGAGACAATGAAGACGTCAGCGCTGTGGGTTATTAGAGGATGTCTTGGCGGAACGCTTTGATATCTAAGACAACTTGACAAAACAATCAAAGCAACGCCAGCACGCACAGCCAACAACCAACAACAACAAGAGCCAGGGAACAACAACACATGTTTAAATGACTGTCTATTAATTTGCGCCATAGTTGACTACTGTTGTTGTAGTTGTAGTTGTAGTTGATGTTGTTTTTTTTTTTGCCCAAAATATTTTGTACGTGTGCAACAACAATAGATCAGGGTGTACGAAAAACTAAACAAGAGACAGGCACAGAGAGTAGAAAGCCGAACATTATATACTCTAGCAGGCTGAGGTGGAATATAATAAGCAGAGAATATACACAACTATATATATACATATAGATACAAATAACTGCATGTATGTGTATATAAAATATATAAGAGTAGAGATATATTGATATGATATGAAATCGATATAAAGACCTACAAAAAGGTTTATCAATTGATTTGGATTAGATGTTTGGATCCATACAAAAAATTGTTATTAAATAAATAAAAATTGTTATTATATATATAAATATATATATTAAATGTTGATTGCCAAAGAGTCTATGATAACTACATTATATAGTGTAATGTATAGTATACATATCATAGAGAGCATAGGATATGACTTCAAATACAATATTATATAAATATTTATTTAAGACTGTATATATTAATATTATTCAAACAGTTAAGCGTACA
Organism: Drosophila mojavensis; assembly: GCF_018153725.1. NCBI lineage: Eukaryota > Metazoa > Arthropoda > Insecta > Diptera > Drosophilidae > Drosophila > Drosophila mojavensis. Next base: position 1,544,412 of record NW_025318872.1, read on the forward strand.
GTATATTTATTATATAGTATTATGATCTAACTAAATCAGATATGAAACTGCTATCGGAACTCACTCCAGCTCTAGTTTGACACATTTCATGCCAAATAGTTGAAGTGCCTCCGCAAGTGTATTAAAAAAGGCAAAAAACAAAATAAAACACACACACACTCAGACAAAAAAGTAGGCAGCGCACTTTGACGCAGTAGTCCAATTGCCGTTGATAATGATGCACTCAGGCGGCAAAGTTGAAAGGTTGCCAGTGAAAGAAACCAAAACCAGAAAAAAAAACTAAATAATATAATATAAGTGAGAGAGAGGGAGAGAGAGAGACCCTGCGCCCGTCTCTGCCGGCCCCGCCTGATTCGTAGCCAAAGACTGAGGATAAATGTAGATTTGAACGCCTCGAATTTTCATTTCTCTTTTGTGGCCAAGTGCGGCAGCTCTTTTCATATTTTTATGTGCATCTTCCTTTTTTTTCTTTTTGTGTGCGTGGGCAGAGTTCAACTAATTGAGTTGGAAATTTTTGCAAATGCCATGACCAGCGGTTGGCCGACTGCTTCAAAGGCAACGCCGACTCCAGCGAGCAGCAGCAGCAGCAGCAACTGCAATTGCAACTGCAACGGCAGCTAAGCATGTTGCAAGCATGACTTTTCGACTTTTACCTAGTTGTAGTTGTAGTTGTATGGGTGTGTATGCCTCTCTCTCTGTGTGTGCGTGTGCATCCTGATCCTGGCGCATTTTGACAGCCGCGACAAAACTAATTGATTTCAAAACGGCTCTAAAGCCGACAGATCCTCAAAATGCTCGCCCACACAGGCTCACATCAGCTGCTGCTAAAAAGATGATGTCCGATATGGATTTTAAAAAAATATATATATTTATTTAGTATATTAGTAATAATTTTTAATTATTTTTACAGTTTGTTACTTAAATATGTATATGTATTTGCCTCGTTAATTATAATATATATTATATATTCATGTAAAGATCTTCTTTAATAAATGTACTCCTTCAATCAATTTGATTGACATCTGAAAAAATGTATATATTCAATTTTTAACATTTTATTAAATAATTCATTAAATTCATTTATATTTATTTATAAATTTTTAGTTTTTTTTGTTATATATATATTTTTAAATTTATTTTCAATATAGAAACAATTATTAACAATTATTTTTTATTTAGTAAACTTTTTTTATTTTGATTGTGGTTTAATTATATACAGTTATGCAATATATATGTTACATTTTTTTTTATTATTAAAAAATCTTCGTTTTCTTTCGAATACATAAATTTTAAGCTTAAGATTATATTGGAAATGGGACCTATAATAATAAATTTTAATAAAGTTGATCTTATTAGTACATGCTATTATTTTTTATACTATACAGTATATATATATATATATATATATATATATATATATATAGTATTATGTATAGTATTATGTATGCACATTCTATATAGTATACCAAGTACAGTTAATATCTCTAAATTTTATAAACATATAGTCAACTCTCTAATCATAGTTAACCTTGCACTCAAACCCTAGAATTCCCAGAAAGCCTGTCGAAATGATTAGCTGCTCAGTTAGGAGTACTAAAGTGTTTTATATGCCTCACCATGAAAACGCTTGAAAATCAATTTAATTTCCATAATCAGCAGCTAAGCTATGCCTATTCGAAAAAAGCAAATGCGTGAAAAAGTAGAGGGTTTTGCATGGTTGGTTAGGCTGTGGAATCGACTTTTGGTTGCGCACTGCGGAGTCAGTCGTGTCACAGTTGATGATTGGTGATCAGCGCTTGGACGCTGGAAGACGCTGGAAGGCCATGGTGTGGCCGCCTGTTGGTTGACATTATGGTTTCATTGCCAGACCACACTTAGGCAAGCTTCACGCTCATCCTGCCACGCCTGGCGTATTACAGGAAAACGAAAGAAATAGCAAAGACATTGGCGAAATTCTACGTAGCTGCCGCAAAACAATGTCCATGTAATTTTGAATTAACGCCACAAGATGCGGCCAGGGGGAAAGTTTGCTGGACTCGGACTCGGGCTCGGGCCCCCTTGATTCGCTACGCCCCTGGAGTGCATTGAGGCTCATAATTGATCGTAATGTGCATAGGGCCTGTCAACAGTCCTGGCAACTGCCAACTGACAACTGTCCTGTCAACAGCAGGACACTTTTGGACCGTTGATAAGGCATTCTGAACATTCTGCACAATTCGCTTTTGCATTTGTCGCGCTCCGGCCTCAAACTCGCACTTCGTTTGCATTGTGTCCGAGTTTCGAGTCCGACGACGATTTCATGGCCGTACAATGCACATGATCGATGTGCTAGTGTGTGGGCCGCTTCTCAATTTACCTCTCTCTCTCTCTTGCTCTCTCTCTTTGCCTGCTTTCCAACTCGATTTGATATGCATCGAGTGCGGCCTGTGAACGAGATTTTCACTCAGGCCAAGGATTCGATGTTTGGATGGATCAAACCATTTTGCTCCCGTGCCCCGCAAATCTTTGCTTTATTGATAAATCGCTAGATTTGAATGAATCCTCCTAGTCTTAACTTCTAGGTATATATCTCTTGCTTTATGGCTGGCTTTATGACATGGATTTATAGCACGAGTTTATAGCAGGCAAAGAACAGGTAGGTAGCGCAATAGAAAGAGTTTCCTGTTCAAGTAAAGTTCTATTTCGTTAAAATTAATTTCGAGTATTAATATGAAGAATATGTATATTTTTCATACAATTTTAAAATTATTAAATGATTAAAATTAAAAAAAAAACTTTTTGTATTCAACAATTTGCTCTTAATTTGCTTTCTAAAGTCGAATTTTCCTCTTTTCAAATCTTGTTGATATACAGTTATATAAAATATACTCCATGTATTTTATATAACAATCAAGACCTTTCGTACAGCTTATTTAAATCAAGAGTAAGTTAGTTCATATATTATCTTTCCTTACTCCCATTTCTAATGAGAATATAAAGTAAACTAATCAAATATTTATCTTATAAGATTTATAGAATTTTTTATTGTAGCTAACATCGTATTATAGTTTTCAAAATATATTTCTGAGCTCGAATCCTTTTGCAAATCTTTTACAAAGTCAGTAACTAGAGCTTTGCCTTTAAGTCTGTGCATCTGTCAAATATTTACTTGGATCCATTTGCCATAACCATATCAAATTCAACGCTTTTCCAAACACACACATAGTTCTCGAGAAGCGCGATTTTATAATCTTCTGCGAAAGTAGAACAAATCCTGGCAGACGATGCTTGGCCCATGCTTAACCCTTTACTTGGGCAAGGGGATTACCTGCCACTTGAGCTCCATTGAGCTGTTGCAAATCAGCGCAAATCGGCCAAAATGTTAAGCCAATGTGGGATTGTCAAGTAATCCCGCGGACAAGGACAAAGCGAGAAATATAGAGCGAGTGCGATAGAGCGAAAATCCAGCAACTCAAACTGAACTAATTCTCTCAACTGGATTAAGAGAATATTCCACGAATTTATTTTTTGATTAAAACGCAACTTTGAGGCTTTTTCTGCTGTTGCTGCGGCTGCTGTAGTATTTATTATTTTTATTTTATAGCAATTAACTGTGCTATATGCCAAATCAAAACAAGGGGCTGCAGTTAGAAAGAGAGAGTGAGATGGAGGGAGAGAGCTAGCGATAGCCATACGCCTACAAGAAGAGAGCGGTGTGCAACCCCTGTTTGGATTGGATGTAATGGATATTTTGACGCCGAGCCAAGCAAAGGGCTGCAAATAAACATCCACAAGTTCCAAAACAAACGGCAACAGCAACAAAAACAAACAGCGAAGCAGAGGCATGCGCATGTGTGTGTGCCAGTGTTTGTGTGTGGATGGCAAGTGGAACAAAATGGTCAGCCAAACCGGTTTGAGCGAGAGGCGGAGTCTATGCTCGCCGTCTACCTAACACAGCGCGCTCTCTGAGCGCATGCGTTCGTGTGCGTGTGTGTGTGTGGTTGCGTGCGTGTGGATTTTCGTGAGAGGCGTTCGGTATAAATAGTGGGCTGCGCAGCTGTGAAGAGTCAGTATTGAGCTACGCATCGCAACGTTCACAACGAAACAGTTACTGCAAAACTCGTGTGTTCCGTTTGAGAAAAATATCAAAGCAATTTGAACAGCAAATATTTGTAAAGACTTACAAGAAACAGAAAAGAAATGGTGAAAAGTGTCTGCGAAATGGAATTCAAAAGCAATTTCTCCATCGATGCCATCTTGGCTAAGAAACCCACAGCTCCAGTGATCAAGCACGAGCCCATGCCACATCACCAGCAGACGTATCATCCATATGCCAACTCGGATGGTGAGCTATCAGCATCCGAAGATTTCGACAGCCCCTCTCGCACCAGCACGCCCATGAGCAGCGCTGCCGAATCGCTGTCATCGCAGCATAATGATAAACTGGATGTGGAGGAATTCGATGATGAGGACATCGAGCTGGACGGAGAGGAAAGTGATGGCAGCAGCGAACTGGCCGGCAATCCCAGCAAAAAGCAAAAGACCAGCACTGGCAGCAATGACAACAAGAAGCCGCCCTACAGCTACAATGCGCTCATCATGATGGCCATCCAGGACAGTCCCGAGCAGCGTCTGACCCTCAATGGCATCTATCAGTACCTGATCAATCGCTTCCCCTACTTCAAGGCCAACAAGCGCGGCTGGCAGAACTCCATTCGCCACAATTTGAGCTTGAATAAATGCTTCACCAAGATCCCGCGCAGCTACGATGATCCCGGCAAGGGCAACTACTGGATTCTGGACCCATCTGCCGAGGAGGTGTTCATTGGTGAGACCACGGGCAAGCTGCGCCGCAAGAATCCGGGCGCCAGCCGCACCCGCCTCGCCGCCTACCGCCAGGCCATCTTCTCGCCCATGCTAGCCGGCGGCTATGGTGCACCAGCTGGCTACGGCTATCCGGGCATGCCCTTTGCCGGCGCTGCTGCTGCTGCTGCCGCCGCTGCTTTGTATCAACGCATGAATCCGGCTGCCTATCAGGCGGCTGCTGCTGCTGCGGCAATGGCTGGCTATGGCCAGCCCCAGATGCAATATCAACCGGCTGCTGCACCACCGCCACAGCACAGCGCACCCGCTGCCGCCCATCCGCAGCTGCAGGGCTACCCGGGCGCACACATGAATGCCGAGCTCTTTCAACGCATGCAGTTCTTTGGAAAGTTTCCGGCCAGCTAAGGCGTTCACGGCTGTTTGCCACGCCCAGCGTTTTGGTTTAATGGGACAAGGCTTTGATAAAGCCGCCGTCGCCGCCGTCACCATCGTCGTCGTCGTCGTCATCGTTGTCAACAGCAAGGAGCCGCGCACAAAATCCCCTTTGACGTCTAAATGATGCATTTAGCAAAAAAATCAAATAATTTTTTGTGACCAGCGCCGGCCTGGACAGCCGGTTAGCTATTTGGCTAGCAATTGAGTAGCAGCGCCCCAGGCAGAGAAAACAATTCAGCTACAGCTGCCACGCCGTCTTGGCGGCTTGTGGTTTGACTACATTAGAAATAAGCCCTAAGCAATATATATTCTTAAAACAAATAAAAAAGCATATAAAATTAAAAAAATACTATGAATTTTAATACAATATATTTCAATTTCTTTAAATTTCAGTTTTCCTAGCTACTTTAAGCTGCTTCTAGCTACTTTTAGATCTTTTTAGCTACTGCTATTATGAACTTAATTCATTTTTAGCTACTCCAGTTTAGATCTAGCTTTTATTTGCAGACCTGTAGTGTGCTTAACCATTTCCAAGCTATTTTTAGCTTTTTATCTAACTGTTTTCCCTATATGATTTAGCCGCTTTGCTCATCTATTAGCTGCCTTTAGCTGTCTGATGACTTAATTAGGCGGCAAACATGAGATTTGTTTGAAGCTTCTCGCTGCGAGAGAAAAGGGGCGATCATCTTTGTTGTTGTTGTCGTTGTTGTTGCTGCTGTTGTTATCGATGTTGTCGTTGTTGTTGCTGTGTTGTTGTCTCAATTTCTTGGCTCTTTACATGCCCAGTGACAACTCCAGCTGTGCCCCGCACCGCAGGTAATCCAACTATGAACCTTTGCTCGTAGGACTCCGCGCCGGGGTCCAGTTCCAGCCAGGCCATTGTCTAAGGCAGCACACGTCTATTTGCCTACACACACACATGTCAGTGTATGTGTGTATGTGTGTAAATACAGCAATTTTTCTTAACTTTTGTTATACAATTTTTCAACTAATATGCCTGGGTAAAAGTGAAAGATGAGAACCCTAGCAAAAAGGGCACCGACAATGCCAACCAGGGGCCACTTTTTTCTTATATCTTCGACTGCTTCTCCTTCTTCTTCTTCTTCTTCTGGATCTTCTACAAGGCGAAGGCGTTGTTCAAAATTTCTCAAACTGTTTTTGTTCTCTTACCCAAATGTTGATGTCTTCATTTTCAAATATTCCAAAATTTTTCAAGCGGCAAACGCGCTTTGATCACTTGCCATAGATGCAGCTGTATGTGTGTTTGTGTGTGTGTGTTAAGTGCGCATCTGAGTGAAACATGTGAGAAAAGCGGAGCATCAACATTATCTGAATAAACATCATCATCATCATTATCAGGCTCGGCCAGAGCCATCGATGGCATCAACAAGTTCTTGATCTAACAAGACCTGCTCATATCATAAATACTGCGCTTTTCTTACTCTCTCCCTCTCTCTCTCTCTCTCTCTCTCTGTCTGGCTAGATTTGTTTAGGAAAATGATAATTAATAACATCGTTAGTCAGTTCAGTTGGGGAACATTGTGTGAGTGAGCGACGGCTGCAGTAGCAATTATCATACTCGTATTTTCATCTTATATTTTCCTTCTCTTTTCTTCTCCACTCTCTTCGCTCTTCGCTCTCATTTTATTCCATTTTCAATAATTGTAAATTATTGTCCGGTCTTTGTGTCTGTTTTGGGTTTGTTTGTTGGTAAATCATGTTATTGAAACGATTAGCTGGCAGTTTTATAGGGTGCCAAGCCAAAGACTGGGGGAGTGGGGGAACACTCGTTTGTACCATGCGGGGGCTACAGTGTGAACAGTTGTTGTAAGTCGAAAATTAGCCTGACAGTTGCTGCCATATGAACATTAGGTGAAGGCTTAGCTGAGATGGATATATTCAAATCTATAGATATCAGAATTTTAAGCCCTATGAAGCCCTTGGAATAGGGAATATTTCTTTGTTGATAATACTTTTAGCTGAAACGCCAGCGAATACATACTTAATGAATTTTTCATAAGTCTCAAGAGTCAGTCTGCAATTAGTTCTCTATATAAATTTTCCCTTTTCGATTTACCAATCGCCTAAGAGATGTATATGTCTATATATGATCTTAGGCAAATCAATATTTTTGCTGTCTCTGAAAGGATGAAAGTTACCACGCCCCTGATGGGCACAAATATATAGCTACTATATAAGTTTTTCTTTAAATTAAAAATGTATATTAAATAGAACCGAAAACTCTGTCGGATTTCTAATAATAGCATTATTAGGTGGAAGCAAAATATTTAAAAACTGTATTTCTCTTTAAATAATTTCTACATCCTTACGAATTATATTTTTAAATATTAATCTATCAACTATTTCTTTTCACTATTTTTCCAAATCTCATTTTCTGCTTTAATATCTTGCATAATAAATAATTAAAATTCGAGTTGTTTTTCTCTATCCAAGCCAGCTTTGCGCATTTCGGTTTAGTTTATTTGCTGTTTAACATATTTGGGGCTTATGCACGGCTTAGCGGCATGGAAGAGTTAAATCGGTTTGCGGGCCCACAGATAAAACCCATATGCCATCCAATATTTTGCATATAAAAGCCAAGCTTAGCCAGCGACTTAGCCCATGAAACTTTGTGTACGATTAGAACACACAAAAGAAGAGGAAACCTATATAGCTGGGATAGGTTAGGCTAGGATAGGAGACGGTGTCTGGCATGGTAGAGCACATTGTTTGATTGGGTATATCTGGGCCTGGGCTTAAGTAGCTGCTTGTTATTGAAATAGTTTGGATGAGCGCATTATATACTTAACACATTTCTGCAATTTGCGCTCTATGGCTGCTCGGGATTTGCTGAATTGGATTCGAAATGAATCCACTTACCTAAGCCACAGCCAGGACACGGACTGATTGTCCGACTCAGCCTCAGCCTCTGCCTCGGCCTCGGCCTCGGAGTTCGTCTAAGTCGCTAAAGCAGTTTGCGGACTAAGACGGGGTTGCGGCTTGATTGTGTTGATTGTATTGGCTTGTCTCGGGGCCTGGAATTATTGGTCCATAGCTGCCGGGGATTTTGCTTAACTGTATCACAGACACAACGTCTTAGCAGCGCATTCGCATTGTGAGGTCGCACTGTAGTAGCACGCGTTCAAGCTACGCTTAACCAGTTTCGAGTTGAGTTGAGTTTGAGTTTGAGTTTGAGAATTGGCTTAAGTGCTCGACATGCAATTTACAAAGATAACAAGCAGAAGCAGCCGAAAAACGGATCTGCCTTACTTTATCTTATTACCCGGGTTAAGTGCAGGGATTACGATGTCGAAAGAGCAGCAGCAGCAACATCAGTACAAAAGCCAGTCTCCGGGCTAGTCCAGATGCCCAAGCTGATTACCTTTAGGGTGTCTCCTATTCTTCCAGCAGCGCAGCGTGCAACGAGCTGCGTGTGCCGCTTGTTACACTTTTTGTGCATTTAGTCTGTGCCCCAGGATGAGGCAGACGGTGCAGTAACTCATCTCCTGCTTGGTAATCCAAGCCCAGTTTCATTAATGATTCAAGCCCATCTTTCTCTCCCCATCTCTTTCTATCTCTCTTTGCAAACCTCTCCTTTTTTGTGTGGCATAAATATTTTATATATATTGTATATAGTTCAGCTAGTTGGGCGCTTTGTTTGCCTTGAGGTTTAACCCAACGCGTTTCGGGTTTAGTCGCTTTGTTTCGCTAGGATTGAGCTCTTGAGGTGCTGTAGAGAAAATTGTTAAGAGATTAGATAGATACATCGATAGATAGACCAGAGGCTAAAGAACTTCGCTAAGGATGTGTGTATGGAGAGAGAGAGAGAGAGAAAGAGAGGGAGAGAAGGGTAGGTGTTGGCTTTTTAGAGGGTAGATGTAGGAAATGTAAATTGCAATAATCAGTTATCAAGATTGAAGATATGGAATAGATAGAAAAGTAAGAAGAATATGCAAAGCAAGAATTGAAATGATATATTTTTAGAAATAGGTAGAATATTTACAAATTCAATACAAATATTTCTAGCTTAAAAAGTTATAAAAATTATTTTAGTACTTATAACAAAAGGAAATTTCTCTAAATATTTTGAAAAGTATTGAATGAAATATATATATTATTTTTTAATTAAATAAATATTTAAGAAGAATATATTAATGAATATATAATTCCTATTTATCAAATGCTCAAGAAATACATTTAAAAATAGTTAAAATTAATTAGTAGCAATAAAATGAAATTCTAAAAATGATAGAAAGTAAATGAATTATACATATATTAATTATTTAAAAATTATAAATAATTATTGCAAAAACTCTTTCAAAAGTTTATAAATTATATGCAAATTTAAATGAGCCTCTGTTAGATAACATATTTTTTTGTTGCTTTGCTTAGTTATTAATAAATAAATAAGAAGTCTTGGTCTAATTTAATTCTTTGCATGCTTTTCATATGGCGATCACCTTCCTTGGGGCATCGCGTGCGACATCTGATTGTTGACTGTTGCAGCTGGAGGCATCTGCAAGCGTCTGACATCAGAGTTCATATGGCAAGTTGTCATGCCCATATTGTGTGTTGTCAACCCGACTGAACTCACTTCCGTTCTGGGCTCTAGCATCAGGGGAAGAGTTGGGCACCCAATCAAGTGTGACGAGCGGGCCCAGTCATTGGACTGAGACAGCAACCTCAAGTGCATTCATTATTCATACTCATTCATAATTTCTTTTAATTGTACGCGTATTTCGCTGCTCTTCTTCTTTACTCTTTTTGTTGTTGATCTAAAGTATTTTTTACGCTAACAATTGGCCAGCAGCTGGTGCTGCTACTATTCATTCATATAGTACATTTATTTATTGTGCTGAATTGGTTCCGTTCCGCGCGAGGTTCACAGTGTCAGAGCGTCGGAGCATCAGAGTCAGAGTCCGAGCTCGAGTCCGAGTCCGAGTGCGCATCTGATTCTGATGCATGGCCCCTGATGCTGCCCCCGATGTGCCCCCGATGGCGCGTAAATTAACTTAATTGAAATTCGGGTCAACAGAGAGGCCAAGATAATGAAAGAAAGACTAATTAGAGAGCAACTCTCGTCACTCGCCTAGACTACTATATGCCAATACCCTCCGCAACCCAACCAATCTACCCACATGCTGGCGGTCTGAGTGCCTTTGTGTCTCTGTGTGTGTGTTTGTGAGTGTGTCGTCTACAAATATTTTTCAAATATTTTCATCGCTGGGCAGCAACAATTTCATTCATTATTTGATTAGTGTTTGTGCCATGGGTTAACAATTATTTTATTAATAAATATTTGAATGTGTGCTCTGCCCCCATCTGTGGCCACTCTGACCACCGCACATTGCATTCAATTAAAAACACATTTTGTGGTCACTCGCTGTCACACAGTGCGAGGGAGACAGGGAGGCAGCGAGGGAGGGGGAGGCAGCTTTATATAGGTGACACGCCCGACCAAGACTTGCAAGGCTTCCATCTATATATGTATATACACTCTTGAGCTGCTCTCAGTTCTCAATTGCCGATCGATAAGTGTCGCACACAATTTAAATACGTAACTCAACTACTTAGTGCCAGTTTGTGGGTCGCCAGCAATGAGTCGAAGACATAAATCATTGATTATAAATTGACATCTGACTACCGTTTGCTAGCCTATCGTATATAGCCTTGAGTGCACTAGTGCTATAGATTAAATGTGGCAAATCATAAATATCTCAAATACTTGTCTATTTCAATAAGCCTTTCAATAGTCTTTGCAATCGACTATCCACTTTTCTAGAGAGCTGTAGTTGTATATAAAATGAATTCAAATGTTGTGTATATTTATATTTATTTTAAAAATTTGTTATAAATCTAAAAATTAAAGTTTTCTATAAAACTTTTATATTATATGTATTTTATATCAAGAGACTCAAATTATCAATATATATAAATTATTTATTGTTTTTACTATTATAAATATATTAAATATATATATATATATATATATAATATTATTGTTATTATAATGATAATATATTATTTTTTTGTATATATCCACAATTGGTTTGTTTCTTTCTTCTCTCAAGTAACTTCCTGCTAATTGTCTGTTCACGCTGCTTGTCATCCTTTCAATTGCACTTGGTAACCCCCAACTTCCTTTTGGCAGATCTTAGAGATAGAGAACCCATGTCGGTTGACAGATTTCACACTGATACAGTGGGCGCTCAGCAGGGGCGACCATTGACTGCCAACACATTGGACAAATGAAGCCAGGCCAAAGGCGGCCAGCGCGCTGGACCTCAATTAAATTGATTTGGATCAGCGGCTAGTGGAAACCAAGTGACCGACCAGGCGACCGGCAACTGGCAACAGGCGTCAGCCACCAGCATAATCAATGTTAGCGCTTGATCTAGCGAATACCCTGCACAATGAGTGCGAAGCGGCTATGATCAGCCTTAATGTGAAATGTAATTGTTTGCTAATAAAATTTATGGACTTTCAGCTTCGTTGGTTGCTTTTCATTTCTAAGAAATTGCAGGGTATGTTCTAGTCGCGCGTCTCACCATTTACAGCTTCTTGCTGCTGTCCGATTATGCAGCAATAAATCCGCAAATGAACCCGCAGCAGCAGCAGTCGCTTCTCAGTTTAAGTTGTGGATTCGGTATGGGCAATGGCAATGGCACTGGGAATGGGAATGGGAAAGGGACTGGGCATTGGGTCTGGACAGTGGGAAGAGGGCATCGTAATGGGAATCGTGTGCGTGGCCACTGACTTTTAAGCTGAGCTGCAGCCACCGCAGTCGCAGCACCCTTCTGCTGCTTGTTGCTGTTGTTGCGCTTTATTTGTGCTCGTTGTTGCTGTTAATTGTTACGCAGTTCATTAACGCACACAAACAACAACAACAACCACAGTAGCGGCAGCGGCAGCTCAGTACACACAAATCGTGTTTGCCCCTTTAAGTTGCCACCCTCGCGTGGCACACGCGACCAGTTGCCCTGCCCCCACACCCCTCCGTCGTTTGCCCATTTCAATTTCCCTGCGCCAGCAGCAACATCAGCTAACGATGACATCTAAGCGGTTGCCCGTCGACGCTAACGATGTTCGTCATCTTGTTGTTGTTGTTGTTGTTGTTGTTGTCGGTTGTTGTTGCTGTCGGCTGTTGGTGTTGGCGCTGCGTGAGTTTTGGCAGTGTTTCTTTTCGTTAAATGCGTGTAAATCAGTTTATAACACATTGTCAACAATTATCAAGTGTTAGTCTATAAAAAAAGCAAGAATGAGGGGCTGCTCACACAGCTGTAAGAGACGCGGGCGGAGGCAGAGGCAAAGTTTGCGTTTAGAAAACACAGCAGATTTGGTATTTTGCTTTTTTACATAGCATATTTTGAGTGACTGGGCTATGTGACTAGGAATGTCGTCCTTAGGTCGGTCAAAAATGAAATAGCAGATTGGGTTCAAATATCAGGAGAAATCTTGTAGAGTAGAGAAAACAAGAAATTTTTGTAGATTTAATACAAGTCAAAGGATATTAATATAAAACAATTGAGATAATCAGCGTCTCATATATAATAATATGTATGTCTGTATATATAACTTACGTTTGAGAAGACTAGACATTCAAGGGGAGAACCCAACTTATATGGCTTAGTTCATATTCGAACGAGAAATAGTTTAGACATATTGTTACTAAATTATATCAAATATATTACTTTATTGAACACAAAGTTATTTATAGTCCCGAGAGCCTTACTCAGCGCCCATATTCATTAGTACTCTAATATGGGAGCGCTTAACTTATATAATAATTATAATTACGGTTTAAGACATATTTTACAAATGTTTTAAGGCAACTAGTTTTTAACTACACAGAGAGCAAAATATTTATAAATAAATTAAATTTGTTTATACCTATACATATATACAATTTATAAACAATTTCTTACCATACTAGCTTTTATATCTTAGAGTATTCAACAGGCATGTAGATGAATAACTGAGCAAAACTTAATTTCCTCATTTCATTTCCTAGAGTAATCAATAGTCGATCAGCTATACATTCTTTTTCTTTGCTTACTCTAAGCTCAAATCTCGATGCTGGTGCTGCTGTTGGTGTTAACCACCCGTCGTTAACCATACGCTGTTTCTTGCACCCCCTTTAGCATCCGCCCCTTGGCCCGTGCAGCCCTGCACCCTTGCGCCCTTGGGCTTTCACACTTGTAACACACTCGTTTGGCTGTTTATTTGCACAACGAAGCACACGATAATAACAACAATAACAGAGAAAGAGAGAGGCAAAGTGAGAGCGAGCGAGAGTGAGAGAGAGAGAGAGAGAGAGAGAGAGAGAGAGAGAGATGGCAATGTCCAAAACTGTCCGTTGTCCTGTGAAAGGAACCCGTTGAGCGGAAAAGCTGTTCTGTGCATGATTTTCACAAAATTTGGCCAATTTGCCAGAAAAGCGGGGCAGAGTCCCATAGCAACCCACCGCCCCCATAACCAGGCGCCTAACAAAAAGCCAGGGTATATTGCAGCAGAGTAAGTGTAACAGTTCAACTGGACCAGAGCATCAGAATGCGCCTTAAACGAAATCAGATGTCAGTCGGGGCCAAAACATAAGGGTTTTAGCCGTAACCCTCAGCCCTTAGTCCTTAACTGTTAACCCTTTGCTGGCTTTAATCGAGACAAATCCCGCGCACTGATGTTGGAAAATATTTGCATGGCTAAGCGACGGCGATTAGGCTGAAAAATAGTCCAATGTCCAGCGTCGGCGTGGAAGTCCACGAATATCAGATTAATACGCGCTAAGCTAAGTCCAGCCAAATCCAAGCCCACAAGGACATGCTAAATCCTTTGCTTAACTCTTTCGGCACGGCACGGCACGGCACAGCCACAAGCGAAGCGACTCCTGGGCGTGGCTAAGACCAATTTGCAACTCAAATTTTTGGCTACTGTTCAGGCAACGCTCGGCTGCATGTAAACAGACAATGTAAACAACGGAAGCCGATGTCCTGAGAGCGCTGCTTAACCCGTTAACCCCGACCAATTCGTTCGGTTGCCTGCTGCAATGCTGGCCTGACTGCCCATTACCTGGCCAGTCGATCCGCCCGCTTAGGTAGCCGCCTCTGTTTGCATGCATCGCGTTGATCCGTTGAGCAAACAAGCTAATCCTGCGGTTAAACTGCCATTGAGTTTATCAAAATAAAGCGGGCATCGCCGCTACCCGGAAGGACATCGCGATCCGTGCGGGCGGACCGTGGGCGCGGCAACTTTGACCAGCCTCGTCGCGAACGGGCTGAGAGCTAAAGGGTTGAGTAAAGGGCCAAGTGATGCTCAGGGATTTACTTGCCCCTCTGGACAAATATCAAAGGTGCGCGTCTCTGCGCTAACAAAACGAACAAAACTAAATGCCGTCTATAAATCTGGCTGATTAGTAAAGTACTCTCGCCCCCGTAAATACCCGCTGCCCGATAACTGTTTCTCGAATGCTCTATGACCGGCCTCAGCTCATATGGGTATATTGATTTATTCATGTTTGATTTGCGGCTCTCGACGGTAGCCGCTTTTTAAACAACTCTTTTATTGACTTTGCCACTGTTTTTATCAATGAAGGTTTTTAGGGAACGATGCGGAAGGAAGCAACGTAGGCTTAGGCTCCGGATTTCCGGTCTACCAGTGGGTTTAATGCAATGTCGATCTATGATATCTGAGGATGAGGATCTTGAAAAATATATCTATATAATGTACAGAAAATGGGAAGCTGGCGAATGGGTATAATATGTACTGATAAATATATGTAAACTGTACTCAAATTTAAAAACTCATAGCTTCCACAAGTTACACACAAATTAAAAAAAAATCATTGGAAACCGATATACTCTCATTCGGTACGTGAATCGTGTGCATAACAAAACTGTTATGCAAGTAACCAAAACAATAAACAACAATAAAACACTAATATGTACACACCCAATTGAAAACGCGTACGCAGCTGAAGATCCATTGAAATATGTATATTGAAGCCAGCAATTAAAATGCCGTTGCGAGCGCCATTTTGTTTTGACCTGCGAGCCCCCATTAAGCTAACAAATGTACATATACATATGTACATGGCATGAGAGAGGGAGAGGGCCTACGTGTATGTGTGGTATGTGTGAGCGCATGCATGGTAGGAGAGTGAGTAAAAAGTTTTGCGCGCATGTCTCCACTCTACACGCAAGCCGAACGTCCAATAATTTTTAGCCATGCACATACACATATCCATATTCTCACACACATACATTTATTTTGATATACATAAAGCCGACCACATTCCGTAGTGGGATGCGCAAAAACAACAACAGCAACAGCAAGAGCAAACGCAAGAGCAAGAGCCAGAGTCAGAGCTACAATCCACAAAGTACAACAATTGGCCAACATGGCGTCTGATGTTTTTATTTATGCAATTGTTGTTGGTGTTTCTGTAGTTTCTGTTGCTCCTGCTGCATTTTTTCTATGGGGTTTATTTAGTCGATTTTCGCAGGTAAAACATGTTATACCTTTGTAACTGTCTGTGTCTTGGCTCCAATCAGAGCGCGCTGTCCTCCTTTTGTGTTCCACACACACACATACACAATCAGAGCACAGCTGTGTACACGCCCACTATAAGCGAAAACAATTATTATGATTACAAAATGATTGCGCTCTTCACTTAGAAATAGTAAATTATTTGTTCTTTGTGGCATGCCCCATGCGAATAGCAACAGCTGCTGCCTTCTTGAAGATTCTACGAATTTTATGATTGCTGCAAATTGCTATTCGCTGTTATTATTTTATACGGCTCGATTTAACCGATTTAAAAAATAATTGATTTTTCATTGAGACCTCAATTATTGTGATTTGTTTTTCATATAAATGTAATAATTTAATTTTACTTGTTTGTTATGCAGCTTCAACAATTTAAAATTTGTTCAATAGTGTCATATGCTTCCATTGTTTTATAAACATGCTATAAATTATTCGCAATTTATTTAAAAAAATCGTGCAAATTAAAGGGGGCAATAGCTCAAATACAGAGAAATATTAAACACAAAAACGACAATAGGCACCGTGTTAGTGTGTATGTGTGTGTGAAAGCGAAAAATACATTAAAAGGGACCTTCATGGCAATAACAACAACAACAACAGTTGGCGTAACTGTAACAAAAGCGACAGCTGCTGCAAAAAGAGCACAGCAAACTAGAGACCTGGCGTATCAAAATGCAACCCACAACCCGGGCATTGCGTTCCCCACCCCATGCTAAACGATAAAAACCAAAAACAAAGACCAGTCGGCGGCGTTCGTGTCATGTCAGCACAGCAATTAGCGGCGAATGGTAAAAATCTCTACAAACACACACACATGGACACAGGCGCGCACACGAGCACGTCAAGCGCAGAGCAAGCGCAAGCGAGCGAGCTACTGCTGCACCCTGGGAGAACGATAGAGTGAGAGAGAAAGGGAGCATGCACGACACGAACACAATCCACAGCTGCCATTGGCTGTTGTGGCAGTGGGAATAGCAGCAATAGCCGCCAGGCGCAGCAACTGGATTGAGATTTGGGAATTCTTGTTAGTCTACACAAAACGCCACAGCGCAGCAGACGTGTGAACGAACAGAACGTGCTGAACGGTAAACGGCAAACGGTAAACGGCCCACGGCGAATGGCAAATGTAATCCAATCGTAAACGAATACGCGTGTGGGAGGCATTCAAATATTTATTGCTGTTGTGATATAAATATTATACAAGCCTTAAATTAATAAAATGCTTGGTTAGCAACAAATAGAAAACAAATTTTGAAAAAAAAAACAACAATAAATTATACAACAATCTGTAGTGCAAAATGGTGAAAATCGTTGACGAGCTCAACGCACATCATCATCATCATCCACATAATCACGCGCAGCACACACATCATCCACAGCCAAATACGCATCCGCTTTCGCATTCGCATCCGCATCTTAATACCGTCGGCGCATTGAATCTGAATTTGAATCTGACGCCGGCTACGCTGCTCATGAAAATGGCTCGCACGCCGCATCTGAAGTCCAGTTTCTCCATCAATTCCATATTGCCGGAGACGGTGGAGCAGGATGAGCAGCGCGACGAGGAGGAGGACCAGCAGCGACATCAGGCGGAACAAAAGTTCAACAATAATAACAACAACAACAACAACAACAACAACAATAACAATAGCTCACCTCTGGGTTCAGAACCAGAGAGCGATGTGGAATCGGATCTGGATGTGACCTCCATGTCGCCAGCACCGCCCGTTGATGTAGACGAACCCGATGATGAAGATGCGGATGCAGAGGGCGATGGAGATGCAGAAGGAGATGAGGATGTGGAATGTGATAACGATGGCGATTCAGAGACCAAATCAACAGATGGCAAACCCATCAAGGACAAGAAGGGCAACGAGAAGCCGCCATACAGCTACAATGCGCTCATCATGATGGCCATCCGGCAGAGTCAGGAGAAGCGTCTGACATTGAATGGCATCTACGAGTACATCATGACCAATCATCCGTATTATCGGGACAACAAACAAGGCTGGCAGAACTCCATCAGGCACAATCTCAGCCTGAACAAATGCTTTGTGAAGGTGCCGCGGCATTACGATGATCCCGGCAAGGGTAACTACTGGATGCTCGATCCCTCGGCGGAGGATGTATTCATTGGTGGCTCCACCGGCAAACTGAGACGTCGCACCACCGCCGCCAGTCGCTCCCGCCTGGCCGCCTTCAAGCGCTCGCTGATCGGACCGATGTTTCCCGGTTTGGCGGCGTATCCGCAGTTCGGACAGTTCCTCACCTATCCACAGGCGGCGCCCAGCCTGCTGGCTAGCATGTATCAGCGCTACAATCCCTTCGCGCCAAAGAGTCCAGCCGCGGCGGCGGGTCTGCTGCCACCCGGCCTGGTGGGCCACCCGGGTGGAGCGGCGCCACCGCAACCGCCCCCGCCGCCCTTCGTTAGCCCCGCCAGCAGCCAGGAGCTGTACCAGCGACTGCAGTACCAGCAGCTGCTGCATCAGCATGCCGCCGCCGCCGCTCTGGCGGCACATCAAAGGCAGCTCAGCGCAGCGATGCCCACTGCGCCGGCGCCACAGCCACACATGACACATCTCGGCCAGCCGCCTTCATCGCCCAGCCTGCTGCAGCAGCAGCAACAGCAGCTTCTTCAGCAACAGGCCAACGGCGACGCCAACTCCCGTTCTCCTGGTCCAGCTCCACAGCCGCAGCCGCTGCCGCTGCCGCAACCGCAGCAACCGTTGCTCAAGCCAGTCACAGTTGTCACACGCAATAGCTGAAGCAGCTGCTGGGCCGGCATGTAGTGTATAAGTATTCGTTGTACATAAAAAAAAAAATTAACAAAAATTAGCCGCGACTGAGGCGCTAGACGCTTGTAAATAGAGAGAGAGAGATAGAGAAAGAAGTGTAAGAAAATGGCATAACTTCGGCTAGTCGAAGCTTAAATACCCTTGCAGAGTAAAGATATTTAGCGTATATATAGATATATAGGGAATCAAATTAAATAAAAATATATTTATTTAGCTGAAGGGAATTATGTAACTTTACCTTACAGAGAAAATCATGAAAATTTCTTGAATATGTTTGAGTTTTATACTAAATAAAATCCAAAAAGTATTTTTTGAAACTTAAAAATCCAGATATTTCCTTTTACTTGTATTAATGATCAGCTATTAATACAAAATTGTTTGATATTAAAAGTTTGTCTAAAAAAAATAATAAAGTTGCTCTATTATACAAACATAGGGAAAATTCAAGATTTTTTCAAATTAAACTTACAGATCAACATTTCAAAAGTTTAAATCTGTAAAATAATTTAATTATGGCCAATCATCCTTTTCCGGCTTTATCCATATGATACAAAGTAAAATATTACAAAATAACGATCCACAGAGCCTGGATAATTGTAATATTGTTGAAAAAGGCTTAAAAAACTTTTCTAACTAAAGCTTATGTTGCTTAAAAGCTTTTAAAAATAGTTTGCTGAAATTCTATTTCTTGAGGAACAAATTTTAATATTATTAAATTTTAATATTATTCCAAATTCACCCAACTTAACTTTAAATAATACTTTGTAAATGTTACAATTTTTCAAATTTCTCGCAAGGGTATTTTAACGATATAAAAAGAACAGCAAGTTCTATTTGTTTCGATAGCGATAACGATAACGATACTTAAGCGCAGCAGGCATTTGAAATTAAGCACTAATTAATTTATATTATGATTACAATTATTATTAAAACGATTATTATTATTATTGTGTACTTTAGAAGGCAGACATTAAATAAAATTGAAATTCTATTGAAATAAAAGAAATGCAAAGAAACTGCAAAATCAAATTGAAATTTGAAAATGTCTTTTAATTCGATTCGACTGTACCAAATGGCGATCTAAATTGAACTGCAGTGCGTTAAATTAATCTGTTGTCGCGACAAAAGATGCTGATGGCCAACAGGAAGTCCTTAATAAGTCGCATACACGCACACAAACACACACACGCACACACAGACAGACGAATCGCGTCGCTAACAGGCACTGCTAAGTGTCAAATCAAATAAAATTTTAGCGCATGTCCCACACACGCCAACAAAATGAGGGGCGAGGCGGGGGCAGGGGCGAGGAAAGGAGAGGAGAGCGGCAAGTGGAGCGTGCGGAACTCGGCAGCTGATGAAATTGTTTTTACCGACTTGCTAGTCATTATGTTGTTCTCGCTGTTGTTGTTGTTGTTGTGGTTGCACGTCCAATATGTTGTCGGGTGTATGTTTGTGTGAGCGTGTGTGCATGTGTATGGGAATTGGATTTCGTTAGCACAGAGAAATGCGGGCCGTGCCGCAGACTACGCTCGGCCGTAGGCGTTGGCGTTGATCTGTAAAGATGCAGCCACATGGAATGAAGTGCGCTCAAGACATTCGATAACGCTCAAATAGCTGAACCAGAGTTAAACATGAGAAAGGCCAAACAACTTACGCTAAAAGAGCGTATCTTATAGAGAGTATTTTTTAGAGATATATAACATACGTACATATGTGTTGTACTTTACAGATATACCAAATGCTCGAGTATCTCTATAAGATACTCTCCTTTAGAGTTCATTTATATATATATAGATTTAGACGTAGATAAGTTCACCTAAAAAGCATATTTGTCAACATATTTAATCCCTTATCTTATCCCCCCTTATCTTTCCCCAATCTGAATAACTTCATACTTCCCAGTATACCACACTATACCACGCTCTGCATAGCCCCTACTCTTCTTCTTCTTCTTCTTCCCATGTTGCTCTCATCTCATCTCAACTCTCAATCTCATCCACTTGCTCAAATGCATGAATCACTCGCGCTAAGTTACTCTGCCCTGCGCTCTGTTGCAGGTTAATAAACTGCAGAGACTCAAGATTCAATCTGTGATCTGCAGCTTACTTTAGGGACCGCAGATGATGCTGGCAACGGGGCGTATGTGGAATATCGCATCCATCTAGTTGACAATTGTCGCCTGACATTTCACAGTTGCACATTTCAATTTAACAAAATCTTAGACAACAATTGGCGACAATGCGACGCCAGTAGCGAGCTTAAACATTCTTCGCATACCCTGTAATAGTAGTTATATGAGGGTATATTAGCTAGAATTCTGCTTAAACTTGAGATATTGATATTGGAAAAATCAAAAGGTTTTCTTAACAAATATATGTTAGTAATGCTAATCAAGCTTACTTTAGTTTTAGTTCTTTATCATAAAGTGAGCTATACAAACTTCTAGATTTTAGAGGCTATTACAGCTAGAGTTCGATATATGGAAATATATGGAAAATATTACCAAAATTATATATTTCTTGCAGTGTAAATCTGAAGAAAAATAGATAAAATGATTGATAGACAGTCTCAGAAACTACTTAACTTTGGTCCATGATATTTGGTATATTAAATCTAACTCAAATATTCATATATACATATATTCACTATTCACTATATAGTCAATCAATCAATATCAACTAACTTACAAGGTATTTACAGGTCTTGCATGCTCCACTCAGCTTGCAATTTCGTTGCTGTTTCTCAGCTCAAGTCTCGAAATCAGAATGAGATTATCCAATTCAGTTAGTTAAGGCCCGCGTTTGCATAGAAATATCTCTGTCTATATGCTATATGCACAAATATATCTAATATATGTTCATCTACGATGCGTCTTATCTTGCTGCAGCATCGGGGCTATGCTTCAGTCTGTTGCTACATTTCTCAATTGAGTTTTGCAGCATCTGTTTTGCCTGCTACTCAATTCCATTCAAGTTGCCAATTATGGAACCATTATTCAATCAAAGTAAATTTATTTGTTTGTCTCATTTCCACGTAAAAACTGACGAGGCTCTGGCCGAGGCTACCCGCCTCCCTCGTCTCGCCTTCGCCTCCATTGCACTGCACCACATCTAGCCGAAACATTTCTTTCAATTTATTCGCCTTGCGCGACGGATTACGGTCTGTATAAACATTTCGAGTGAATTATCCTTATATATGATGTCACTTCTAGTTGCCTCAATTGCCAGTTAAGCTGAATGCGTTCACATCGCTGACGAAGATCCGCATGTAAGTTCAAGAAACTTTTCTCCCTCTTTACTCTCTCCCCCTTTCTCTCTCTCTCTCTCTCACTCTTGATGTGTGTGTGCTCAGATCTACATATGTAGTTTTATAGTTGGCGCCAGTTTTTCTGGTTCTTGCTGTTATGATTTATAATCAACTGCTGCCGCTGTAATGAAGATCCATCGTCTGACTGGAAATGGTGTGGAAATGAACTGATTAACTTGCTTTGACTTATGTGGGTTATTCGATCATCAATTTCGCCTTTGCTCGACCATAATTATCTACCGAACTATTTTATGTGTTAAAGCTTTCATCAATTTCTCATATTATGTTGTACCTTGTATCAATAGAGCTCCGAACTGAGATTATTTGATTGATGATTCAGTGGCGCTGACAGCTTGTTAACATTACATTAGAATATGAATTGAGACGGTTTCAGCTGGGCTCTTCCAACTGCCAAATACAATACTTGTTTCTGATAAGGAACACAGCTAATTTGATTCAAATGTCAATATTTTCGTATTTCCCACGCCCATTTATTTGTCGACCCATCTATAAATGTTAAGGTGTCTCGCGACCACCTGGGGTTCTAGCTATAAAACTCTGGTATATGCATAGCATAATCATCTACACTTAAAATATCTTAAAAAAAAAAAAAAAAAAAAACACAAGTAAGAATGCTCCAGTCGAGACTGCTCGACTAGGAGATACCCTGAACCCTCCAAGCTGATATTCTAATCATTCTGGACTTCTTTTAAGTACACGTACATACACATGCACTTACAAGCACGCGCTCTGCTAACTGCGCAGTAAGCAGCGGCTGTGCTTGGGCTGCGCTGCAACGTGGGCAATAATTTGAGAATTTATTTGTTCAATAATTTCTTTTATAGGCATACAATCCTAATGAAACTTTCATAGCGTAACCATATGGTTAAAATGTGTGTACATTCCAAAGTAGAATTCTCTAGTACTTGAAATGCGTTTTTTTACAAATTGGGGGCGAATGGGGCGTGGTATCCAAAACCTGTAAAATACAAAATCTTTGTATCGATTAACTTTATATACAACGCAAATTTGAAGTCTCCAGGTATAAAAGTGTTCAAATTAGGCTGAAAAAACAATGTCGATTTTTCGATTATTCTCGATAAAAAAAGTTATCGGATGAGTTATCGAAAAAATATGATAAATTTGTACTGCCTATGGTATACACGAGTATGCATGCCAGATTTCAGCTCTCTAGCTCTTATATCTTCTGAGATCCTTTTGCTCATACGGACGGAGGGACGGACGGACGGACGGACGGACGGACGGACAGGGCTATATCGACTCAGATCGTCGTCCTGATCAAGAATATATATACTTTATGGGGTCTGCGAGATTCCTTCTGCCTGTTACATATTTTTCACAAAACCATTATACCCTGATTTTCCATTTTCAATGGGTTCAGGGTATAAAAAACACAGACACCCACACCATATATTAATTCAGCAAACAATGGATAAAAGTTATTAAGTCCACTTTATAATTTCATTTTCATTGCATTTTAATTTAAAACAAAAAAGAAAAATAATAAATAAAACTAAGATATTTTTGCCCCTATGTGAATTATAAATATTAAATTAAATAAATAAATATCATCAAATAGGTGTATTTCATTTAGAAGTAAAAAAAAAAAAAAAAAAAAAAAAAAAACATATACCCCAAGGCTCTCATGATATTGCAACTTGTGTGTAAATAGATTGTATCTAGAGCTAAGCTACTGCAATTAGGCGAAAAAAATTGAAAGATAAAAAAAGAGCAAAGTTGATGTGGAATGTTTTTGCTGAAAAAGCTGCACGCTTAACAACCGAGTCACGCCCTCTGCCAGGGGCACACCCACAGCAAATTGTTCGTCATCGTCGTCGTCGTCGGTTGCAAGTTTCTGTTGGGGTTTGGACCTTCGGTTTGAAAACTCGTCATGGAACCACATGAAAAGGCAGCGCTCGTTGCTGTCATGAATTACAATGTTGAAAATCGCTCATTAGGAGCGAAATTTTGTAAACTGAACGCGATAAAGATCGACGGACGGCACCAAACTTGCCCCTTTGCCCCATTCCCCGTCCCCCCTCCCAAGAGATGTAATCAAAATGGCGTCCCGCTCCCTGCTTGAAGGCGGCAGACCAATGGCCAAAGCGCAAGCGGAACAATGAAGTCGCAAGAGCGTGTGGAAATAATTTGGTTACAATTAAGTAACAAAAGAATTTGTTTGGCAACTCTTGTGCGCATTTTGGCCAACAACTGACTGTTGGCCGTAAGGCAGGCGGGGCGGACAGGTGGCAGCTGGTAACAGCAATGACGGCGGCATTACAAAGCACATGCCCCACCATATCCCGTATCCCGTGACCATTGTCGTCTATTGTCGGCTTGTCCATTGTCCATTGTCCAGCTGCCGCGCTCCAGATTAAGTTCGCGGCGTTTATAATTAAGCAGCGGTCAGCGGCTAAAAAATGACTGAAAAACTGTCTGTTTACCATAACAATAAGGGCGCGGCAGGGAAAACACCTTTTCAGTGCAGCTACCTCTGCTCCAGCCCTATACCCCTCCCCTACTCTATTCCATCCGCTGCGGATCAGGTGTTAATGTCTGTGTTTATGGCCTAAGTGAATAGCCAGACAGACAGGCCCGAAAAGCATTGCCGACTTATATGAGGTGCGCAATTATCGTCATTAGTCGACGTCCACGTCTACGTCTACCTAAGCGTATGCCCTAGTCTTGCACCCCTGCCCCGGCCAGCCCCGCATCCCCCTCTGCGTCCACGTCGCTGTTCCATTGTTCGCTTTAGTTGCGGCTTGTTGTGTATCGATGTGCATGCTATAATTTGAAAAAATGATTTCTTCATGCTCAGTCACAGTTACAGTCGCAGTCAGAGTCACAGTCACAGTCAGAGCGTCGCGTCACACTCAACTCATAATACATAATCCTCATTATCGCCATTATATCAATGCTCGCCTCGTCTCGGCTCTGTCTCATCCAATTATTACAGTTTAGCCCTGCCACACAAGTCAAACAAAAGATAACCCCCACAAGCCCCACACCCCTCACGTGAGGCACCCGCTGCCTGTTTTCCGTTTGTCTTCGTGCCGTTTTTGATTCCCTATTTAATGTTGGAGCGGCTTTTAATTATATTATGTAGATCCATGTTTGTGAAATGCAATTACTTAATGCGAGATTTGTCATGCACACAGACAAATTTATAATGATATAAGAGATTATTATGTGTATATCAAGGCCTCAGTTGGCACTGCTTAATTCTTAAGATATTCTTAATTTTATATTAATTATATTTTTTAATAAATATCTGTATTATATATAAATATATGTATTATATACAATTTGGGTATATATAAATAACTTGTAAACTTTTCTTTAGAATATTTATAAACGAAGAATTTTTTTTTGAATCTGAAATGTTTTTGATCTGGAGTGGAATCTTCTAAAACAAAGTTTTTCTTTATGTCACATTAATCATCACTCTCAAATGTCATTCAAAAAATTAAAATTTTATCAAATTTAAATATTTTGCATCGTTTATGCATCATATATAAATTATAATCAAAACTTTGTATATTGTTTAAATATCCATAAATATCATTCAATCAAATTTGGTATAATTTTTGAATTGCAAAAATATATATATATTGAAAGCGTTTATAAAGAGAGCTGCCTGATGGTTTAGTATTATTCAGATGCCACGATTGCACTGTAATCTTTTAATTTGATAGGACTATTAGTTATATAGATTAATAAACGAATTTCCGAAATATAATCAACTCTACCCTGTTCAAATTGTTAGTTTTTTCCTAATTATAAACCTCCCAGTCTTCATCTGATACTAATCTCAGGATTTATACAAATTTGTACGAATTTAATTATTTATTTTAAAATCCCACAATCGATTGTAATAAATACTTTTAGTATGCCTTTAGAAAGGCTCAACATACATTCAGCTCGCTCTTTTAACCATGTGTTAAATATCAGCTAATGCTAAACAACTTCTAAATACTCCAAATTTGATCTTGTGGTCTGATTTGAAGATATGAAATCCCTTTGTTAAAAATGTCTATCCTTTGTTTCCGCACAAAGTGCTATATCATTTATCGTATACATTTCAATGAACTGCTCAGACATAGAGAGAGAGAGAGAGAATGTGGGAGCAGCAGCATCCTTTACCACAAAAAGAAACCCATTAAAGGATAAATCACTCCTCGCTGCCCACAACTGGCCAACAGATTAGGCCCATACCGAACTGAAAATGGCAACAAACAAGAAAATTGCACAAATTTCAACTTTCTTTTCTTTCACTTTTGGCATTGCCCAATATTATCCAAACATGGTAACAACAAAAGGTCAAAGGATCTGCAACTGGATATAGCTGAAAGCGGCTTAAGATTGTCTTACACCAGCAGAGGCAGAGGCAGAGGCAGCTGTAGCCAAAGTCCATTCCGGGTAATATGAGCAATAATATTTTCTTAGTTTCAATTGGCTTAAGATTGTAATATTTTTTCCTTCTCATTCTGATTCTGATTCTCATTGATTCTTGTGGGGTTGAGTTGCAGTCTGGGAATCGTTTTGGTGGCATGCAGCACTTGCAGCTGTTTGGTGGCAACAGATTGTAATTTCCTGGGAAAGCTTTTCGAATTGCAAGCCAAAACACTTGAGCACTTAAAAAGGCGCATGAATATGAGCCAGGCCAAGCCGAGCCACGCCGGGCCACGCCGGGCCACGCCAGTCCAGAGTCCTTGCTCGCAGGACATCCCTTCCACTTCCTCGCTGAGCCCCGGCTCTTGCGGCTTGATGTGTGCGGCAAACAAACTGATTGTTTCAATACGCTGCACGGTCGTTTTGTATTGTTGGGAAACAGTCGAAATGGACTCATTGATTCCAACTGACTGATTTCCATTGCAGTTAAGTGTCCGACGCTGCCAAATGCCGCGCGTCCGTCCGTCGAGCCTCGAACGTCGCTGCCTTGTTGACTTTTCTTCTTTTTTTTTTTTTTTTTTTTTTTTTTGACTGGGCGGCGCTGGCAGCTGAGCCAACGTTGAATCGAGTGCTCTACAATACACTTACACAGGGTATTCGAATTTATTTAGGGAAAAGGTAACGTTTTGTTTGATTGAAATGAAATATACCTCATTTTGGGATGAGTTTTGTTTGAGTTAAAATCTAAGAGATGTGAGTCTGAAACGTAGCTGATTTATGGGTTTTGCAGAAAGCGAAGCTTAACATATATTCTTGACCAATGATTTTTTATGATATCTAGTTCGGAGATTATTTCATCGCGAGTATATGTGTAACTAATTCTTATGAAACTTGAATTTCTTAGTTCAACAATTCCAACAGCCTTTGTT
Organism: Drosophila mojavensis; assembly: GCF_018153725.1. Classification (NCBI taxonomy): domain Eukaryota; kingdom Metazoa; phylum Arthropoda; class Insecta; order Diptera; family Drosophilidae; genus Drosophila; species Drosophila mojavensis. The sequence continues at coordinate 1,571,638 of NW_025318872.1, forward strand.
GCTACTTCGTTTTCAACAAGTCTCTTTAGTAGTAGAGAATCTTACATATATATTTCTTATAAATGCATTAATACATTTAGTAAATTATATAAAACTTAAGCTTGGAATTCTTGTAAGTTTTATGCTTGTGAAGAACGTCTATAAAAATAATTTATTTCAGAAATTAGATTTATAGATGTAGCTTTAAAAATTGTAAACATACTTGAATAAATGAGAAATATTTTTGTTAACTTTGAGTTAACAATTTTTATTGGAGTGCTTAAAATTTGTATGAAACTAAGTGGGCTTCATTTAATGAACAACTTTTTTGAAAATCTTATTTAATCTTTTAGTTACTCAAAGTTCAGTCTATTAAAAAGTGTATTCAATTATTCGGCAATTCTCAGGTCAAGCTCAATTTTTTTTACTGCATCAACTTGGGGGTGACTGCTGACTGCTGGCTGTCGTATGGGTTGAAGTTTTCGAGTGGCCCGCTAGCTGCCTGGCGAATGTGCCACACAAGTGGCTCACATCAGCGGGGGCAAGAACAGTGGTCGCCTTCCCAAGAAGTCGCTGTGCCGAACGAAGCAGCTAGCCCAAGTCCAAGTGCAGTCAAAGTTCAAAGATGCTGACGTACCGCTTCCGTTCAATTGACAATTGAACTTCTGGAAGCTGATGGAGCTGATGCTCAAAATGTAGCTGAAGCCCGGCCCCAAGTCGTGTACTTAATTTCCCGTTTAAAACGCCATTCATTCAATTAAGCCAATGAATTTGAGGCACGACTCAAGAGAGCGAGAGCGAGAGAGAGAGAATGGGAGAGAGAGTGAGCGAGGGAGAGGGGGGAGGTGGATGCTCGACAGATCTTCAAGTTGTCGTGCTCTCCACTTTTACTAATCAGACGCGGGTCAAAATATTTACCACTTGACCCTATTGATTTAATTAAATAGTTGCAAGACATTCAACCATTTGTTGTCGCACAATCCCCAAAACTCAATGTGGAATATGCTGTGAGAGATAAATACGAGAATTCTCGTTCTGTTGCGCGCTGTTCACGATCTTTGGCAAGATCTTCGTCATCGGCTGTCAACACAGATTTCGCTTTGCTGCCCAACTAAAGACGTGTTAATTAACGAGAGTTAACTAATTGTTGTTAGCAAAATATTTTCGTAATTTGATACTAAATTAATGCTACGCTCAACTGGCTCGTTCTGCGCTTTTGTGTCGTACCAGTTCACCACACGCACAGTGGCACCAGACTACTGCAAAATATAAGCCGATTTTAATTAAGTAAAACAAAAGATGACTAATGATGGTTTGCTAAGAACTAGTGTTCATTATAGGCCATACTGTTCTTGTTTATATTAGTAATGAAGAAGTTTTAAATTATATTTTGTTCTTTTTTTAAATCAATAGTATGTATTTATGACAATATTTATATGCAAATAAATTATCTTAATATTTATCAAATATCGAAAAATCGATAACGCTTCCTGTGCTAGTGTTATCGATCAAAGATGATATCGAAATTCATATGTTCAATTCAATCTCGCACAGCCTAGCTACTTCCATTGCTTGACGTATGCCTTTCATGATGTCACCATATAATCCACAATGACATCGGGTAAATTACATTAACAGGGAGGCATAGAGATAATTATAAGTAGTAATAAAATGGAATAAAAATGAGAATATAATATGTAACTTGTTGCATTTTCATTGCTCTTGTCCCACTGTGCCTCCAAAGAGCCGCCTCCAATGCCGCCAACAGGTAACGTGGTTGTCAGTTTTGTTGTTGCTGTTGGCGCTGCGCATGTCTTGGACGTGGGGAATTGGATACCTGAGTGCTGGCCAATGGCCACAGAAATGTTTGTGTTCGCAATTCGCGCGCGCCTGCCTCATGGCCTCAACCACGCTGTCCGTCCGTCCGTTTGTTTGTCTGTTTGTCTTTGGGGAAAGCGGCTCCATGAAGTGAGCCACATGCTGAAAGTGGTGAGCAAAGCAATGAGCAGAGCGCAGGAATCGACCGGGCAACGCCTTAAACGTTTTATTGTTTTAGCGGTTCGCGCAACGACGAGCGCCGCCTGCAGCAGGCATTGGTCTCGATCTGGAGAGATCTGCACAGGACATGAGTTTGGGACATGAGTTCCATAAATCAAATGCATTAAATGTTTAAATATTCATGAGCAACGTGTGAACAACGGGCGAGAGGACGGCTCGCAAGGCATCGGCGTAATGTATTAATTTCATTTATTGCCATATTTATTCACATGACAAGCGGAGAGAAAAAAAAAGAGAGAGAGAGAGAGAGAGAGAGTGAGAGGAGGGAGGAGAGAGGAGAGAGGGGCAGGGGCTGAGGAAGCAGCGCGCGCAATTTAACGGCATGGCTGGCAAAAACGGGAGCAGACATTGCGACATATAAATGACAAGGACACACCCATATTTAGCACATTTAAACATTCACGCACAATGGCAACTGTGGCCAGGATATACGGTGGTGCTCGGCCCGGTGCTGTTGGTGCTGATGGTGCTGATGGTGGTGGTGGTTCATCCTGTGGCACCCTAAGTTTCGACAATCACAGCGCGGGTTAAATGAAATGGAGAATGCCATTCCTAATTATGTGTTCCTGCCTGCCCAACTCCCTATCTCACATGCCCTCTCTCGCTCTCCCTCTCACTCTCTCGCTCTCTAAGTCGCTTCTACTCGATCTATCTCTTTCGCGCTGGCACCGTTGTCCTGCACCCTTTTGTTGCCGCTCGGGCTGTCGTCGCAGCCATTGTTGCTGGCAGCCGCAGGATGAAGGAAATTTCTGTTTCAGTTGTTGCCTTCGCGCATCCTGCTGCCGCTGCCGTCGCAGGATTCGTTTTGTCCGCCAGCCGCTTTTATTTATTTGTGTTTATAATACAACAAAATCAGCTACGCTTGCACCCTGCCATTGCCCATTACCAATCCCCGACATGGCCGCTCTCTGCCTCAACATTAAACTGGTTGCCACAGACTCTGCTCCTGCCTCTGCCCCGTCCCCTGTCCCTGGCACTGCCACTGCCACTGCCTGCACCCCAGTCCAGCTCAACTTCCCAACATTCAGCTTTCAGCTTCGTCTCGCTTGTTCGACTGTTGTTGGTTTTGACTGCAATCGTCGACGTGATGTTTACATTTATGGATTATTGTTTCCGTATGTCCTGGGTCCTTGTTTTACGCCGTCGCACCATCGCCTGCCGCCTCATAAGTTCCGCACAATCATGCTCATCAGCATTTTTTGTTTCCTCCTTTCCTCCTCTTGATTTGCGTGCCATGCTTCACTTGAAACCACAGCTGCACAGTGGTCGCAATTGATTAAATTTCTGAGACCATTTCGAGTGCTGTTAAAATTTTTTAAAATCAAAAATCTTAGAGTTAGAGTTTCTAACTTCAACCAGGGTATTTATTTCTGCCCAAAATGCTATGATTTTGGAGTTTACTAAAAAAAATAAAAAATATACATTTAAAAAAATGTTTAATTAAGTATATTTTTTCTGCTTTTATTGGCAACTCAATCTAGTTTTACGTATTATGGAAAAAAAAAAGTTACTCACACTCTTATAGCCTTTTCTGCTATAGCACCTCTCTCAGCGCTTCTCATGTATGTAAATACTAAAGCAGCTTAATTCTCAAATCCCATGAAATCTATATATCATTTCAAGTTTTGTGGAACGCATTCCTCACACTCACATGCGTTCCACACATATTTTATCCCAGTTTTGTACCACTGTGCGCTCTGCAATTGCCAACATCAACGCTTCTTCTTGAGCTGCTCTACCTTTTGGCTTTGCGTTTTCCACTTGAATTGCATTTGATTTGCTTGCGACGGCTGCTTCTAAAGTTTTCTTTGATATTCCACACACACACACACACATATATGTATATATATATATATATACGCACACTTTTGTTTCATTTGTTGGGGTCGCATTGAGATTCAAATAAATAAAATAATATTTGGAATTTCGCACCCTAAATACCGAGGCGAGTGAGGCCTGTTACCCCTACCCCTACCGCTACCCCCGCCCCTCTCCCATGGACGCGTTAAGCGCTGCCAACTGCTTTGCTCCGGCATTAGTTCGGCTTTATAACTGTTAAAGAGACGCTGACGTTGAGGTAGTTGTTAATATTTCTTTATTTTCGTATTTTTTTATGATTGTTGTTGCTGTTGTGATTCGCTACGACATACAACTATGTCCGAGTGTGTGTGTGTGAGTGGATTTCTATATGACATTCAGGGCCCGCTGCGCTGAGGTCTTAATCTAACCAAAAGTGTAAACCAGCCAACCAACCCCGAGGGGGTTTCTGCTTTCGAGGCATATGCAGAGGTCCCAGAGCAGCGCATATGCTACGTTACGCTAAACCTTCTCTCCCCGTCTCTTTCTTTGTCTCTCTCTCTCTATTCATCGTATTACAGGGATTTATATTACGCTCTATTGACTTTTGTCTAGCTGCTGCCAAGTGGCCTTTGGTTAACGAGTGGGCTTAGTTGGGAATTTGGGATCAGGACTGCGATTCGAATTTGCTATTGGCATTACCTTGCATTACTCTCATTCTCTCTCTCTCTCTCTCCCTCTTTGCCTCTCTCTCTTTCTATCCATTTATTGGGGTGTTTGCCATAAATGCAGATTAAGACATTAATTTAATTGCCTGACATTGCGAGGTGCGAATTCTGTTTTGCAAAAGTTGGCAACAAATTTTGGTTGTTGTTGGCTTGTTGTTTGCGCATTTGATTAGCAGCTCCTGTCACACTGTCAGCCCGGAAAATGGCTGTTGATTTATGTACTGTTAGTAAATGTTGATTTTTCCCATGGCCATCAAGCTGCACTACATTAGCTCATCGCAATTACCAACTGGTTTTCGACTGTGAAAGTGGGGAAGTTTGACGAGCTTGGCGATGTGGAGAGAGGAGTGTATGTGATGTAAGAGAAAAGTTCTATAAAATATCGTATTCCTCTCACTCTCTCTCTTTTTGTTTTATTATTCATATACCTTTTTGTTTATGATTCCACTCCAAATGATTCAAGTATTATGTAAAGGAAATATTTTCTGGAAATTGCTTCAATTTTAATGATTGAGCTCACTTTACGATCGTTATCTTATCGATCATTCAGGGATACGCATAATCAATTAATCCGCTTGACGCTCGTTGATGCAAAAAGCGTTGACTCATGCGGCTTTTACGAGCTCTTGAACTGCTGCCTTAGTATCAATCTTCTCTCTCTCTCTCTCTCTCTCTCTCTCTCTCTCGCTCCTCGTTTTTTTACTTTCAACTCTCTGTTTCTCTTAGCTATTTTTCTGTGACTCTCTTATGATACCTCAAAATAAGCTTAAAAAGACATTTGAAAAAGTTTAAGGATTTGCCTCTCTCCTTATACCATTTCTTGAAGCTTTGGCCTACATAAAGATAGCTAATAGGATTTGTTATTATAAGTAAGCTTGTAAAATATCGGTAAAGCCATCTGAACAGCTACAAGTCACACCGAACAATCTCGAATGATCTTGATAGTCTCATGCTAAGACACTCTGAAATGGAATTTATATTTAGATTGCAACTATTTATAGTTAACACCTAATGCAAAGACTTCATCTATTTGACTCTATCTAAACTGCTCTTACATCAATCTATTTTCGAATCAGGCTTTAAAGCTCTCGTCTAACAGCTGAACTGCTACTGATTCTTGAGCTGCCTTTCGGCCACATGTGTGAGTGTGTGTGTGTGTTAAGAGTCAACAAATTGAGACATTTGCTTGGCACTTGGCTTAAATGCCAAAGCGGCTCGTACCTGTTCGCAATATCTCAGCGGCCGGCACTCGGGGATCAGTTAAGTGCCTGGCAACGAAAATATTATCAATAATAATTTTCACATTTTCAACTGCAAATTTCACACAGCGCCTCAGCTCGAGCCGTACGGCTGGCTGTCTGCAGTTGGCTAAGCAGCCGGATTGGCCAACTGGCCAACTGTTGGCCGAGTGGTTTGCAACTGCAACTGCTTCTCGTAAATCGCGCTGTGAAGCCAACAACAGCAACAAAATTAACAACAACAACAATAACAGCACCAGCAGAAGCAACAACAGCAACAACAACACGATACGAACCTCAACTGGCAAATGCTGTGGCTGGCTGGGCAAAAAATGTTAATTAACTTTTCAATCCTTAAATAATGAATGATCAACGCATCCGCGGCGACACGCTGAGTTCCTTTTTATCACTGAGCCTCAGCGAGTGTCTCCGCCCGAGCCTGACCGAGCCAACTAAATGAGCTGCCGCCAACAAGGATGACGTTAATATGGAAACACGATTGCCGTATGCCCTTCATATCAATGCATTTATTTATTTAGAAGTACTCGCATTATTTTCTATAAGAATTTATAAGTATCCAAGTGCTTTAGCTCTTGCATTTTGATTGACATCATTATTTATGATAATTATGTACATGGAATGGGCAAACTGAGATAAAACTTAGTGGATCATTGGATAAAATTATGATTGCGTCAGTTGTTAAATTAGTTCTCTCTCTGTCACTCAAAGTCACACCCTATATATAGTTCATAGATATAGCATGGTCGGCATATTAATTGTCCTATTAAAAATACCGTCAGATTGAGAAATGGGAGCTAAAAAAATACATTTGCTTATCTTTGAATATTCAGTGCTTCTACTTTGCATGTTTCTATAACACACAAAATATGCATAGACATAACGATTTAACGTCTACATAAAGAATCGATAAAGATAAACACCTATGTTATGTTTAGATAAGCTAAAGTTAAATATAAAGATAAATGAGTAAGGAGAAATCTACATTATTTTTAACTCTTAAAAATGCAAAAATTTATGTTAACAATTTTAAAAATATTTTATCAACAAAAATATACAAATATTGAATTGTTCTTGATTTTTTTTTTCAACATGACATATAGAAACAAATATTATATACCACAAAATCAATAAAAAATTTAAAATATTTGTTGCATTTAATTCATTAAAAGTGAAACTTATTAAAAAATTAAATATTAATGTTTCAAATAAAATCAAAAAGTGTTTCAAAAATAAGAACAATATATGTATATAAATAAATAACTATATAAATATTTATTCATTTTTATTTATTTATTTTTTATGTTTTCCCTAAACATAAAATACCAGATCCTCTATAAAAATGCGTTAAAGCTTTGAGCCTGCAAACTTGTAAGATCTGTGCTAAGAGTATTACCAAAGTGTGTGAGTGTATGTGTATGCGTGTGTTGTTGTTATTGTTGTTGCTCTGGTGATCTGCTGATATTGCCTTATATATAATTTATATGCAATACGATAAATTTATGCGCTGTGCGCGCGCATGCGCCTGCAACAGCGACTACCGGGTCAGAGAAGCAGGAGAAGCAGGAGTAAGTGGAGCAGGAAGGGGGCGAGCAGGAGTTTGAATTTGGAGTCCGAGTTGGAGTAGCTGCTGCTGCGGCTGCTGCCGCTGCCGTCTAGTTGCCGGCACGAATCGCATTCAAATGCGAAAGGGAACGTCTCTACTATGGCCAAATGTCAGCGGGTGAGCCGAGTGTTTACACGCAAATTTACACTCTCATTTGTTGCCAGCGAAATTGTGTTGTTGCACATCCGCAAATCGGTGGCTGCCGCTGCCGGTGCTGCTGTTGCAAGTTGCCTCAGCCACCGCTTGTCATAAATAAAGTTTTGTATTATGCGCACTCGCATTTGGCAGCGCATCCCACAACAGCAGCGCTTGCACCACTTGGCACCGCTTGGCACCATCGCACCACAAGTAGTTTCGGCTACATGGCAATTATCGCTCACTGTGCTGAGAAATTGGTTTTTGCCACTTCGCACTTTCATGATTTTCAATCAAGTTCAATTTTAATTGAAAATATTTTCAAACGCTGAGCAAAAAAGAAAAAGAAAAAAATAAAAAAATAATAATAATTCTAAATAAAAAAAGATGAAAAAGAAAACCTAATCATAACTAGAATAAATGATTTGCAACATTGTAAGCTGGCAAGCACTTTGCTGCAGTTAGAGCATGCAGTTAGAGCTACTGTAGCAAGCACTACCTGGAGGAGTGCTTCTAGAAAAAGTTAACTGGCAATAGTAATGAAAGTAGTTATTAAGCTGAAAAGTATTATAATTTTTAATTGCTAACAAATTTATTTTGTATATATAATACTAAGTAATTTTAAAAGGTGAGGCGTAGGAAAGGTGATCAAATATGGAAATCTAGAGATCTTCCTCACTCGAAGTTTAGTTAACATCAGAATATTTTTCTTAAATTAAATAAATATTATTTTATATAAATATTCTATATAAACATATAAACTTACATATATACCTTATATATATTTATTTTGATTATCTAACTGTTTTGCAACAAAAGATCTCATTTTTTGTACGATTTTCTTTAAAAAATGTTGTGAGCTAAAATTTGACTAGAAATTCTTTAATATCGATATTTTATTAGCTTTTCGAGAATTTTTAGCACATCTATTTTGCATATTTATCAGAACACAACAATTTAACAGCAATTTATAGTTTGTTTTCAGCTGATTAACATTTCATTTGCATACGCTCTAAGCAGTTTTTTTTATCGCTCAGCACTAATGCTATCTCAGTCACTCCCTCTAATCTTCGTCTGTCTCCCCGCTCTCTCGCTCTTCCTTGTATTAATTTGCATAGTTTTGCCTACAGCAATTAAATAGCTGACCACATTTACCCGGCACGCCTTGTCATAGAGCATAATGGGCGATATCATGGCTGTTCTACTAAGTATTTCAGTAGTTCCGGAGTTCGCCGACTCACTCACACCCCATCTCCGTCCTCTCTATCTCTCTCTCACTCTCAGCCAAATAATTGCATAGACGATTATAAAGCATAATACGTATTCGGAAACGAAGCCTTGCACCTTTTGCCCGCTCGTGCTACCCTCTTGGGCTGGCATGCTCTTGGCCCGGTTAGTTGCATAACGTGTATGTAAAATGTATCGAGTTACGATCGTAGCCGATAAGCAGTCGAGCAAATACATATATAATATTTATACGCAAACTTGTTCAAACAACAAACGGACAAACAGACAAATGTGAGCTGCGTGCGCTGATAAAAGCAATAAAACAAATACGCACAATTAGAGATGAGCGCGTGACATAGAGCATAGGCCGTGACACGACATATGTATATTAAATGCAGCTAGAGCTGACAAGCTTAAAAACTGTATATTAAAATTGAGAGTTTTACTGAATATTTTTAGTTATTTAAAATTGGTTTTATTTTTCAATAATATTTATATTAATACTTTTATTTTTGTGGCCATCTCTAATGCAATATATCGGTATATTGGTATGGGAAATCGGTAAATTTGTAACGATTTTCTAATATTCAACAAACAACCCTCCCCTTCTTGATTGGCACAAACAAAACTGATGATGATGTAGTTGATGTTGTTGTTGTTGTTGTACCTGAACGATATCTGTTGAAAATCAGCACAACAAACACAGCAGCAGCAGCAGCAGCAGAGGCAGCAACAATGAAACTAGAGAAATGTAACAAAATGCGGATTACTTTTGTCTGATTGCCTAGCAAGCGAATGCCCTATACCATCATCATAATCATCATCGTAATCATCATCATCATCATGATCATCTAACGTGTCCGAGTCGTTGCCGCTGTGTACACATTAATGAGAATATTGTTAAATTAGTAGGCTTTGAAATGTGATATGCCCAACCACAGGCAGAGCTAAGCCCGAGGGTCCTGCGTCGCGTCGCCTGCTTGACTCTTACGAAACGAGCAGCTGTGCTCAAAGGACCGAAAGGCCGAGCGGACAGGGGAAAGTTGTATAAGAAGTATATACATAGATAGACATACATTTCATTCGCATTCGTAATGTTTGTAAATGTCATAAAAATGGGTTATTTCTATAGCTTCCCAATGCGCACACGATGCCTCGTAATCTTTGCTGGAAGCTTCACGAGCTGCTCTTGGCCTAAAGCTCCCTTAATAGGCTTATGATAAACATGACACTTGACTTTTGTGTGCTGCCCAAATTGCCAGTTGACACTCAATTTGACACATGAGACCCGCAAAATGCCTTGACTAAAGCCGCGTCCTGCCACGGAGCACAATAAATTGTGCCGCATGTGGCACAACCTCAAGTGTGCTCCATGGTTACACGGCTCGGCTAATGATGTGTCCCGTTTTGCCTAGCTAGCCGGGCTGGGCTACAAGGCTTTTGCTTTCGATTACGCTTACGGCTACAATTTCCAGCCCAGACATTTGTATGGCCAGGCATTCGTCATTATGGCACCAGCCCAGCCAGTCAACCGACTCAACAGCAGTTACAATTACAATTGCAACAACGTGTTGCAACTGGGGGGGATTTGTGTCGAGTTGTCTTAAAGTTTTGCACGAGAAGTGCCTGGCTGAGCACACTTCAACTAGTGAGAAGTAATAGAGCGGCCAGACAGGTTGACATATGGATGAAAGTGTTTAGGAATTCCAAAATAGATAGAAATGGGAAAAACTGTTAAATGTAATTCTTGAATAATATAATGAACTTATAATATAATGAACTTGAACTTACAAAAAATGTCTCAAAAATGAAAATAAATAAAAAAAAAAATGAAATAAAAGTAGTTAGATGAAAAGAAACCGTAATTTTTTATTTCTAACGAAATTTTATTGCGAATTTCAGAAATGTTTGAAATTAATATACATATAATACATACATAAGAAATATACATGTAAAAAAATTAAAATATTTTAAATATTTGGTAATAAGGAGCTACCCTGACATAATGCAAATACCATAAATTATATTATAATAACTAAACAATCAAATTCGAATACATGTGTGTTTTCCCTTTCGATTTCTTCTTCCCCTTCCTTGCCCTATCATCCTATCCATACCCCTTTTTTTAGTAAACCAAACAAAAAGGGAAGTATATCATTTGAGTATTATTACTAGGCAGCTTCATTGCGTGTATTGTTAAACATTAAGCCCAATGGAGCTGTCGACACCGTCAACCAAATCGCTGGAAAATCGCTCCAAATAGATCCAAATCGAAACACTTTGGGCATTGGGCAACGAACTAAGCGGCACCTCATCAACACATCAGCATTATCATCAGCATCGGCATCGACATTGGCATCGGCCAGGCATCGTCCGGGCCCCCCGCCTCCTTAGCATAATGATAGCAATAATAATAATAAAATGGGGAACCTTTGACTTTCTGTGGCATTTAGGTACAAAAATATTTATGATTATGAGAAATACACGGCAGGCTTATTATAAAATCTACAACAACTTTTCCGAAATCAAAAGAAAAATCTGGCAAAGCCGACGCACAATAACCGATCCGAGTTTATTTAAATATGTGTCCCAGCTCGCTTAAGTAGCCTCCAAACGGTTCGCTCACTCTGTCCGCCGTTTGGCTATATCGACAGGTAGCCCAAATATTTATAGTGTTCAATAATTGAGATACACATTAATGAGTCTGGACCTCGGAGCTGGAGTTGGAGTTGGAGTTGGAGTCACAGTTGGAGTTGGGGTGAGGGTTTGCTTTTTGAGTTTGAGTCAGAATAGTAGTAGCGCCCATTATTTCATATTGAATAGAGCTGACTTCACCCTATGAATGGGCTAGTGTGAAGTTGGGTATTATAGTATTTTCATGCATTTGGTGACGCGCTAAACCATATGATGTAACCAAACTAAATGTAAATATACTGTAGATAAATCATCTGTATCTGTAAATGTCAAATGTTTTTTAAAAACTCTTCTCTGCGATTCTCATTATACACTTGGTTATATATGTACAAGATATTGAACTGAAATATAATGGATCAGAAAGATACAAAATATTGGTAAAATAGATCTCTTCTTTGCGATCCTCATATGTACATAAGCTATGTTTAGAAGTGAACATATCTTAATTATGGCTTATATAATAATAGTTAGTCCACGATAATATTTAAGCTTTAATATTAAGCTTTTTAAGAGAGTGCCAGAGTTACAAGAGATAGACTCTTGTGACTCTGGCACTCTCTTCTGTTCTCTATATCCAATATATAATATCTTCAAAATATTTTTTGGATAGAATAAAATTTCCATTGATAGGGTATATTAACATCGTTGCTCCAGTTATATCCTTGTTTCTCATCTTGTTTTCGGTTCGATTTCGGTTGTCTGTTGTTGTCATTGTCATTGTTAATTTAAATAATAATTTAGTTGTATATATTTTATACGGACTCGACTCTTTTTGGCTGGCATTTCTCACTTTGGACCAAAACGTGGGCAGCTGCTGCGCCGTATCTTTGTATCTTTCGGCCTGTGTATCTGTGTAACTGCAGCGCGGTGCCTTTTGTCGGCTCGTAGACGCTTTGATTGCGCTGCAACTTATTAGTTGTTGTTATTTGTTTGACTAGACAGAGTCATATATATGGCAGCAGTAGTCGTAGTAGTATTAGCAGTATCTCAACGATTCCGTTGGGGAAGCATTATTATAATGTTGTCGAATCGCCCCGGGGCAACAGTTGCTAGTTGCCAGTTGCCAGTTGCCAGTTGGAAGCTGCTGCTGTCTGTGGTGATAATGGGACAAATGTCGAGAGAAGAAATAACCAGGCTTAATCTTCCAGCTATCCCTCTCTCTCTCCCGTACTCTCTGCCTATCTTATTTGTGCCCTTTTCTTTGGCGTTGTCAACATATCTGGCTTATATGTGAGTCAGAATTATGTGACGATCGTTCGCTCTCAGTCGTCGGCCTTTTTGAGGTCCCTGCGAGTGACTGCGGCCTGGCCACATGTTGTTGCAGCTTTAATAAAGACATCAGCTGCGTATAATTATGGATTTGTAGTAGCTGTCCCAGTGCCCAATGCCCAGCTCTCAGTTCTCCATTCTCCATTCGCTGTTCTCAGCTCTCAGTTCCCCATTTACCAGTTGCAGTCTCTGATTCTGGACCCGGCCACAAATGCAATTCGTTCAGCTTCGTTTTTCAGTGCTTCATAAGTCGTAGATTGGCATTATTGTCATGAGTTTGGCTCTGGATGTTGTGTCTGGGCCGCGTTCAGCTACCCCCGGCTACCGGCCCAGTTATCACTTAATTCTATTGCATTCCATTTCCATTTGCAGTTGCCGTCTCTGTCGATTTCTCCTCTCCTCTTCCTCTTCTCTTCTCGCTTTTCACTCTCCGATTGGAAACGATCCGATGCAAATGAGCTCTATTAAGTTTATATCAAAAATACATATAGAGATGCCCACATCTGGCTACTGCGTGACTCTTTCGAGAACCTGACTAAGTGCAGTTAGTCTTTAGCTTTTAAAATCTAATAAAAGTTTTGTTTTCGGTTACTGTTATGGCTGACAAAGAAGATTTTCCAATGCGACTTCTTGTTTACTGCTTGAGTCGCTGCGATAAGAAAGTGAATTTGTGACTAGTTTATGTTAAAAGGCGGATGGGTTTTAATATGTAACTTGGCATGTTGATTGTGGCACAAGTTATAATTAGAGGAAATGTCATAAAATAAAAATCATGGAATTTAAATTTAAAGCACTTGTATGAAGGTTTCATATTTAAGGCGAACTTGAAATATTTTTTAAAACATACAAATGAAAACTGAAAGTGAGAAATATAAATATATAAATTTATTTATATACAAAAATGTATTTGTATTTTATTGAAAGATATCATTATACAATGATTTGAATCGAAAACTGGAACAGCTCAAATATAAATTTGATTTTACAATGATTTAAGTATGAATCTTGAACACGAGCTTGAATTGCTTCACCTAACGGCCTTAGTAATTAGTGCTGCTTAGATTTGGTTCTTATATTCTGTAACTAAAGTATTTTAAATTTTTAATATTTGTGAGCTATTTCATATATTTGTGAGATATAAGTAACTTAGGCATATCTACAATCTAGGGAAACCGCAGCCAAGGTAGGAAGTAATTAGTGGAGGAAGAATACCATTTCCATAGTATTGTGTGCATAAATTCTAAGTAGGCAGCATTCCAATACTTTTTTCACATACTTCACCTGAAATCTAGGCTATTCACAAACATTAATTCATGCATAAACGAACCGAAAAGTAGTCTCAGTCCCCCATTGATCTAAGTGCAGCTTGAAAGCTCGATCGCAGTTCATCAGCTTCACATGAGTCTCTCACATCGTTTGCCAACGTTTGTCGATTGTCGCTGGTCGTTTGCTCGATCTTCCCATGAATTTTGCCATCCAGCTGTTTGGGAACTCGCACTCGGCTCTAATAATCCCCATGGCCGTTGACAAGCTGCCGTTGATATGGCTGTCATAAATACATAGACGATAGACGATGGAAGCTGCGAGGCTCTAATCCGGCATCTAATAGCCGACACATAAGCAGCAAACACCTCTTATCTGTGGCATGCTGAGGTGACACCCCCGTCGCTGGGGACAGCTGGGGGCTGAGGATCGGGGATTGGGGACTGGGGACACAGTTTGTGCAACGATGTTGAAACCGATTCAAATTAACAAATGTGTTTTAATCTCCGACAACAAATTTGAATTGTATTTTGCTGGAATGTGTTCTTTATTTACATATATGCAGACATATATATGTATGTGTATATATTTTAGGTGAAATTCGTTTGTCTCGGAACACCCGCTGCTCGTCAGGTAAGGCTGGGAATCAGGGACCTGGCAGCCGGGACGTGAAAAGAGAGAACTTCCTCCTGTGCGCTGCCCGGTTAAATGCTGACCCGCTATGCCAGTTGTTGTTGTTGTTGCTGTTGTTGTTGCTGTTGCTGTTGCTGTTGTTGCTGTTGCATTGTTGAACAGGTCGATCGATCTATGACAGATGAGATCATGTTGACTTTGCACAAAAGCAGTTCCAACAGTTCCAACAGTTCCAACAGCAGCAATTCAGTCTCTGAGCTGCTGGCTGCTGGCGTTTCGGCGAGTCCTGTTGCTTTCGATGATGTATCGCTTGGTAGCTGGGCCCACTCTCTGGGCACGGTCCTCTGGCATCAGCCATTTGGCCATTTGGCTTCACGCCATGCTGCGCTCCTCGTCAGCCAAACAAACTCACATTCGAAGTGACATTTATGCCATGCTCTACACATTCCGGGCGATATGATTTGACGGACTGCGCAGCTCAAGCCCCGGCCTTTAGCAGGCATGCAAACATTTCACTATCCCTCTACACACACAGACACACACATACGCATGCATACACAATAGCTGTTTATTGTTGTTGATTTGCGCCTTATTGTTGACAGTTTATTTGGCTTATCAATTGCACTGAGCCGTTTTGTTCAGCCTCTTCAGGCAAAATTTGGGCATTAGGCCTACTTTCCATAAATAGCACTGAGCGAAATTTTATGTCTAGTAGAAATTATATTCTGAAATGAATAACATAATAATACGCATGGAAATAATATCAATCGGTTTTATAAAAAATATATTGATTTACAGATAGATATTTTTATAAGGAATTATTCTCGCTACATATTAATTGAAGATTGATGTTATTTGAAAACCTATTGAATTTTCGACTTGTGTAAAAAGAGAGAGCTGAGAAGCAGCATTTGGGCTTTACATCCAACCATCTAAATCTAGTTAATATTCATTTTCATATCCAAAAAATTTTTAAAGAAAAAGTTTTTCTTATTAACTTTTGCCCTACTTAACTGCAAATTCTCTCAGTGCACTACGGAACAATTTGCATGTGCATCTTTTGCAGTTTTACCAATTGCCAATTCACACACCTATACGCACACAAGCACACATGCAATTACATTCACACAAACGCAGCAAATCGAGTTCAAAGTGTGGACATTTCTCGTGCTGTGTTTAGTGGACATTGCCTCTGTCACTCATGGTTGCTTCCGTAGCAGCAGCAACAACAACAACGAGAAACTGGACCTCGCTTTTCTGGGCCTGGTTCATGTGGCATGTCCAGCTGACATTTTTGTTTGTCTCCTTACATATCAGCAGCTCCGCCTGTTTTCTGCGAGCTGCTTCCAGCTACATTTTGGACGGTTTTCTCTTATTTTGTATACCCTATAAGTGATGAAGAATAGGGTTTATTTTTTTTACGTGGGCATGGCAGGATAATAAGAAGAAAGATTTAAAAATATATAATTTATGCCCAATACGTATTTCGTGCATTTGGTTTATGCTTTTACGTAATACACGACACGATTCCTGTGGTACGCTTTAGGCTGCATGATTTACGTATACGTTTTATGTAACACGCCTTACATAACACGCTTTACGTCATGCGCTTTACGTCATACGCTTTACGTAATACGCTTTACGTCATACGCCTTACGTCATGCGCTTTACGTCATACGCTTTACGTCATGCGCTTTACGTCATGCGCTTTACGTCATGCGCTTTACGTCATACGCTTTACGTCATACGCTTTATGTAATACGCTTTACGTCATACGCTCTACGTATTGCGTTATACGTAATACGCTCTACGTATTGCGTTATACGTAATACGCTCTACGTATTGCGTTATACGTAATACGCTCTACGTATTGCGTTATACGTAATACGCTCTACGTATTGCGTTATACGTAATACGCTCTACGTATTGCGTTATACGTAATACGCTCTACGTATTGCGTTATACGTAATACGCTCTACGTATTGCGTTATACGTAATACGCTCTACGTATTGCGTTATACGTAATATGCTCTACATTTTGCGTTATATGTTATATTTATACAGTCTGCTTAGGGTATCACAGCGTCTGGCAATCCTCTCCTCTCGGACGAGCTCAGACTTGTTTCTTCCTTTATTTGCAACTGTGTTCTGAGCAATGGGCAATGGGCATTGGCTGTGCAATTGTGGGCCAGTTTGACGTATGCGCATTTCTTGTGTTCTGTTTGTTTTCCAAATCGTGTTGACAGGCCATAGAAATAGCAGCAGGAACAACAGGAGAAGCAGTTGCATACGCCATTGCAGCAGTTGCTCTTGCAGTTCCAGTTGCAGTTGCAGTTGCAGCAATCAATCAAGCTGGCTGGACGAAAGAAAAAGGCAAACGTTCTCTGTTCCACATAACTGAGATGGGATGGCATGGGATGGGATTATTGTAAAGGCCCCATGGGGAATTCGACAGAGGCGTGCAGTTTTCATCCTCTATTTGTTGTGTGTTTGGTTTCAGTCATCTGGTTTAACCGCATTCGGCGTAATCAATTGTTGCTACCATAATTCCATAGGGGCACGCGTGGCAACAATAGTGATTCTAACGGTTAACAGCTGCCGATGATGCTATTGCTGTTGTTGTTGTTGTTATGGCTTGTGGCTGGTCAAGCGCAGGCCGTGAGTGCCCCCCAGCCCCACTCAAAGGGTCTCCACAGCGCCATGAGTAATTACAATTCAATACTGTAGTATGAAAAAGACAATTCAGCTGCAGCAACAACAAGTTTAACGCACAAAAGTACAACTCATACTCACACTCATACAGTCACAGTCATAGTCATACTCAGACTTTATTCATACACTCATTCGAGTATCATTTGGCGCGCCAAGCCGCTTTGATCACAACAACAATGCTTGCCACAACAAAACAACTTCTTTGGCTTTGTGTTGCCCCTTGGCGGAGCAGTTGAGACAGACAGAGAGAGAGAGAGAGTGCGCGAAAGAATGATAGAGAAAGAGAGCGAAGAGATAGAGAGGTAGGGCGGGGGTCTAAGGGTAGGGCAGCAGTTGAAAAGAAATCCATCTTCGCGAGCGTTTCACACTGATCACACCACAAGCCCAATCACTGCATCGATGTGTGTGTATGTGTGTGTGTTTGTAGCTCCATTTAGTCACACAATGGCCGCCGCCGCCGCCGCCGCTGCTGCTTTGGCCAGCCGCAGTTATACCCTGCAACCGTAAAAGAGCTGGGTATGATATACTCAATAGCTGTGCATAACTAATTATGGACTCACTCCCAAGATATGTTTGAGTGATCTTTCAGATTATATAGTCATAATACATTATCTTAAATATTATGCCTCTAAATATCGTATAAATTGCAAATTCACATAATATTCGTAAACTATGCAAAATATTATTTTATTCACCCTTTTCTATGCTAAGATCAAGCTCAATATTGAAAGGTCTATCTACAGGGTATCGCATACTCAATCAATTTATTCTTTAATGCTCATTTTGTTGTTTTTGGTAGTAGCCCGCGCCGAGTGGTAAAACATTTCGTACTACTTGAATCATGCATTTGTAAACAAATACGGCCAAGCGGGAGAGGCTCTACCCCTCTACCGCTCGTCCCCGCTTCCTCCCCCCAGCTGCCACTGCCACTGCCACTGCCCCGTTCCTTTGGTTTACAACTACAATAAGAGCAGATCACAGCAGAGCTGTATTCGTATTGTGCCGCAAGTGTGTGGCGTTTCAGGCAGCGCAATGATAATGGATGGCACATTCATAGCACATACCATGCATACCCCGCACAGTGGGATGAGTGTGCAAGAACTGTAAATTCAATGTAAACATGTGTAAATTGAAAATAATATTAAATTGCATTGTCTATTTTACACTCATAAAAACCTTTATCAGTGTATATATGAAAAGGTAGACAAATGCAACTAAAATAATTTTTTGTGCTGTTTATAAATAATAAAAAATATATATACATATACATAATTATTAAAATTATACAAGAAATTTTATTACTTTATTTTATTTTTTTTATATTTTATATTTTTTACTATTTTAATTGTATGCAAGTTTCTTACGATCTCCAAAGTTAGAGTTAAGTTTTCACACAAATCAAGACCCTATGATAGACAATTCTTACAATTAATAGAGCATTCCACCCCTTTCCGAATCAACTCAATTTACCTTTTTTATTCACATACATTCTATATTCTATTTGATTTTCAACCACCAAAAATGAGCTTAGATTTTCTTCGTGCTGGTCCCACTGTGCCGCAAGCATAGTTTCCAAGTGCTTTGGCCCAAACAATTCAATAATACAATAACAACAATCATAATAATAACACAAAACACCAACAGCAACGGCGGCCACAATGAGCGAGTATTACAACAACTGAATAACCAAACAACAAACACGAGAGTTAAAAAGCACAACCACATCAATACACCCCCCCACACACACACACTCACACACACACATACCGGGGGGATTGTGGGGCAGGGATAGTAGATATAAACATACATCATAACGCACCGACAGCGACGACTGACGAACGACGCGACGCTCAGCCCGAAACGACCTTATTCCACTCACAATCAGTCAAAATTGAAAATTTATTGAATAACTGAAAATACTAAAAAGCAAAAAACGTTTTAACCGGGTATATACGACTGCAAAATGTCCTGTTTAAAGAGAGTTGATAATGAGCAATTGTGGACTGAGGCTCTACAATAAATTTGTCTGATGCTAAAAAGACTACAAGAGTGGGCGTGGCATGCTCTCTTAACCAGTAATGAGTAAAGCTTAAAAATGCTGCGATCTATAATAATAGAAAATTTTCATAATTCGGCCGTTAAAACTAATTTCTGCTAAGTTCATATTCAAAGACTTTAATCGATAC
The DNA here is from genome assembly GCF_018153725.1 of Drosophila mojavensis. Lineage (NCBI taxonomy): Eukaryota > Metazoa > Arthropoda > Insecta > Diptera > Drosophilidae > Drosophila > Drosophila mojavensis. Next base: position 1,591,181 of record NW_025318872.1, read on the forward strand.
CTTAAACTTGGAGCCCTTATCAGCAAATAATGCAAAATATGTATCTATATGGTATATATTCACAATCTTAAAGAACGAACTTCAAGTCTTTAAATAAGCTCCATATGGACTCTTCTCATTAAAAACAGGGTATATAAAATAAACTCCAAACGCCGTGATCTCGCTCTCTGTGAGCCTGTGTCTGTGTGTGCGTGTGTGTGTGCGCGTATCTCTGTTTGTTAAGATCAACAAAGGATTTCTTACCAAAATAGCTCGTGTCAAAAGACTTTGATCCATTAATCAATATGCCGCAGCCGCCGCGTGCGAAGGTTTTGGCCAGGTTGCCCGGTTGCCAGATCTGCCCCAGCCCCCTCCTCAGTGCCGATAGTGTGTTTGTTGTAAGTTTGTTTGATGATGAGTCCCCGAGACAGACCCCCAGACTATGTGCGGCATTCGCTCGACAGTTCAGATACAAAAGCCCAGCTGTACGCGAGTATTTACCTTCTTTATATTTTGGATACTTTTCTCTCTTTGCTTACTGCCCGGTCAAGATCATGATGAGGCTGTTATTTGCTGTACTCGTATTTTGGCTGCCCAAGTCACGGTAGGTATTCACAATGAGCATGAGTGCGAGTGTGTGTGTTACTTGGTCCCCCATTGGCATCGCCTGACGCCCATTGTTGTCGTAATGCTCGACAAACCATGTGACATGTGTAAGTGATAGCGTTAATGCCGCTCTTAAGTAGTAATTACTACTACAATTGGGCTCTAGAGTTGAGTTTTGAGTTGGGTCTGTCGCTCTCAAAGAAAACTGTAGAAAAGCTGCTATCTAGGTTAATTACAGCCAGGAATTGCATAGCTTAAGTGGATTACAAATATTTTCAAATAAGCAATACAATAGTTGTGGAGAAACTAACTGCTACAAGATTATATACATAATGATACTATATATAGAGAGACAGCTGAATCGAATTACTTTGTACTGTTAACGATCCTTTTCCCTCTTCTTATGCGTCTGGTACTTCACCAAAATATGCGTGAGAGTTTCAGATTTACCAGGCGAGCAGTAGAGTGAAAAATTTTAGTTTATAGTAAAGTAACAGCGCGACGTATTTAATTTTCAGAGTGTTAACATAATCATGTTAATACTACTATGTTAATTCACTATTTTCTACAAATTTTCACCGTACAGCTCATTTCTGACCGTCTGGTACATCATCCAAATATTTGCTCTCAGCGACCGCAACTGCCGATCGTGAGGTTCCAGCTAAATATAAGACTGAGCAAACTATGCTGGCCTCATATCTTATACATGTACATATATATAAAACCATTATGAAGCATTATCATATTTAATTCACCACTTTTCATGTAGTACTCCAACTTCATGTTTTTAATCAAACTCTCAAACAAATTTTTTATTAATGCTCAATGCTCTTCAGATCTAGAAAACTAAAATTCTTAGTAAGGATATTCTATACCGGCGCTTAGTGGGCAATTCGAGCTTAATGTTATGGTTTTTGTTGCCGTTGTTGTTGTTGTTGTGTCTGTTGCTGCTGCTCAGTCAAAATTGAAAACCAAAACAGAGCCACAACAAAGCCCAAAGCCCAAAGACCAAATGCTCAAGTTCGTGTGAAGCAATAATTGCCCCCTAATCTCTGTGAGGCGAGTTTCTACGACGAGTTCCAATGCGCCTTTTGTTTTTATCAGCTAAATTAAGCTTTTTTATTGTTGTTGTTGTTGTTGTAGTTGCTTTTATTGTTGTCATAATTATTGTTTAGTGGCGCAGGATGCGCTTGTGTCCTGGCCGGATGCCCTCGTTCCCCTGCCCTCTGCCCTCTCCCTGCGCTTCGACTTCTTCATCAACTGCTGCCTGCTAAAATACAAATGTTGTACATAAATCGCGCGCACAAACGAATGGCCGTAGCGATTGGGTCTGCGGGATTAAAGAGCAAAAGATATCGAATTACACACCTGACGACGCGGCCGACAACGCAGTCCCGAAATCGGGGCGGGATTGGCTGCAGGGGACAGAAGAGGTGGATAGCAGAGAGCAGACAAAAGCTAAGCCAACGTATTTTATGTTGAACTTTCATTCGGCAGATTTTGCGTTGCGTTGCAGCTCCAGAACGCAGCTCCAACATTTGCCAAGTGTCAAAGTCAGCTGGCTAGCTGGCTTGGCCGGCTGGCTTGGCTGGAGCTAATAACCACAACGATGCACTGCATCCAGCTCGGCATACTTTATGGGCATTAAAAATTCAAGTGGCAGCAATTTTTTTTGCCGTTTGGCTACATCAAAAAAGCGAATGCCGCTGCCGCTGCTGCTGCCGCTGCGGGCAGTGGAGCGGGGCCAACTGGGGGCACCCAATTTAATGTGTCGGCGTGTTTATCGGCTAATGAAGTTGACAACACGCGGATTAGCGCATTTAGTTGCCAACTGCTGCGACTCCAGGCTCCAGTTGCCACGACTACCGAACCTCGACGCTCGACGGACGACGGGCGACTCTGGTCTCTCCTTTCTCAACTCTCGACGCTCCAGTCTTTGGCCAGCTTTTGGCATTAGCACAAACAACATAAGTTAATAACGATAACGATGAATATTATTTTTATGCACAAATTGCGGTACCTGGTCCTGGTCGGAATGGTCGAAACCAGAGCCTCACTGCAATCATCTGCCATCCTGTCGCCCTCTCTCTCTCTCTCTCTCTCTATATATATATATATATATATTATATATATATATTCGACCTCTCTCTTTCTTGTGCCTTCTCTATTTTAGCGGTATTTTAAATAAATAGCTGCTGTGGGAGCTTAGGCCAACTACAAGCAGCATGTGGCTCAGACTTTAGCTCTTAATACCCTATACATTTTTATAAATTAGTAAGGGGTTGATATATATGCAGTCAAGTCGAGAATAAAATTTCCCATATAAATAAATAAAATAAATTTCTATATTATGTATTTATAACATCTATATTATCATCTATAATAGAATCTACATCATATAAATTATCATCTATCATTTATCATCGAGTATCATTAATTCATTGTTTCTTCTATATATATTATCTCCCCACGTTTACCTCATTTATTCATCTATGAATGTTCTCTCTTCTCTTCTCTTCCATATAAGATTAGCTAAAAATGTTTATTCAACTTAAATTCTCTAAACTACAACTAAGTTTCTCTATATTACAGGGTAAGCCATAGTCGATCAGTTGCGTTCCTAGCCTAGCCGGCTTACCTATATTTGCTATTCATGGCAAATGTAAATTGTTGTCGTGTCTTTTATGTTGTTGCCCGGCTCCATTTCGATTGCATCTGGTTTCTGGCCTGTGGTGACATCGCAAGTTATACGATGTGATAAGACAATAAATATTTTTACCATTTACAGTTCAATTATGAATTCGTTTGCCATATAAGCCATATAAATTTGTCATAGCAACGGCTGTTGAACCACGTCGTCTCTGAACAGCGGGGAAGACTGGGGATCGATCGATAACTGAGGCAGCTGAGGCTAGTTTCTGTCTCTCGATACAACCAGTTTGAGAAGCTGTGCAAGGTCTATAGAGTTTAGTCAAAGAATTTCATATAAATAATTATGTTCTAAATATTTAAAACTTTTACAAAAAAAAAAAAAAAAATATACAAAAATTAATACTAATTTGTTAAAATATAACGACAAACTCTTTTTTAGCATTGATTAAAATAGAAGCTTTGTATTATTTTGATCAGAGGTAATAATATTCTTTGTTTATACTGTTTATAAATTACATATTTAAAATGTATAAATACAAATCCTCAAATAAAACGAATCGCAAAAAATTTCAAGATAATTTTATAATAAAATATAATTTAAACATTTGCGTAAGCATTAAGAATGAAAAATATATTAAACATATCAAATATTTTGTATTTTATTTATGTAAATTTATTGCGCTAAGAAAGTTAAGTTAAATAAGTCAATAAATATAAATGTATTCACATTAAAAATATGAACTATGTTAATATTTATGTACATATATAAAAACTAATAAATGAAAATATTTGAGAAAATCAATAAAAAAAAATAAGCCTTAGACTTTCTACGATGTGTTCCTATGATGTAATATCTGTTCCTCCACAATATATGTATATCCAATATATGTTCTTCAATAATACATTGATTACTTCAAAGTCGTAAAAGTTTGCATTCCGATTTATACACAGCGACAGCTGCAAACGACCTCGAATTTTCCACATGTGGAAAAGCTTCGTTTGCTAGCAAATATTTATAATAATTATATACAACAAATTGTGGCGCATCGGGAATATGACAAATGAAATCATTTTGGGAGACATTGGAGGACACCGAAGAGCATGGAAATACGCGCAATTTGTGTACAAACATGCGACAATGAAAGCCAACTTTGTGGAAAACAAATCGTGCATGCAAGACCCGTAATTACTGCCCAGCTCTAATGAAGGATGCGTTAAAGAGGCTACCCGGCAGGTGTGGGGCAGGGCGGCTCGGAGGGGAGGCAGTTGAACGCGTGCTTCATAATTCATGCCTTCGAAGCCTAAAATTAAGTTAAATTGCTCGGGAACCGCACAAGCGGCCAGCCCCACTTGCTGAGGCGGTGCGTACTGTCGGCTGGGTGGTTGGGTGGTTCGGGTTGGGGGTGTTGAGTGCCATGTAATTTGAGCCAAGTTTTAAATTGTTAACTACCTCGACCGAGCTGTGCGTGTGAATGTGTGTGTAATAGAGCGTCACCAGCGAGCGTCAGCAGCTGCTGCGTTCGCAGGTGCACTTCCTATTCATTGCTTACTTACATCATTTGTTTGGCCCAAGCAGAGCCCAAAGCCCAAAGCCCAACCCCAATCACCGAACCCTTAACTAAAATCACAGCCCACTCTCTCAGTGTCACGTGGCGGCAGTTGGCCTGACATCGATTGGCTTTGGGCGCATCATCTGGCTGCAAATTAATTCCATCTTCTATAACTCGGCACAAAACGCTGTCAAAATATTGAATATCTTTATGTATATGTACATATATAGACAGATATATTTATGTATACATATATTTCTGCATATATATTTTTGCTAAATTATCAACGTCAAGCAAACAGTAGAAAAGGTAGAATCTTTTTTTTAGCATAGTGCAGACGATTTAATACCCTTACAAATCCCCAGCTCAAGTTTTGTGCAAATATTAAATAAATATTATTGAATTATTTTTGTATAATTATTAAATTAATTTTATTCAATAAATAATTTAGATTTATTAAAAATTCATTTATTTTAATCTGCATAAAAAGATACTTACAATTTATTTATTTTTTGTTTGCTATTATTATATTATATATTATACAATAATAATATCATATATTCAATTTAACTTATAAAATAATACCTTTATAAAAATAATAAAAAAAAATAACTATAACATTATAAACAAATTAGTTAACAATTAATAATTACATTAAATTTTTTAATAAGTTTTACAAAATTCTTAAATGACTTATTTAACAAAAGAATAAAAGGGATATTCACAATTGATCAGAAAATCTAAAAAAAACAAGCATGAATAGATTAACTAAAATACCCTCCGAAAGAGCATTAGCAAAAATCCGACATAAAATTCGCATTCGCGAAGTCGTGAACAGCCGCAGCATCAACTGGGAGCGTTTAAAATTTCCGCAGAAGCCAAAGGTAGCCCGAGCCGAGACAGCCCCTTTGGTAGCAGAACCCGATCCAAAGCCCAACACAAGCTCAGACTCAGATTCAAATTCAGCTCAACACAAAGAGCGGGTGCGAGGGAGAGAGAGAGAGAGTCCGAGTGAGAGAGCTGAATGCATAACGACTATAAATTTCCAATTTTATTTTAGCTGTTGCCGTCACAGTGAAATGGCAGCGAGAGAGGTAAGGCTTATGGGCATTTTTTTTTTTTTTTTAGATTTTTTTATTTTTTTATTCAAGATGAGACAGCATGAAAACAAAATAAGCTATAAAATTAATCGTCGACTTAGCTGCCGATTAAGTTTATACGACCATCGTAGATAGCATCCATTTTGTGTTGTGTTGTTTTCGCTGCTTTGGCAACTCAACAGCGAACCGAACCATGAATTTTGATGGCCTCCACCATAAATGGGCAGTCGAATGAGTTTTGGGCGTCTATTGAAATGAATTGGAAATCATCAACGAATTTGTCACAATTTGTATTTGATGCTATAGAAATTTGGGCAATTATAAAAATCATATTGTTGGCCGATAGAATTCTTTATAAAAGAGCTAATGATTGGAGCGATTATATGGTGTTAAGTTGAGTTAATGGAAATACAATATAAAATATAGTACTTACTACGTTTGCTTATAATTGGAATTAGGAATTTCAATTTCAGGTTTTACTTTCGAATAATTAAAATTTTTTATCTTGATAATGGCAATACATGAATTCGTCTTCCAATAATATTATTTATTTACCTAGTACTTAGTACTCATCACTTATAAATACATATGTATATACATCGATATCATCCTCACTATAGATCATCTTGAAGGATTCAGTATATCAGGCACTCTCGCTGTTAACATCTGTTTTTCTTTCGCTGAACAATTGAATTAGGTAAGAGATACACCCAGCTTTACACCTTTTGGCACTCATTATTCGAGTGGACATTGTTCGCAAAATGCCGACGTCTTAACCAGCTGAAATGGATCTGATTGAATAGAATAGATGTGGGCTCAGGTGAGGGCATTTGCTGATGTAACACGCATGCGATTAGATCGAAAACCATATGAGGGAAGCACAAATCAGCCATATATGTATACATAATCATCTATATAGATCTGCAGCGAAGGGAGGGGGAACCCTTTGTAATTGAATAAAAAGTGAGGTAGCTCAGTTTCGTCTTATGCACACCTTGAACACTGTAAACTGAGCTCTAATCAATGTGCGAGCATCGAAATCCTTTTCAAGGCGGCTCAGGTTTATCAAAAAGGTGCCGATAATAGGCAAAAGGCTTGCCCGAGAGAGAGGGAGTAGTAGAGTTAGGAGAGGGTAATGTACCCACAGAAAGGACCCAAAGCACACACATGTCATCAGTCATTGAATAGACCCAAATTGGTTGGATCTATGCGAAGTGCATTGTGCAAATTAATTGCATTTTCGAATTCGAAATTCGATATTCTTCAGAGAATACCGCCTACACAATTCCCGATGTGAAACTCTAAACTTGAGCAGCGAAACAGACTTGCGGAACGCCCTCGCCCCATAATGAAGAATGGAATCAATGGAATTAATTTTATTTAATTAACAATTATACGGATTATTAATTATATTGAAATAAAAAGTTAGAGTAATGGTTAAAGTAAATGGAATAAATAGAAAAGTATAAAAAATTTAAATATATTCAGATTTAGAATATAGAATCACTTTATCAAGTTCATTTACATTGTTTGCTCGCATCTCTATCTTCTAGCAAAAGCTGAGAAGAAACTAATTGCTGGCTATGTATGTAAATTTTAGCAAAATATTCAAAATAATTATATATAATGTATAATATACAAATATTTATTATAATATAATTACATTAAAATGAAACCTTTCCCAAGGCTTTCCGTCAGCTCATTGTTAGATTGATTAAAGCTGAATTATTTACCTCTGTTAATTAACAATATTTATTGATCTGTGTTAATTAATAATATTTAATAAACACGTAGCGCGATTATCGCACAAAGAAATGAAGAGTAAAATGAAAATGCGAGTGACTAACTATGAGGTAGGCTGAGCCCACACACAAGCTGGAGCGGAGGCTGATTCGGTGGCGGTGGCTGGGCCCGGGGCACATGTCCATATCTACATCTGCCATCCTGCAGCCACTGCACCGCAATATGTCTGAGAGACAGACGCACGCACGCACACACACACACACACACACACACAGAGGAACACGTTAAACAATTTTAGAGATGAAGATAAGTTCATCATCAGCCAAACGGGCCAGTTGGACGAGCCGTGTCTGGTCTTTGGTCTCGGGTGTTGACGTTTTGTAGGCGGTGCCTCGAGTGCCGTTTAAACGCTCATAATGCCGCCACAACTTATCGACAGATTTATATCGTCTCTATGTGTGTGTGTGTCTTTGTGTGTGTTTGCCGCACAGACAGATTCTTATGGTCTGCTCTGTTGCAGGGCTTTTGAGTTTTGACCGTTTTGCTGCAGGATCGGCGATAAATCACTTTGTACATCAGAATCAATAAAAAATTAAGAAATCATGAAAAACGATTAAATGACTGACCAGCAACTACCCTGCAAGCAACGCGGCATATAGACAATTTGTTTCCTGGAAAATTATTATTTGCAATATTAGGGCAGTAAATTCAATCAGTAATATTCATGTACATACATACATACATACATAGTACATATATAACATATGGACAGGTTGCACCCAGTTTATGGTGATGGTAATCAAATTATAATGCATTGATGAATCCAATTATTTTCATTAAGTTTATAATACATATCAAATTTATTACATACATATATTATCTATTGATGAAATGATGTGCGATTATCTATTATCGAATATAATGATTAGGAACATAAGAGTCGTGCCAGATCGCCATAGACCTATATATGGTAATTTAAGGCTCTATATATGCAACATATGTTATATATGACATCATCGACTACATTTACTATCTTAACTGTAGAGCTATACTGTAAAGCTTTGCTGTAGAGTCTTGATTTACAAAGCGATAAAGCGAATCTCATAATTTTCGCGACTATCGATTATCGATGTAAATTCAATTTGACAACTAAGCGATATAGGGCTCTTAGCTCATCTTTGAGAAAATTAGTCTAAAATTGCATTTCATTTGATTTGTAAAAAGAAAACATAAGAATTTAGTTGCATAAGCCAATATATCCCACCGTCAATAGTTACGTGGTATTAAAAGAAACAAGCGGCAGAAGGTGTTTAAATTGAAATGTTGATGTCTTCATCATGAGCGGCGTTTGATCTGAGAATTCGTTCCACTCATGTAGGTCGATTCCAGCTACTTTTATGTGTTTGTGTCCATTGTGTGTGCATTACAGGTAGGCGCTGACATTAAACCTGACTGATTTACGTGTTTGCAAGTTGCAGCCGAAAGGAATTTATGACCCATTAAATTAACATATACTCAACATAATTATGCTATAATACTTTGCTGTTTATTTAAGTTGTTATACCACTCAAGAGGTTTGTTTAGTAAAATTTCCCCAAGCATGGCATAAAATTTATATTTAAATGGGCGCCAACGTATGTAAAATATTGTTCTACAGCACTGGTTGCTTGGCCACACTTTGCGTTGGGCTACATTGCTTTCAAGCATCACCGTTAGTATTTTATGTATTTTGGTATTATTATAGTTTAGGCTGCTCGGTCACTTCGTTTCAGCTTGTTGTTGTCTTAAGTCGTCCGGCTTTATGTTTGAAAATAAATAAAAATTCGTATTTTCGATCTAGTAATCTAATTAATAAAACGCAAGCATATTTTCGGTTTGCTTGCTCGACTATACTAACAAAATTAATTGTGCGCGTGTAAATGTAAAAGGTGAGTGTGACAAGATATCACAAGATATTCACAAAAACAGCGCCACGCCGGCTGCTCAAAAACCAACAACAACAACAACAGTTAAAAATATAGAAGCAAAAACAACAACAGCAGGAAGAAATTGCGCGCGCTTTGAATTTGCATTTTGAAAGGCGCGCTAGAGTCAATTGTTGCGTTAATTGTGTATTAGTTTCTCTCTTATTATTTGATTTGGCCAGCGCCCAGCGATCTTGATTCCATTGATACGCGTCTAATTAAATAGTCTATAAACGAGACCAGCGAACGCAACCATAGCGGACTATGCGACGCGTCGGGGCGTCTGTCGATTGATCTTGGTGCTGTGCCATATCGAAAATAGCAGCCATTGACAACGTGCCGCGGCAGCAGCAGCATCACACACAATCAGTTAGCTGAAGTAATGGCGCTCATCACATAATGCAAACAGAGATTTGCAAAGTTTCTGCTATTTGGAGATATGTATTTATTTTGGCTTTCCCACTTGCAGTTATCCAAAATTTTCTGTGAAAAACCTATGGCACAGATCACAACTGATAAAAGGTCAACGCCGACGATGCGTCCACATACAACATCAGGTAATGTTGCATCGGCCACTGCCTCTGCCACAAAGGAGAACACGGCCAGACATCATACATCACAGACCCGTGGCAAGGGCATTGAAATTTTAGATTTCCATGAATCCTGGCTAGAAGAGGTCGAACTCTACAAGGACAAGCTGGTGATGTGCAAGCAGCTGTCTCAACACAATCACCAATCATCCGCACATCAATCGTCACACCAATCATCGCATCAATCCCACAACTATAGCCCCTTTAATCCAACCCGACTGTCCCCACACACGCGGAGTGTGGCTGGCCATTCCTCGCCCGTGGCCAGTGCCACCCATGCGGCCGCCGCAGCAGCAGCCGTAACAACCGCCGCTACGGCATCAACTGCCGCTGCCGCTACCAAGTTGATTAAGGGACAAATACAGAAGACGTCGCATCTGGCCCACAGACGATCAAAGTTGTCGGATGCTTCAAATGCAGCCATTGCCAGCTCAGCTCAGCCCGTCAAGTCAATGACGACCCGCATCCTGCCGAAGTTGAACTCTGTGCCAGCTCCTGTTGTTGGTGTCCTTCAATCAGAGCCGTATAAGAAAGTCCAGGTGCGTAGACTAAATCTAAAGCGAAATGTAATTTCCTTTGATATATATGTAATCGCCATTTATATATATATTTATGTATCTGTATTTTGTCTTACTAAATCCAAAAGATCTATGCCATATATTTAACTAGTTACGCTGCAATACTACTGCTTTATAATATAAATAATATCATATTATAATCCCTCCTTTCATGTGTTACTATATCATAAGATATTATAATCGAAACCATCCAAAACCGTCATACTACACTAACAAAGATCTTACCCGAAGGTCATTGCTAAAGCTAACGTTTAATGATCTGTTGTATATCTCTCTAAGTCCGAATGTCTTATAGTTCATACTAAATGAACTGTCAAAGAAAATATTATATTATATACTAATCCTATGTGAGCTTTATGGATCAATATTCTCACCCTTCCATAGATCTACAAAGATCTATATGATCTTAATACCTTTCATAGATCGCCGCAGTTAGACTAACAATTCATCCACTATATCCTTGATTTATATATATACTCGTGAATGCATTCAACTATGTTCGGCTTGCTGAATATATTTTTATCTGTTTTGATCATTCAACATGCTGCCTGCTTACCTTTCCCCCCTTGTCTGTTGCCTGTTTCCTGTGCGTGTGCTCCCCCCGCTGTGCTTTTTCGGCTGCCAAATGCTAACACACAGATGCTCTTGAAGCGTGCTCGAGAGGATGCGCTTGCCAAGAATTCAACGAACAGCAGTGCCAACAACAGCAACAACAGCAAGCGCTCCAATAACACGGGCTGTCCAAGTCCACCTCGGGGAGGAATGGCCCACAGCTCGAGTGCCACGACAATTAAGGCGGCCAGCAAGATTGTTGTGAATACGTTCCATGGCAGCAGCATGCTGAATGGACAGCAGCATGACGAGAAGAGTAAAATACTTACCCAAAACGGCCTGACCAAATCGGCTGCCTCGGCCCTGGAAACGTCGCTCTATGCATCGCTCTATGCTCAGCCATCACAGATGCCATTCCAATGCCTGAACTCACGGATCGCATCCGGTGAGCATTCGAGCAACTACATGGGCGTCTCCTTGAACAAATGCGTTAGCATCAACCATGAAGGACGGCAAAACGATGATGATCCCTGCGGTGGTAAGAGCGACAAATCTATATAGATATATATCCATATTTGAATGGAATATTTTATGATTAACCAATTGTGCTCTTTGCAGCAATTGACGAAATTACTAGCTATGACGATTCGGATTCGGATGAGGACTATGTGGGCACACCGTTTTATCTGGAGGATGATAACGATGAGACTAGCCAAAGCCGTCATATACGACTTAAACTGGAAAAGGGACCATCCAAGACATCGGTGGCAACGACAACCACCACAGACTCCGAAGTATCTGTATACTTCAAGCCGGATTCTATATTATCGCCGAGTCTATTCCCAAATGTGCCTCCCTATTTAAATTTCACATCACATGCCGATAAGGGCCCACCCATGCCGGCTGCACTGCATCGTGTGCTCAAATGGAAACTCAGTCCGGTCATGCCAAAGATTGTGAAGCGCGTGGTACTGAATTCTGGCTTTCGCATTATCAAAAGTAAGTAGATCCGTTAGAGGTACTCTAAATGGCCAGACTTAATGAATAGTACAAAATAGATTACAAAATTTAACATTTATTCATCAAATATAAATATTCTTGAACAGATACCACAGACTGGATGGCCGTGTGGGAGAAGCATATGAAGAGTCCAGGCTTCCGTACGATACGTTCGCATCAGAAATATAACCATATGCCCGGCTCATTTCGTATTGGTCGTAAGGATACAATGTGGCGCAGCATTGCAAACAATATGAAGAAATTCGGTAAAAAGGAATTTGGAATCATGCAAAAGTAAGTAAATTAAATAGAAGACTAAGAAATCCAAGCTAATAAGGCTATGTTCTACCTCGACAGATCGTATATAATGCCTGATGATTTGGAACATCTGCGTCAAGTGTGGCCAAAGAACGCTTCAAAGCTGACCAAATGGATTGTGAAGCCACCGGCGAGTGCGCGCGGCACTGGCATACGCATTGTGAACAAGTGGAGTCAATTCCCCAAGGATCGCCCATTGGTGGTGCAGAAGTATATTGAACGACCGTTGCTAATCAATGACAACAAGTTTGACATGCGACTGTATGTGGTGCTGACCTCCATTAACCCGCTGCGCATCTATATGTTCAAGGATGGCTTAGCGAGATTCGCCTCCGTCAAATACAGCTCGGAGTTGGGCAATCTGGATGAGCGCTGTATGCATCTGACGAACTATAGTATAAATAAGTTTTCACAAAATTATACTAAGAACGAGGATTTCAATGCGTGTCAAGGACACAAATGGACACTGCAATCTCTGTGGTCCTGCCTAGAGAATCGTGGTGTCAATACGAAACGCTTATGGGCAACACTACGTAATCTGGTTATCCGCGGCATAGTCAGCGGCGAATCGGGCTTGAATCGTATGTATCGGCAAAACGTGAATTTCCGTTACAACTGTTATGAGCTGTTCGGATTCGATGTGTTGCTCGATGAAAACTTGGTGCCTTGGTTGCTCGAGATTAACATATCACCATCACTGCACTCGGAGCTGCCGCTCGATTTGCACGTGAAGGGACCGTTAATCCAGGCCGTATTGAATACGGCTCTATATCAAGTGCCGCCCAAGCTGAACGAACGCCAGCAGCAGGAGATACTGGAGGAGCTGCAGATGCAGGGACCGCTGGTCCACGACAAACGAATCTTTACCACCTGCCTAACAGCCGAAGAGGTGCGTAAGCATAACCACTTCACCAGTCGTGCCATTGAGTTTCGTGAGGAATATGTGGATACCATATTGGACAATCTGCTGCCAGATGATGTTCGATGCCTTATTATTGCCGAAGATGAGCTGGCTCGGTGTAAGCCACTGGAGCGCGTCTTTCCAACGCTGGGCACACACGTTTTTCTACCTTATTTTGAAAATGCGCGCTACTATAACCGCTTACTAGATGCTTGGGAGACCAAGTACGCCAAGAATCGTGAACAGGGCATTGCATTATTGTCGCGCTTCTGCAAGGATAAATATCATTTGCAGGTCTCCGAAGCAGCGATGGAGAAGGTAAGTGTTGCGATTGTTATGAAATAATTTAGATTATTATTTTCTATTGCAATGTCTTAGGAACCAAATGTAGCTCTCACTGAGATCGATATGCTGCATGTGAAAAAGGATGAAATTCTGGATAACCCGACCAATTTGCCGCTCATTAAGGCAGCTGAGAGTAGTCATGCAGCTTTGCAAGCAGCCATGGCCTTTAAAGCATCACATCATTGACACCGGAAGGCTGACCATAAGTTCAATCAGCGACTCTGCGCCAAGAATCCATTGTCTATTTGTTAATTCGTATTGGTGCACATGATAACAGTAACTATACTAACTCCAGTCTTTTAAACACACGTTGAATTCTACAAAATCAAAGTAAAATCTTTACCGGTTAATATATTTTCTACACAACACAAAACACAATTGGTTTTTTCTGTACCTAACATTTGAATTTAACTGCAGTTTAACGTATTCTGCTTGCTATCGTTATCGATTATTGAGTTGGTGTATCTAACTTAGAGTTCGTGTATTTAAGCTGTTAAAAATAAAGAAGGCATCGCAATAAATATTAAATTTTATTATAATATTAAATATATAATATGAGTTCACATAAGTATACACATAAATGTATTTTTCTATGTTTCAATGTCTAAGTAAAATAATAAATATACATATTATGATTTGATTCTTAATCTATGCAGCAAATCATTTGCAAAAAAGTTTTTTATTGCAGTATATTTGAAATTTTTCAAAACGAAAAATTCCGATAACGAAATTAAAACTAGATAATTGACCGAATTTTCACACTGATTTGAAGATGCTGTTCCGAGAAAAACTTATCGATATATCGTCTAACATTATAATACACGCACGCGACGGACCCATCGATGCATAGCCAGTCGAGGAAGATGCGACAACCCTAAATTATCGGCAAGGCAAACAATGAATGCACGACGTACGACGACGGTTCGTTGTAGAACGAAAACGCAAAATTGTTATTAAAAATTGAGCAAGCGTTTAGATACGCGAAATCGCCCGGCCACCAATACAAATGCAAGTGCAAGTGAGCGACAAACAACAGCAACAAATTGCTCGTGAGTTTTAGATAGCTTCCTGAGCAGCGTCACGTAGACGGCAAGCTACTTGCAAATCGATATTCACACTAACTCATATACACAACACACACGCACACATATACACAAACCAACACGAACACCCACCAGTACAAACAGTATGGAAAACACATTAGAAGGCGGCGGCGCTGATGGCGAAAATAATATTATGCCGCTACCCGCCATGTGCCAGGACACCGCCCGCGCCACAACAAATGTCGTAGCAGTAGCCGAGACAGCGGTAAGTGTCGAATGTTCTTGTAAACATCGTTGAATACAACGACGTCATATATCGTAATCTGCAGCCCGAAATTTTGCGCCTAATACTTTTCTTATCCATTCCACCTTTACACACACACACACACATACATGTGCATATGCATATATATATATATATATATGCACACACACAGACATTGATAAGCAGCGCAACAGCAGCAGTTGCTGCGGCGTCATCGACAATAGCAAACAACTACAACAAGTCGCAATTGGAGAACGAGGAAGGGGCCACAATGGTGAGCGCCGAGCACCACCACATGAACAACAACAATAATAACAACAACAACAACGAGAGCAGTGCTAAAACTAAACAACAAAAAGAGCAGCTGTCAGGCGATGGCAATGCAAATACCACAACAACAACAGCAACAAAAACTACAACAGAAACAACAGCAGCAGCAGTAGCAACAACAAATGAAATAACAACGAACTGTGTCAAAGTTACGGCAGCAGCGACGCCGGCAGCGACAGCCGCCGAATCGGACAGCAATAAAACGGGTAGGCAGAGCTGCCAAGAGCTTTTCTTTCGCCTCCCTCGCCGCCTTTACTGATGTACTCTTTTTTCTGTCTTTCAGCTGAGCGCAATCACAAGAAGAAGAAAAAAGATAAGGAACGTGAGCGAGATGAAGATAAGCGACACACAACCAGCAGCAACGGCAGTGGCAGCACCTCCAAGGATCGTGAAAGCCAAAGCCTAAAGAGCAGCAGTGGTATCAGCAGCAGCAGCAGCAGCAGCAACAGCAATAGCAAATCCTATTCAAATCGACACAACAGCGACTACAAGTCAAGTTCCAGTTCCTCCTCCTCCACCGCCTCGCGCAGCAAAGACAAGAAGCAACATAGAAGCGATCGGGACAGAGAGCGGGATCGCGAGAGGGAGAAGGTAATTGGAATCAAACTATCTAAAGTTAAGAAATTCGTAAGGGAACTTGAAATAATCAACTATTGTTGGCAAATCCTATTGCTGCATTTATAATGATGTGCAAAAGATAGTTACTCATAATGAACTACAACTGTTTTAGAATACAGTAAATAATAATAACAATTCTTACTAACAGATACCATCGTCATCGTCCAGTTGCTCATCGACCTCGCACTCGGATCGTCGCCGTAGCTCGGACAGCAGTCGCAGCAGCAGCAACAACAGTTCCAGCAAGTTTGTGGTCATTAAAGAGGAAAAGAAGGATAAGGAGAAAGAGCGAGAAGCGGAACAGGAGAAGAAATCTGTTGTGGTACCCAGTATAATAGAGACACAAATCAAAATAGAGGAGCCGCAGAAAGAGTCTGCCGCTTTGACGGTACTTAACCACTGTAAGGCTATCAAAATTGAAAACGAAATCAAAAAGGAATCAGTGGAAACGAAGCCATTGCTAAATGGCGATGTGATCAAACAGTTGAAGACACGCGACGAGGTCACGCGACAGTTGAGCTTCAGCTCCGATGGTAGCAAGCCCAAGGAGAACAATTGCAACAGCAGCTACAGTAATTCAGCGTCATCACTATTAATGCCATCGCCGGCTCCAAAAACTACCAACAGCAGCAACAGTGGCAGCAGTAGCAGCGCCAATCATCATTCCTCCTCGAATTGTAGCGCGCGTAAATCATCCTCCTCGTCGTCCAGTAATTCGACGAGCAGTCATCACAAGACTTCATCTTCCTCGTCCTCCTCCTCGTCATCATCACGGCATTCGTCATCGTTCTCGTCGCGGGACTGCTCCAAATGCTACAAACGCTCCAAGATTCGTCGCAGTAGCGTCGGCGTTCAATGCATTCAGCACCCGCCTGCTGCTGGCCCCTGGCAAACGAATTGCCTGCCCACGCCGACGGGCAACCGCAAAGCGCCCGCCGGTCTTGAAAATCTCAAATACGGTCATTACTTTCAAGTGGAACAGTATCCGAATGGCGGTGCATCGGTGGTGCATCTCTACCAGCACGAAATCGATGCACTGTCGCCGGATGAAATGGAACAGCTGGTGGATGAGTTCTTCAGCGTATGCTTTGCCGAGGACGAGCAGGGCTACGCGTACCATGTGATGGGCATTGTACACGATGCCGCTCGCTATATACCCGATCTACTGGAGCATATGGCCGAGAATTATTCAACGTTAACGGTAAAGGCGGGCGTGCTTGGCCGCAACTCGGACATTGAGACATGTACCATGGCCCAGTACAATGAACAGGTGACGGCGACACTGACCAACAGCTAATGGAATTATTTATTATTAATTTCATTTGATTGCAGGTAGTGCGCAACTATTGCCAGGGCACGTTTCGCTATGGACCACTGCATCAGATCTCATTAGTGGGCAAGGTGCACGAGGAGGTGGGCGGCTACTTCCCGGATCTGCTGGGACGCATCGAACAGAATCCATTTTTGCGCAAGGTAAATACTAAATAAATGCCTAACTGGCGTACATCAACTGATTCATGTACTATATATTTCAGACAATGCCCTGGGGTGTGAATTCTATACTCCAAACGGATCCGCGTCAATCAAACGATGGACCCATTTTATGGATTCGTGCGGGCGAGCAACTTGTGCCCACGGCGGAGCTGAATAGTAAGACCCCCCTCAAGCGACAGCGGTAAGCTTTTACATTTGTTTCTATACATATATTTATTTAATTCACCAATTAACCCCACTAAAATCTAAAAATATTTGGTTCGAAAGCTAAATTGCATTTCTTTATATATTTATATTTAATTTTTTATTTAACTCACCAACTAACCCAACTAAACGCTTAAAAGTGTTTCTAATAAAAACCCATTATTGTTCCCCTTCATTTGTAATAATAAACATATTAATTATACAATAAATACTACTATATTTGATAAAAAAAAATTGCACATATTAGTTTTAATTTTCTTATAGTAAATAAAATAAATACAATTACATTTATTTATATATTAGTATAGTCACATTTGTATATTAATATTTATTACTAAAAACTAATCCCATCTCGGCGATATTTTGTTTAGATTACTCTTATTTTATAATTGATAATTAATATTGCAATTTCTTGCTGCAGCACGCGAATTAATGAGCTGCGCAATTTGCAGTATCTGCCGCGTTTATCTGAGGCACGCGAGACCATGATTGAGGATCGAACTAAGGCGCACGCGGATCATGTCGGCCACGGACACGAGCGCATCACTACCGCCGCAGTTGGTGAGCTATATATAAAGAAAATGTTTTTCTCCAGAACCCTTCCTTTCCCTTCTCTGCTTCAACAATTCGAATTCAATCTGAATTCCCGAATCTATTTCAGGCATTCTCAAGGCTGTGCACTGTGGACAATCTTATAGCCAGAATCGCATCACCAAAGATGTGGTTGCCTTTGCCGCTCAGGACTTTAATACGCTGGTGGAGATGCTACAGCTGGATCTCCACGAGCCACCCATATCGCAGTGCGTGCAATGGATCGAGGATGCCAAACTGAATCAGCTACGTCGAGATGGCATTCGCTATGCGCGCATCCAGCTCTGTGACAATGATATCTACTTTCTGCCACGCAACATTATACACCAGTTCCGCACCGTGACGGCTGTGACAAGCATAGGTAATTCATCCTTAACTATTTAATTAATTCAATTTAATTAATTCGCTCCTCCATCGTAGCTTGGCATCTGCGTTTGCGACAGTATTATCCCGGCCAGGAGGTAATCAATGAGAAGAACAATCCAGTGCTGGCCGAGACGCCGCATTATAAGGAGAAACAAACCATATTGCCCCATCCCGTTGGCCACGATGAGCCTGGCAAGAAGACGCCCTCGAAGCGTACTCACGACGGCAAAGCCAAGCGTAAGGTTATTGACATGGATGGCAGAGATCGCCGTTCCAGCGAAAGCAGCCAAGATGATCATGTTTCGTCGGCGAGTGCCTCGCCCACGCGTCAGACTAACAACAGTAACAATAATAGCAGCAGCAGCACCAACAACAACAACAACAACAGCACACCCAAAAAGAGGGCGAACAAGGATGACTCCAAGATAGATATGCGCAAAATGGTGCTGGAGCACACATATAAGCAGACCAAAGCGGCGGCCACGTCACTCGATAAGGATCGTAAGCCTTGCAGCAAGGATCGGGAGAAGTCTAATCGTGATAAAGACAAAGACAAAGACAAGGATAAAGATAAAGATAAAGAGAAAGCTATGGATAAGGATAAGGACAAGGACAAGAACAAGGACAAGGACAAGGATAAGGATAAGGCGCGTAACAAAAAGGTGGAGCATAAACCAGAGCTGGCATCGCCTTCAGCTACGCCAGCTAAAGTGCCGCGTCTAGAAAACGAGACAGCCGTATCAATATTGGCAAGTGGCACGTCCGTTACTGCTCCCAGTGCAGCTCCCCCAGTTCCTCCAGTTCATGCTCCCCCAGCCCTAACGCCAGCCTTGCTGCCGCCGCTGCCTCCTGTGCCTCCGACGCCGTTCACGCACCGTGAAGCTTATGTAAATAGTTTAAATCAAAAGGAGCCCGAAATCAAAATACAGCTCAAAATGGTATCCGATAAGCCCACTACAACGACAACGGCAAGCGTCAGCAAACCTGAAATCCCCAACTGCATAGCGCCAGCCTCGCCGGCGCCCAACCCGGTCGAAGATGTGGGCAGTGAGCTCATTGTGGAGAGCACGCCTCAACTGGTGGTGGATCACGAGGAGGAGGTAACTGAAATGTGTGAGGAAGTAATTCCATTGGAAACAGCTCCAACAGTGACAACAGCTCCTGCACCTACACCGACACCCACGGCCGCACCTCTGCCGCCGTCCACATTACCAGTTGTGCGTCTAACGCCGCCACCAGTGCCCACGGCCCCAATCGGAGCAGCGTCATCACAAGTTGTTAAGGTGATGCTGCCCGCTGCATCGCTGACGCCGCTAGTGGGTCGCCTATCGGCGGTGGTTTTAACACCACCTCTCCCTCCTACGCCATTGCCACCACCTCCGCCGCCGCCACCACCACCAGCCAAAGGCCAAATCAGTCAGAAGGCAACAACTGCGACCAGCAACAACAGCAACAGCAGCAATAGCACCACCTCCAGCACCACCCCCAGTAGCACCACCACCACCTACAAAACGTTCACCTTGCCCTCGCACAAGATTATATTGGCCGGTAGCAGAGGTTCAGCCAAGACCAAAAGCGTGTCGCCAGTTGATCTGCTTGGCTCCATAATGGCCAGCATGGACAATAAGCCCAGTATCACGAACTCCACAAGCTCAAGCAGCGGCTCCACATCAGCAGCAGTAGCGACTGCATCCACGGCAGGCGCCTCAGCTGCCGCCAGTAGCACGGCAGGCACAGCGAAGCCTTCACTATCTTCCTATGCCAACTCCAATAACAGCTACTGAAAGTGCGTTGCCTGTTGCCCAGAGGCTTCTCCAGGCGATGTGTTCCCCAGCATCGCCAATCTAATTATTGCAGCTATATAACGAAGAAGACAAAATTGTTGGAAATTGTTTTTTTTTTTTTTAATTGTTTGGATAAGGCCACGTTTTTGGCGTCTAACGCAAGCGCGAGCTTTAAAAGTTGGCCCGAATATCGTTTTTTGTATATAGCAAAACTGGGGCTAAGGTTCGTTCGTATAAGCCGAACATCAACTTGCCTGCACATATTATTATATTTGGTAACTGTAGTTAATTAAGCTCATAAAAATGCTAAAAATACTTTTTAGATACGTAGATTTTTAATTTATTTTCGCAGGCACTATAAGGTACACACACATTGGCAACAGTTAGAGAACTTGATATATATAATAGAATAAGCAGATCCACATATATATCTATATATACATATATTTATATACATATATAGATTTGTATATTAGCATAGATTGCGCGCACATTGGCCGTGTATTTTTACAAGTCAATCTAAAGTGCAAAAAGCGCCCAGTTGTTTTAAATTTTGTGTTTTTCCTAACGACATTTTTGAAACGTGTTTTGCAAGCACATTCACACACACACACACATATATATATCGATAATTATGATATATATATATATATATATATATATATATATATATACCACACATATAAATGTAGTTTTTAAAACCAATGCACGTTGAAGAAACAATAAAGATTCGGATCGTACAAAAAATCAACACAAACTGTTTTTATTTTTTGTATAGTATAAAATTTAATAGACAAATTGTGATGATCTATCCGAGAAGCAATAACAGTTATTTATGGGATATACAAATTCTTAAAAACATTTTGTATCATTGATCTATATCCTTTTCACTTACTATTACATATTTTAAGACGAGTATAAGATATCAATGACATTTTAAAAACAATATCAAAATGAAATATAATTGCTACAAATAATACATCAGTATCAAAAATGAATAATATTTATATATGTATATAATCCCTTTTAAAAAAGCCCACCTAAAATTAATTGCAAATATCAATGGAATTCTTAAAGCTTGGAGCGCAGCTCCTGGATGCGACCCTGCGCTGAGCGTTGCAAGTCCAACAACTTCATGGCGAAGCCCATGTTGCCCTGAATCTTGATCTTGCCCTGGAAGAAGGCCTTCTGTGGTGGCAGTTTGCCCAATAACAGCTCGTACACATCATCGTCGCTGATTATAAAGGTAACATCGCATTTTTCTGCAATTATAATTCATTAACTCAATTAGCTATTCGGATTTCTTAGTATGTATTGACTTACGCGTTCCGTTGAAGATAACCTTGCCCTTGCCTTGCTTAGCATCAATTACCCAGAAACCGGTCTGACCTTGGGGTCCATTGTTCACCCTGAAGCCATACACAGCACGCACCTTTTCAATTAGATTGTCTTGGTCTTCTTGCATGGCCTGTTCGAGCAGCTTAAGCAGCGGCGACACTTTGAAGCCCTCCTCGCTGGTTGCGTTCTTTGCGCCAGCTGTCTTGTTCTGCTTCACACCACCGGCACCCGGGAAACCCAAGCGATAAAGGGCCACCACAACGGCACCACCCAGACCCAGATTATGTTGCAGGGCCAACTTGACATTAGGCACCTGCCGCTTCTCGGCCAAACCACGCAGCTGCCAGCACAGCTCGGCGCACTGAGCCAAGCCTGTGGCGCCCAAGGGATGTCCCTTGGAGATGAGTCCTCCACTGGGATTGATCACAAATTTTCCGCCATACGTGTTGTCTCCATTATCGATAAACTCGCCAGCCTTGCCCTCACCACACAGACCCAAGGCCTCATAGGTGATCAGCTCATTGGCCGAGAAGCAATCATGCAGCTCCACAACCTGCACATCCTGTGGCTTGAAACCGCTCTTGGCGAAAAGGCGTTGAGCGGCAAGGCGAGTCATGTCATAGCCGGCAATCTTCATGAGGCTCTTGTCAGCAAAGGTCGACTCGGGATCGCTGGCCATCTCCATGCCCACAATCTCGACAGCTTGCTTTTCCAGACCATGGCGACGCACGAATTGCTCGGAGGCCAGAATTGCAGCACCCGAGCCATCCGAAGTGGGACAGCACTGCAGCTTGGTGAGCACACCTTCCACCACCTGCGGAGACTTCATAATCTGCTCTAGGGTGTATTCGTCGCGGAATTGTGAGTATCTAATCATAAGAAAGATTAGATGAGTATATGCAACACATTAAACTTTAAAACGCCTCATATCAATTGAACAAGGGCACTTACGGATTATTAACCGAGTGCTTGTGATTCTTCCAGGCAATCTTTCCGAAGTGTTCCGGCTTGGTGCCGTACTTCTTCATGTGCTCCTTGCCAGCATTGCCAAAGATCTGGGCAGCCATTGGTCCAGGTCCGATCTCTGTTAGTTCTCCCATTTCGGTAATGTGACGCTCCATGGGATTGGCACGATCAAAGTACTATAAAAAACAATAATGTTATGAAAGATATAAAGGATTAAAACATCACTTTAGCTACCTTTGACGCCAACGAGCCACGCTCCATTTTCTCAAATCCCAGGGCCAGGACACAGTCTGCGTTGCCCGACTCGATGATCTGCTTGCCCAGATACAGGGCACTCGAGCCCGTGGAGCAGTTGTTGTTCACATTGTAGACGGGAATGCCAGTCATGCCCACCTCATAGACCGCACGCTGACCGCAGGTGGAGTCGCCGTAGACATAGCCCACAACAGCCTGTTGCACATCCGTATACTGGAGCTTGGCATCCTGGAGAGCTTTAGTGACAGCCTCTTTGGCAAAGTCCGGGTAGCAAATATCGGTGCGGCGACCAGGTTTCTCGAACTGTTGAAAGAGTCAAAAGCTTTTATTTATAGACGAACAACCTTTAATCCGAATATTTTAGATAGTAATAACAAAACATGGAAATTAGATTGCGCAGCAACAAGATTTCGATTTCTTTAATGATCGAAGTGCACTGTAGTTCAAAGTCCGAGTGCGATAATTACAATTGGGAAAGGGGGAGGAGCATGGAGCAACTGGTTGTGGCAGCTTCTTTGAGATCATCTTTTCTTTGTTGCACCTGTTTTTACATACATATGTAGGTAGTAATACTACATAATGATATTTACCTTGGTCATGCCAACACCAACTACATACACTCGGGTCTGGGTCATTGTGAGTTCAAGTATTATTCTTTAGATGGACTACAAGCTAAACCGCTACGACTCGGCTTTAATCAATTACTAAACATTAGCTGAAGACCACAAAACAAGTTCGCTGGTAAGCTAAACAAAACTATCGATGACAATATCGATATGTTTAGGTATTTACAAAATGTTTGCACTGCTTATCGCAACTTGCGTAACGAAATAAAATATATTAACAAAGTATCGATTTAGAATAAATTAAAGTTCCGATATATAGCTGCAATAATTAAGATTACCTTGCGACCCAGTTAATTTTTTATACATTTAAACTTGAAGATTGGTTAAACTAGTTATTCTGGCGTGAGCAACTTAGCTTCAGCCATAAATTTCGTAAATAATAATTAAATACTAAATTCGAAAGGAATCACATTCCACACTAAATAACTTTAAAATTGAACTTGTTAAAAATTATGGAGCAACTCAATTGAACTGATTCCATGTACACTGAAGTGAATTCGCGCCCAACTGAAAATGTGTCGAACAGTTTCTTCGCGGACGCCTACCACAATAGAAGCGCATCAAAATGACTAAGACAAGAGTTTATGTTATCGGCGTTGGCATGACCAAGGTTCGTATCAGGGAAGTGACCTTTGTCTCCAATTGTAACCGACTTTCGACTGTTAGTTCGAGAAACCAGGTCGCCGCGCTGATGTTTGCTACCCCGACTTTGCCAAGGAAGCAGTTACCAAGGCTCTCCAGGATGCCAACATTAAGTACGAAGAGGTGCAACAGGCTGTTGTGGGCTATGTCTACGGCGACTCCACCTGCGGTCAGCGTGCGGTCTATGAGGTGGGCATGACTGGCATTCCCGTCTACAATGTGAACAACAACTGCTCCACGGGCTCGAGTGCCCTGTATCTGGGCAAGCAGATCATCGAGTCGGGCAACGCGGACTGTGTCCTAGCTCTGGGATTTGAGAAAATGGAGCGTGGCTCGTTGGCGTCAAAGGTAGCTAGAGGAAACTTTCATCCCCATACAATGTCATCCATAACATTATCTTTATTGCTAGTACTTTGATCGTGCCAATCCCATGGAGCGTCACATTACCGAAATGGGAGAACTAACAGAGATCGGACCTGGACCAATGGCTGCCCAGATCTTTGGCAATGCTGGCAAGGAGCACATGAAGAAGTACGGCACCAAGCCGGAACACTTCGGAAAGATTGCCTGGAAGAATCATAAGCATTCGGTTAATAATCCGTAAGTTCTATATGAATTGATTAACGCTCAGTCGAAAGTTCAATGCCATAATAGACGAAGGCGCTTATCTTATCTGGTATCGCTTATCGTGGGGCCATCCTCACACTGAACATTGGCCATCCATTTGATAGACGAGTGGTGCAGTCAGTCTTATCTTAATCTGTCGCCTCTCTCCTCCTGTTGTTGTAGATACTCCCAGTTCCGCGATGAATACAGCCTGGAGCAGATTATGAAGTCGCCTCAGGTGGTTGAGGGTGTGCTCACCAAGCTGCAGTGCTGTCCAACTTCGGATGGCTCGGGTGCTGCAATTCTGGCCTCCGAGCAATTCGTGCGTCGTCATGGTCTGGAAAAGCAAGCCGTCGAGATTGTGGGCATGGAGATGGCCAGCGATCCCGAGTCGACCTTTGCTGACAAGAGCCTCATGAAGATTGCCGGCTATGACATGACTCGCCTTGCCGCTCAACGCCTTTTCGCCAAGAGCGGTTTCAAGCCACAGGATGTGCAGGTCGTGGAGCTGCATGATTGCTTCTCGGCCAATGAGCTGATCACCTATGAGGCCTTGGGTCTGTGTGGTGAGGGCAAGGCTGGCGAGTTTATCGATAATGGAGACAACACGTATGGCGGAAAATTTGTGATCAATCCCAGTGGAGGACTTATCTCCAAGGGACATCCCTTGGGCGCCACAGGCTTGGCTCAGTGCGCCGAGCTGTGCTGGCAGCTGCGTGGTTTGGCCGAGAAGCGGCAGGTGCCTAATGTCAAGTTGGCCCTGCAACATAATCTGGGGCTGGGTGGTGCCGTTGTGGTAACTCTATATCGTCTGGGCTTCCCTGGTGCGTCCAAAGCAAAGTTGTAAATAATGTATTTGTTGCTTATGTAAATATGTATATGAATTTGTATTTTTTATTTTGAAACAACTTTGAGCTTTAAAATATTCGGCTATAATTATTGAATATTTTGAGCTGTTCTTTATTAAATACGTATTTTGTATATAAATTTAAGTTTGAAATCGAAGTTCAAGTAGCTTTGATAATTTAAAAGGTATAGAAAGTGCCAAAGGGAAAAAATACTTAAATATTCATAAGCAAAATACCAAGCGATAATCGTACGCACTCGTAAAACTTTTGAACTGCTTGTCAAGCAGTACTTAATGTAAATAATCGATTAGTATTTGTGAAATTGTTCTATTGAACTATCCACAGATTTGAAATCGCCCGCACTTTTATCGATGAAATGAAGTACAGTTCATGCTGAGATATTAACGGTTTCTTAGTTCGTTGAGCTTCATAGAGTATTAAGTGATTTTTCTTCTTTTAACTAACTGCGCTTAGCTTTCGACAGTTGCCGCTTCCGTCCGCAGCATATACGCCAGATTTTAAGAGCGACGACCAGGAGCAATAACAGAGCAGCCCCAATTGTCACATAGACATCCAGCGAATAGTAGACAAAGCGATTGAGCTTAGCAGCACTGGACCGCAGCAGTGGAGCACCGCGTGTCTCAGCCACATGGTGTACCCACCAGAGAGCGTTATCCATCGCCAATTGCGGACGTTCGTTGTAGGCAGCGGCAACCTTTTTGGCCTGCTGCTTGTAGCTAGGATCCAGGGCCTGGGTGAGTGCGTCAAATACGGTCTGTTCGCTGAACTGCCTGAGGTCCACACGCACAGCCATGCCGCGTTGCACAAGAGCCGCCACATTCAAGTACTGATCACCATAGACTGGCATGCCCACCACAGGCACGCCGCTGGCGACGGCCTCCGTGAGACCCATCAGGCCGCCATGGCTGAAGAATACGCGCAAATTGGGATGCGCTAAGATATCGCGCTGGGGAAGCCACTTCATGATGTGCACGTTGGCTGGTTGATTGGGCAGCGTGTCGTTCTCCCACTTCCAGATAATCTGCTGCGGCAGACGGGCCAAGGCGCGAAGGAGACTCTCACGCTTAGCGCTGGACAGCGAGTTGGCTCTTAGCTGGGAGCCCCAGCTGATGAGTATAACGCCATGCTCAGCGCTGTCCAGCAGCTGCTGCAGTGCAGCGTCCAAGGGCTTCGCTGCTCTTAGATGCAGTCCGCCCACTTCAATGACGTTCGGTGGCAGAGGCTTGGCGCCGCTGAAGGAGAAATGCTGATTGATAAGCATCAGGGAGGTGTTCTTCACCAGCTCGCCAGTGCTCGGGATGCCGGGTCCAAATCTCTCACGCAGCAACGCATCAGCAGCGGGCACATTAAACAAGCTGCAAGCAGAAAGTGAATCTATATCCGTTATCTGATCCATAATCAACTGCTGCTCACCTATAAAGCCAATTGAGCGTGTGCGTGGTCAGCCAGTTGCCAAGGCGACCTGAGAAGGACATATTCTCGGACTGGCCCAGAAACAGAGCCGAGATATAGGATGGTTTTATCGGAGTGCCCATGCGTTCGTAATGCCACGGCATTAGGGCGCAACTGCTCATGGCGATGACGGGCGTCTGCAGCTGATAAGCCACGCCCATCATGCAATCCGTATTAAATTGTTCCATGATGATGACGTCATAATAGCCAGCCGGATGTTGGAGCACCTGGGCTAGTGCCTCGCTATGAAGCGTTGCATTGCACGCATCCCTGCCATAGGCGTACAGAATGAAGAACTCGCCGAAGGGCAATAGAGATGGCATAGGAATATCTTCAAACATCTGCGGAAAGAATTGATGGACTGATTGACTGACTGATGCATTGATTGATTACAGTTAAACAGACTGCAAATTATTAAGGCATGCTGATTGAACATTTGAGTCACTGTCTGGTCAGACTTATTGATTGACTGATTGTCTAATATATTGACTAGTCGGTTAATTGACAAATAGTCTGAATGACTGGTTGATTGATTGGCCAGCTGATTGAGTAACAGATTGATTGAGTTAGTGACGGCTATTAAATGAGACACTGATAAGCTGCCTATCGGTGTTACAATTGGTCTCCTATGAATATAAAATAAATCGAGATATAGACGGCCTTAAGTTAATCGTATAGAACTCGCCTAATAAATCAGTATTATATATGCAAATGTATGCATGTGTATAATATATTCAACAACTCACATCGAAACCTAGCTGATTGCTCAAATTGACGCTGGGCAGGGTATAGTCCGTATAGCCCTTTGGGGGCTGTGCATCGCGAAATGGGCTGACGACATCCACGTTGTGACCGATCTCGGCCAACCGGCGCAAAAGTGGCTGAAAGAACTGAAAATGGCTGATGGCCGGATGGATGAAGAGACCCAAGATGTTGAGAGCGCCCACTGGGCTGCTTCCAGCAATCAGCGAAGACAGCAGCAAACATTTCCAAATAGAATTTGCTTGCATTTTTTTCAACTTCAATTTCGCAATATATATTCTACATAAATAAAAAATTATATGAATTATATATTATATATATAATATATATAAATCTAAGCACGTAAAACGCACGCAGACGTTCGCTAGGGTCGAAAACTATTTAACAACTGAATGCGAATACTCAAAATTATTTTGAGCACACATAAAAATAAAATTTGAGAGGAGAGAAATCTACCAGATGAGAGATAAGAAAAAAAAAAGAAAATAAAATAAAATAAATACAGTGAAGTGAACTCTATAATAATTCTCTTATATAAATAGTTCTCTCATATAAATAGATTTCAACATTTTAACTTAGTAGGATTTCTATAAACCAATATAAGAGAAGGCTAGTTTTTTAATAGATGTATATTTGAAATATACCTTTGCTGACATTTTTACTCCTCAGCAAATGGGGAAACTTAAAACATTGCGTTACATATTATAATATTCCAAAAATTTCCAAAATGTACATACATATATATATGATATTTTGATAATTTATAATATGGTTTTAGACTTTTAATTTACATTCCATATACATATATACAATTTGGGTCAAGATATATAAACTACAAAACGAATAGCTGGAAGCAGGAGTTACTACACTAGTTATAATAGAACCACAACAGACGTTCACATACAAAATATCACATAGACTTAGCCAGGGATCGAATCGATTTAATCCCTTTTGTTCTTTTTATTGGATTGCTTGCCGCAACAGAGTCGTATGAGTGCGATCCAACTGCCAACTACCATGGCCAGAATGAGGCCAACGACAGCATAACAGTCCAGTGAATAGTACACAAAGCGGGACAGTTCAACAGCACTGGATTTCAATAGAGGATCACCGCCAGTGTGAGCCACATGCTCCACCCACCAGATGGCCAGCTGCAGTGCCTGTTGCGGTCTATATTTGAACGAGTGCGAGACGAGCTTGGCAGCATCCACGTGTCTGCAAGCAAGGAAAGCATATATGAATGATAGTCATAGTGATCTCAAGGCATCTCAACTCACTTCTTATCTAGCGCTCGCTTCAATGCACGCATGACCGTATTCTCGCCAATGTCCTCGTAGTGCAGCAGCACGCCCATGTCACGCTGTACCAGGGCAGCCGCATTCAGAAACTGATCTCCGTACATGGGCGTGGCCACGACGGGCACGCCACAGTAGGCCGCCTCGGAGCTGCCCATGAGGCCGGCATGGGTCATGAAGACCTTCACATTGGGATGGCAGAGAATGTCGCGCTGTGGCAGCCATTTCATGATGTGTAGATTGGGCGGCTTATTCTCGAGCGTCTCGTTCTCCCACTTCCAGATGACCTGCTGCTTGAGACGGGCCACGGCACGCACAATGCCATCGCGCTTCTCCGGCGACAATGAATTGGCGCGTATCATGGAGCCCCAACTGATGAGTATCACCCCGTGCTCGGCATTGTCCAGCAGGCGTTGCAGATCAGCGCTCAATGGATTTGCCTTTTGGATGTGAATGCCGCCCAGCTCGATGACGTTGGGCGGCAGCGGCTTTGGACCGCTCAGCGAGTAGTGTGTGTTCACAAACAAAACGGAGGTGTTCTTCGCCAGCTCACCCACCGAGGGCATATTGTGGCCAAACTTGTACTGAACCATTGCATCAGCAGCGGGCACCGATAAGAGCCTAAAAATGTAAAGGAAACAGGCTAATGAGATTTGCTGGCAACACTCACTTATGGGGCCACCTACTTGTACATCCAGTTGAGCGTATGGAAGGTAAACCAGTTGGCCAATCGTTCGCCAAAGTTCATGTCCTGCGATTGACCCAAAAATAAGACCGGAATATGCGATGGGATTATCGGAGCGCCCATGCGCTCGAAATGCCACGGCAGCAGGGAGCAACTGCTTAGGGCAACAACTGGTGCTTGCAGCTGATGTGCCACGCCCATCATGCAATCAGTGTTGAACTGCTCCAAAATAATGACGTCATAGTAGCCAGCCTTGCGCTTCATGACCGTCTGCAAAGCCTCCGATCGTAAGGTCGAATTGCAAGCCTCCTTGCCCCATTCGTAGAGTAGAAAGAACTCGATGAAGTGCTTATAGAAGGGACGCTTGTCGAAGAACTGAAAGAGATCAACAGAGTGAGCGAACGTGAGAGGTAAAAAGACAGTGGGAACGAAAGAGGGAGAGAGATAGAGGAAATGTTTTCAGCTGAAGTTAAGATTTCAGGTTTTTCATGATGAATTTGCAATTAAATCTCAAGAGTAAAATGAAAAAGAAATTATAATAAAAATGTTTTGGGTGTGAATTGGAGATACCCCGTAGACATACATTTTTACAATATATAATCTGTGTATGCTATGGATGGAGACTTCGTTTTGGTCATTATTCAAGCTGATATGGATTATATATATGATAATTGATATGATCCAAAATTCACATAAGTTTACTTTAATTTTGTACAGGGTATGTAAATAAATCTCAGCACATAAAGCAATCAAAGGTGGCAGAAATTAAATACGATCTACTACACCCATTAGCCTATTTTCATTTCGTACAGGGTATACATCGCAAAAACGAAAGTGAATTCCAGCGCATACACCAATTGTTTTTAAACGTAGCTGGCGGCAATCCTTGAGCTTTATGCCGGCAACGCACCTCAAATACAATAGTTGTGCGTGGAATTTAAAAAAAAAAAAAAAAAAAAAAAAAATCAAAATTAACTAGCTTACCTTCAAGTCGACGCTGTTTGTCAGCTTCTCTATGCCTGTTAGCGGGAAGTCCTTGTAGCGTGCAGTTGGAATTTTAGCCGGAAAATGGCTAACGACGCTGACTTCATGCCCTGCCTCGGCCAGACCTTGCATGATGGGTTGAAAGAAGTGAAAGTGACTGACGCCGGGGTGGGGGAACAAGCCCAGAATTTTTAGCGGTCGACCGGCATCCACAGAAACGTGCTCCTGCAGCAATAGCAGCAGCGGCAGCAGCGCTCCCAGCGAACGCAACTGCAGCATTATTTTATATGTGTTTTGCTTCTGTTGGCATGCGTGATAAATTTAAAATTAGAACAAAAAACGTAAAAGAAAAAAAAAAAATTAGCGAACGAATGAACTAATCAAAGAAAATTGCAAAATAACACTTGTTGCATTTAATTGTTGCAAATTCTTAACCTTCGATGCAATTTGCACTGCGCATGCCTCAAAATTATGTAAATAATTGCAGTGTGAAATTACATGGAAAGTCCCTAAATTGCTATTAACTTACAACGTATCAACCGAAACTGTGACGAAATTGCGCTAATTGAGTTTGTGAATGAAGCGTCACTCGAGAAATCAATCAAATGCGGAGCTTTATTGAGAACACAATTATTAAAACACCAAACGAACTACGAGCCTCTTGTACGCTTCGCAATCGACAAACGACTGACAAGAGCCATGTAGTCGCAGTCACAGTGTAACCCAAAAGCCGTTGACTGCGCTGCCGCTGAATATTCGAAATTGAGCTTGTGTCAGCGATCAAGGGCGCATTGTCTATTTTCTACTCTCACGCATTTATTACACTCTCTTTTTCGACAAAGTTGCCGAAATGCCGCTGGCTGCAACGACGCGTCCCGACGCTCCAGTGAGCGCATATTTGTGTATGTATATGTGATCTCTCTCACAGTGCATTGCTCACTTGCATTGCTTAAATTCGAACGGCTCTCCCAAATTTTGCACAGTCAGCAATTCCACACACGCACGCACATGCGGTTCTTCTTTTACTCTTTTACTCTTTTACTCATACACAACATGAGGAAGAGTATATTGATTTTGTGCTGTATCTGTTCGTTGGTTTTGCTCTGCAATCATACTGCTTGAGTACAGAGTATTACACAGTCAGCTGTGCCCAGTTGCAATGCTCTTTTCCTTTACTTCCTATACGAATTTCTCTATATGTGAATACAATCGCATTTTTGGGGGCTTCAACCTGAGCGCCGAGCAACCGGTTGCACCTTAGTGTGAGACGCATAAAAATTGCATTTTATTGTTTAACCATCGCTCTTATCGGTTATAATTTAGCTTAGAAGCAGACAGCTGAGAGCTGTTGCAAAAACATTATCAATTTGATTTGATAATGTTTAGTAGCACGTTTTACTGTCACTGATAAATTTTACTTGCTCTACTTTATTGAGCTGTATGTTTGCCTTTTGAATATGTATGTATGTATGTATGTGATATTTACGTGATGTCAACAGTAGTACGACTGATAAGAAGGGCACTGCTATTTATTATACCCTGAACCCATTTTCAATGGGAAATCAGGGTATAATGGTTTTGTTAAATGTATGTAACAGGCAGAAGGAGGCGTGGCAGACCCCATAAAGTAAATACATATATTCTTGATCAGGGCGACGAGCTGAGTCGATTTTGCTCTGTCCGTCTGTCCCTATGTTTGAACTCGTCGATCTCAGAAGATATAAGAGTTAGAGACTTGAAATTTTTTTCCTAGGTCCGTGAATAGCACGCGCATATCGAGTTTTGTTTTAAATATCGATAACTTGCCCCGTTATTTTGTTATCGATTAAAAACATTATCGAAAACCAGTAAAAAATTTATATCTCCTACATCTTTAAAGCTAGAGTCTTCAAATTATGTATCTATACTTATATGCATTTTATACAATTTCGGGTTTTGTCAAAATTTACCCCCACCTCTAATTCACCCCCTCACCTCACATTTGTAAAACGCGTATTTCAAATATTAGGGACTTGTGCTTTGGCAAATACATGCATATCTATGTTATATTCATAATCTAAAAGTTTCATGAAGATAGTCCATCCAGAAAAGTTATTAAGCAATTAAGTTCCTATAGTAAGCCAACACTGCCGCCAATGCGTGTTTATGCGTGCGTACGTATCTCTGTGTGTGTGCGTGTATGTATGCATATGCGAATAATTATTGAAATATCAGTTGCTCGAAGGGCTCAGGGGATCTCGTAGTCGGGCAGTCTCGACTAGAGCTTTCTTACTTGTTTATTTTATTTATTGTTTTTTTTTAACACAGCTGTTTTAATAAGAACTCGAAGATCAAAACTTCTTTAAATTATTACGATATATTAATGTGTTACAAATAAACAATCGTTAAGAATGATTTAACATTACTATCAAAATGGTTTGGGAATATTCCAATATTATCAGCTCAGTATTTACTTTCACTATACTAAAAATATTAAAGGTCTCTTTATAATCTAATTGTTTATAATTTGTTTACCATAGAACAACGAGTAAATAAAATATTTAATCTTTTGAGGTCAGTAAAAATTTCTAGATTATACCAAAACGAAATTCACATGTTCCTTTCGTGAATTAGTCAGCAAACGCGTGATCAAATTAGAATGGAATTGATAGGGTTCTGTAGGTTCCGTTTTCACGGGTGCCAAATGAAATATTTATTGTTTTTTCAATTTGTTCTGCTTGGCGTCATTTCGCCTGCCACAAAGCCATCTCAAAAGCTTAAACAACTTCCAGACAGTGCCGATGCAGAGTAATACGATTACCAGGCAGCAGATATAAATATCGATCGAGTTATACACGAACCAATTGATATTATTGCCCGCGCTCCTTACGAGTGGTGCTCCATTTGTGGCGATCACGTGCTCCGTCCACCAGACAGCCAATTTAAGTGGATCTTGGGGTCTCTCGCGAAATGCAATAGTCGAGTGTTTCATCTGCATAGCAAAACTGTAAATAAGTGTAGTTAGGAATTATTGTAATATATGACTCTATAGACAGAGAATATTTCCATCTGATTTTTACTTTTGCTCTCTCTCTCTCTCTCTCTCTCTCTCTCTCTCTCTCCTAAGTTTCTTGGGGTTCTACTTACTTATCATCCAGTATAGTTCTTAAAGCCCGACTCAGATGGTGCTCATCGAAGTTTTTAAATTCCACAATAACTCCAAAACGTCGCTGAACAACAGCGGCAGCATTGAGAAACTGATCCCCATAGAAGGGCGTTACGAGCAATGGAACGCCACAGTAAATGGACTCCGAAGTGCCCAAGAGACCGCTGTGTGAAACGAAGGCTTTAACTTTCGGATGACACAAGAGATCTCGCTGTGGCAGCCACTCGAAGGTATGTAGATTCTTAGGCTTATTTTCTGGCATGGCTTTCTTTATCCAGCGCATCACAAATGTATAGCGATTCAGCTTGGAGATGGTTGAGAGGAGCGCCTGCAGCTTGGGCGCAGATAAAGTGCTGGGATCAACCATTGAGCCCCAGCTGATGTAGATGACGCCCAAGTCGGAATCATCGAAGAGGCTTTGCAGGTGCTAAGGAGACAGAAATTATGATGGGTCTAGTATATTTATTAAATTTTCACCTACCTTGGGCAGTGGCTTGGCTGGACCCACGTGAAGACCGCCAACCTCCACGACATTAGCGGTATAGGGAGTTGAGCCAGACAGGGAGTAATGTTGATTGATGAGCATGAGACTCGTGTTCTTCACAATCTCATTGATGGGCGGGAGACCGGGGCCAAAGCGTTCCCTAATTAAAGCATCTGTGGCAGGTTCTGTTATATATCTTAAAAGATATGACAAGTAATCAAAAAATCATGTGCTTCCACAAGTTGAATATAAATATACTTATGGAGTGCATTGGCAATATGAAAGTGGAAAAAGTTATTGAGCCGCTCCACAAATCCCATGTGGTCGGTGTGGGGCAGAAAGTTCATGGGCATGACTGAGTTGATGTGGGGCGTGCCCAGTGTTTGATAGTGCCAGGACATGATAGCACAGCTGCTCAAGGCAATCACCGGTCTGTCCAGCAGATGGGCAACTGCGGAGAGACAATCATTGGCGAACTGCTCCAAGATGATGACGTCGTAGCGCTGCGACGACTTGAGCAGCTCTTGGATCAGTGGCGAGTGCAAAGCCACTTGGCAGGAGCGCAAACTCCAGTCGTGCAGCATAAAGAAGTTGCCCATTTTGATGGGTATTCCCAAGAAATCAGATTGTTGTTCAATGCCCTTAGGGAAAGAGAGAGAGAGAGAGAGAGAGTTGAGCTGGGGTGTAGTTCGTATCGACCATATGAACCTCATTTACCTTCAGATCCACGAAATCCGTGAGCAGCGGCATGCCCTCAAAGACGTAATCCGTGTAGTTGGCCATCGGCTCCTTCAGCGGAAAGTAACTGTACATGCTGATATTGTGTCCCCGCTCAGCCAGCGCCACAAACAGGGGACGAAAGAAATCAAAGTGACTCTTGCCCGGATGTCCGAACAAGCCGAGTATCTGGGCCGACTCAACAGCTGATGGCAGCGGACCAGAGAGGGCCAGACCCAGCAGCAGCAGCAGCAACCGCAACATGTTGCAGCCACACTGAGCGTATACTTAACTTTACTTCAAGGTCCAGATACGTTTGTATTTGCAAACACAAATTTGCAAACTGAAATCTTTGGTAATCTTATGGTTAGATCGTGACCGGCATTTAGCTATTGTTGCTAGCTTTGTGGAGGCTGCAGTTGCAATTATGTACTGTTGTTTTTTTTGTTTTCTCGATTGCGGAACGATCAAGTCTGTATTATAGTCGTTTATCTAACGAGTTCTTAAATGCCAAATAAAGGTTGCAAAGTGCATTGTCTTGCAGTTACACGTACATATGTGTTAAAATATCGCTTGACGCGAAAAGTAATTTGATATAGCGCTTAGATTTGGTTTAATAATATATATTGTGTATTATTATTTCCAAGACTGAACTCTTGACTGCTTCAGCCCCAAAAAGAAACTAATCAGTAATGGAAAATAGTTAAATGTTTTGTTGAACTGGCAGCAAGTTTTATAGTTTTATATCAGCAAAATGATATAGATAAGTTTTGTTGGCACAAAATATTGTTTTGGGTTCTTTTTTCATCGACAATTACTTTAAGAATATTATAAACTTTGTTCCCTGCTCAAAAATTTCTGCCTGCTCCCATGTGTTTTCTCTGTTCTATTAATGTTGTTAGAGAGTTCCTCCACACTTGACGAATCCAAGATCTGAACTAAACTATTCTGTTCCTTCTAATAACTGGTCTTATATACCTAACATGAGGATCTTAAAGACACTTCCAGGCACTGGAAGGGTACACTTTCCATGCACACATGTTTAGTCAAGTGTCCCTTCTTAGTTTGTTGAGCCTTTGTCTAGGCTCAGGTTACATTTTATTAGCTGCTGCATTGGTCGCTGCAACTAAGGGATGACTGGAGTCAGGTAACGCACAGGTTATTGCGTATTACTCTTTGTTTAGTACTTTTGACAGGTTCATACATGAACAATGTTTACTTTAATACTTATATTTATAGAACATACACAGAAACACACAGAAAAACTCACATACATATATACATACATACATACCTACTTACGTGCCTACATACATACATCCACACATACATACATGCATATGTATACATACGTGTGTGCATAGATGCATACATTCATGTATACTCACATACATACACACACAAGCAAACTTTGAACTCCAGAGAGCCCTTAAGCTTTGCTTGCACTTTTTGTTGTTTTGTTTCTCTACAAACATTTGTATTTAATTGCAGATTGTAATTAAAATTACTTAATACAACCAATTCTTAGTTTTTAACGGAAAAAAATTAAAAGGTTGGTATAGCTTAAGCTATAATGTAATAAAGATTTGAAATTATATTTTAATAAAATATATGTAATTAAATTATATAATTCTTATAAGTTTCACTTCTCTATATACATATTCATATGAATGGTATATATATTTAGACTATTTATATATAAAATATAGTCTATATTATTATTCCAGAATTATGTCACTTATTACTTTTCACTTTATTGAAATCCTTTGAGTTCCTTTAGGATAAATTTGTTTAGTGTTTTCTTGAATTTTCTATTCTTACATTTATATATTTCAAACTTGAACACTATATATAATTGGATAGGTATATTTGCTCAAACTTAATATTTTCTGCGCACTTGACAACTGTTTTGGAAATGAAAAATGAAACCAACTCGTCGCATTCAGGTTGCCAGACAAACTGAAATTGCAAACTCAATGTGAATCGGTCAAAACTGTCGACTCGACTCATGGCTAAAAGTAGCAGAGAGTCAGCCAGAAGCACTGATCACAGTTACTATGACTTACTCAGAGTCAGATCAGTTAGACCACTCAGACCCTGCCGGGCCCTGAGTCGTGAGTGTGTTGCAACAACAACAAGTTCGGTTACGCTCAGCTACATATGATGCAAATGCAAATTACATAGGAAATCAGGTAAATAGTAAACAATTGAAGATTCGCCAGTTAAACAGTGAATTAAATATAAACAATTAAACGACCGTTTTTAATTTGTCAATGGATTTTTTATTAAATAAATGAATATATATTAATTTGATTTCATCTATGTTTGCTTTCGCTAGAACGAGTTTTTATTGTTTACTTAGCAAATTATTAATGCACAAATAATTAAGCTTTCTTTTGTAATACAGTTGGCAGTTGCTATGATGGACATTTATTTAAATTTTGATTATATTTAGTATTCATTACAGTTTTTTAAAATTTTTAAAATTTATTATTATTTTTTTTTATGTAAGAATCGTAATTTTTAAAAAAATATGTTATTAATAGATAAAACAATTACTAAAATAACATAATAACATAATTTTTTTTAAAGGTTTATTCTAATTGGGAATAAATATATATAAATAAGTGAAATTTATATATATTTATTCCCAATTAGAATAAACCTTAAAAAAAATTATGTTATTATGTTATTTTAGTAATTGTTTTATCTATTAATAACATATTTTTATGCTACTTTTCATATTTTTATATTTTATATTTATATTATATTTTTTCATATTAAAATAATTTAAGAAAACTATTATTTAAAAAAAAAAAATATTTTCCACATTTTACTCCATTTTCTGTTTGAATGGCCCGCTCAGATAATTTCTTTCGTAGCGCCCTTAAAAATGCAATAAATAAAATATTTTTAATTTCCATTTGCTGTCAAACGCACCTTTCGGTAGCATACTTTTGGGCTGTCGTCTGATTGGGAGCGCTCCACACACAGCCCATGGGAAGTATTTGGTAAACTTTTGAGATTTTTATGAGAATTGACAAAAGTTTTTGGGCCCAGGCGCAGGCTTATTTAAAATTCACTTCACTTGATAATTGTGCCGAGGGAGCGCGCAATAATCGTAATTTTTGAGATACTAATTTCAAAATGTTGCAGCATCGCATAAAATATCATTTGCGAAATGCTGGAATTTTCATATTCGTGTGGGCTATAGGGCCAGGCTGAGGACGGAGCCACGTCGTAATAATTGAGGAAATCATTTAATTAGGAAAAATTTTCACGTTCCGCTCAATTAGCGTACAACTTGAGGCAGAGATTTTTGGTAACTTTGACTGGGTAAAACTGGACGTTGTCAGCAGCTGCGATACCCTGTGGATGTTGATGGCTGACAGCAGAGGGGATGGTTGGTTGCTTGCTTGGCCATGGGCGGGGACGGCGGGGAGGAGAGGTGTTGGTTTGCTACGATGGGCGGGGCTGAGTTGACGCGACGCCTGCCAGGAAGTGTTGTGTTTATATTAGCAACACGTCATTAAATGCGCCTTAATTGTGAAAATTTTCACGAGCGAAAAGTGAAATGGCAAGTGCAGGAAAATTTACGACACATTATCAAATCAAGTGTGGAAAAACTTGTTGGAAAATTAGGCGCCCCAGCCAGCATATCAACAGATGTTGCGCCTGAAAATCAATAGCTGACATTTTGGGCTAACCAATCCACGCTGAGACTAGAATTTTAGTTAAAGTTGAGTTTACTGCACGGAAAGAATTTCAGAACAAGATGTTTTTGCCTAAAAATCTTCTTCTTGAAGTTAGAGGATTCAGCTCATTTAAGAAAATCATGAACAACGAGCCAACTTTTTGGGTCTTGATTATGTTGTTCTTCTTCTTAAACTTAAGATTAGTCCTGCGGTGTTTATAGGCAATGGGACTAATCTTAGTTCGAATCGAACTAGATAGAGTCACTTGTATAGATATCTGAAGATAGAATAAGATTTGGATAGGGAAGGATAGAACGATATTATTAAACATTTTAGGATAATATAAAGCAAACCTTTTGGGAAGATCCAATGGATAAAACTTTTTGAGTTAAATACATTTTAAATTTAATAAGAGTATTTTCTTCGTAGTATATGGTCCAGTCTTTACCATCCTTGTATTACATGCGTAAATACATATGTACGTATATATACATAAATATAAAACACTCTTTCCTCACGCATTTTACTGACACACGTTGGGGAAAAAAAAATCTCACCCGTTCGTATCAATTTATTTTAACGTCTTTGGCATTTGAACTCTGATTATGTGCACTCGTTCACTTTTTTTGTATTCATTTTCCATTTCCCATTTTCCATTTTCCTGGAGCTTTCTATTTGCTGATAAACGGCAATAAAATGGAATTTTAAATGATAGAAATCGCATTGAAAAGTCGCAGATAAGCTAAAAGGGTTACAGTCAGCGCGTGTTTGACTTGTGCAAAGTGGGCGGGGCACTTTGAACATTTTCCAGCCATTTACATTTAATAGAAGTGCATGAAAAGATAAGCACGCGTGTGTGAGAGTGTGTGAAATTTATAACAAATCAATAAAATGACAATAGGTGCAAACTTTATCGATGGATTTTGGCTGTAGAGTTGCGGAGCAAGGATGGGTAGGGGCTGGCAGGCGAATGCCTCCCGGGAACGTCGTTCTATTGTGCAAAAGCATTTGCCATTGATACGCCTGCGGGACTGGGAGATGGCTAAGCCGTTCGTACAGGGCGGGCAAGTAGTTGGACTCGACCCGTAACGAAAGTTTTCGATAAACAATTTTTCGCACGGAAGTGCAATTTGAAGTGAATGCTATCGGTTCCATGTCCTGAAAATGCGGAAATTATACAGAGAAAGTTTCTAATACATTTGTTACCGCCAATCAATCGCTTTGTCGTAAGGTGTTCAAGGGTTACCTGTGCAGCTAGACAGGTGGGCTAACTGTTTGTGTAGATAGCGAAGTTTTGCGTGAAGTAGATAGATTGTCTATACTGGGCGAATGGCAGCGAATTGTGAATAGTACTTGATATAGTCGGGTACCTAGACTATGACTTGTAGTTGGTGAATCTGTAGCAATAAGGATTTTAGGGTCGATTCTGCAAATCGGACTTAAAATGAGATCATAATATATATTTGTTGTCTAACAGTTATATATTATATTTAGAAATTTCAGTCTTATTTAGAATTATTCAACTTTTCTTTCTGAATCTAAGGGTTTGTTTACTTCCATGTACAATGGTAACTTCCTTTTCCAAAAGTTCCAATGAAATGAAATAATGTTTATAAATATATCTATATTCTCTATTATCCTTAAATAAAATTTCCTTTTTATGATGTCTAGTTCCAGGAATTTGAAAGCGTCTCTGGCCAATTGTCTTGCCTTGGTCTACACTGTTGTCGGCCTGTCAGGAAACCACTAGCCCGGGCAGCTAGCACTTACCTGATGCAGGTGTCTTTAATTGACAGGCGCCAACTATTTATGGCCACGTCACGTGATCTATAAAGGTGACAGCCCCCGCCGCTGGCCATATGCCGCCTTGATTTACACGTAAGCTGCTGCTGTTGCTGACTCTCCTGAGTCTGAGACATTCGTAGTCTTATGGGCCAAGGTGTGCTATCCCTCAGCTATATCGATTAACAAACAACACTGGGAGTGGGTGTAAGACTGTGTCTGTGTATGTGTGTGTCTGTGTGTGTGTGTGTGTGTTGTAGCTATTTCCGTGACAGTAATCAATTTATTTTTGGCAGTGCGCCGATTGCGTTTCCGTTTCGTGGAGTACTCTGCTGAAGATTGGGGAAAAGTTAAGCGTGGGCCAAGTTTTTGGGGCCAAGTTACGTTTCGTTTGGTTTTTGGCGCAGCGATTTCCGCCAGAATGTCGATAAATCATGTCCCGTCGCAGCTCAAAGTGAAAATGCCAGACGAGGATTTAGAATTGAGGAATTGGGCACGGATAGGTGGGCATTGTTATATATAATATATATGTATGTATGTATGTTGCATACGCTGCGACAGATCCTTTCACGTTGTTGGCGTGATAGATAAGTTGACAGAAGAAGGGTTATCGTCGGCTGTCTGTGCGTCACGGCTTAATCAATCTTTCAAACTCTCTCCGTTTTTTTTTGTTATTTGGCAATTAATTAATTTGCGCGCCTGGCGAGCTGACGGCACGTGACCAGAAAAGTTGACTCTCAGCACGCGAGAGATAGAGAGAAAGAGAGGAACAGAGAAGAAGGGGAGGGACAGTGAGGCGACGCCTCTTTAAAATCTCTCCAGTCTCTGGCAACGGCTCCATAATTCCGTTCTGGGCTTGGGTTCGGGTTCAGGTCAAGTGCTGGAATTGATGTTTCGTTTATGATTTATCGTCGATTGCTTGGCCAGTCATCGTATCAGTTACCCCCAACCAGGCCGGGCTGACATCTAATGGCCAGCATATTGCACAGCAGCCATGCAAAAAGCCAAAAACTAAATTGAACTTACAGTGGCTAAGGCTGCCAGCCTAGAGATGAGCGCGTGACACGATAGAACAATTGGATAGGCATACATTTTATTTAAAGCTGTTGATCTATGACTTGCACTTTATCCCTGGGGTTTATTAAGCTATCAGGACTTTGGACTTACAGCTGACGAGCTGATGTTGTAAAGGCTATTAATATGATATGTTATAATAATATGATCTAAGCTTACGAATGACTTAAACAATAACTACTAATTTTTTATGGATTATAAATTCACATATGCTATTTGTAGTTTTTTGCTTCATGATTTATTTTCTCTATTCATCTTATCTATTATGAAAAATAAATTGAACTAATATTGATACCAACTATTATGTATAAATCATAGATATTATTCTAATATAAATACTAAATATTATAAAAGTTCGACTAATTCTAAACGTCTTTATTCTTTGTATAAACTATAAATAGTTTTCTCATATAAATACAAAATATTACACCAGAAAATCACATCGCTTGTCTTTGTTTTCACACTCACGACTCACGCGTCCATCGCTAAATGGCAGCTTACGCTGAAAGCATCGTCGTCGTCATGCTGTCATAATCATCCGAAGACAGCATTCATCCATCCAGGCCGTTTTGCAACGCCCACATGTGCGGGGCCGCACCACCCGCGACTCGCAGACATCTCCATCAGCGCGCAACTCCAACCTACGCAATCCTGATGTAATAACCATGTTTTCAGCTTGTAATGCGGCAGGGTAACAACAACAACAGCAACAACAAGAACGACAGCCTGGCCCATTACATTGCGGGGGTTAAAGTCAAGTCCCGGCAATATACAGCAGGCCAACCGAGGATAGCGAAGGGGAGGGTACGGCAGGGCAGGGCAGGGCAATAGCTGGGCCAAGAGGGTCGCCAGTGTGCGCTGTGAGGGTGCAGGGCGCTACTTGGGAGTTGTGAATTGTTTTTGATGTTAAATGTGTGATAATTTAATGACTGTCGACGCCTGACGCATCGCAGGACGCCAGGACTCTGTCTCGCAATTGAGCAATATGTCTGGGTGGGAGTTCTGCTGCTCTATAAGAACGCAATCTTCACTTGAGCTGAGCGTTTAATTTACTGGAATAATAAAAACGTTTTTCGGGCATAAAATTCTGTGGCTGGATATGATTTGTGCACATTTCGATGTAACAGATTGTCTTTTAATGGTTTGCAGTGTTACGAAAATCGTTGCTCCCATCCCACTGGATCTGAGAGGGTTGTTTCCGTTTCAATTTCGCACAGATACGATGATTAGCCACTTGGCTGTTGGCTGTGGGAAAACCCTCAGGAGATGCGCCAACATTGTAGCGCTAAGAGAATTCAAGTTATTCTAAATACTGGTAATTACACTAGCTTGTCGCTAGGCGCACTTTTATTTGTATGCATGAAACCAGTTTTATAGTTGACTTTATCTATCTTCCGATATTCATTTGCATACTGGACTTGTACTTCTCCATTTGCATAATATCAAAAATTCTTCCATCAATTATTTATTAGTGGAACTATTTTCTTCCACAAACACGATGAGTAACAACTATCCAGTTGACTATGCTTTAATAAATTTAAATTAATGTAGTTTTTAAGCTGTGGAATACTTAAAGTTCAGCAATTAACTATGTTGTAGCTTATGGAAGATATATATTTTTAGTTGTAGCAAGAGCTTCTCCTTAGTAATGAGTAATAACATTTTTTTGCTTGTTCTTTCTTCTTCTTCTTTCTTTTCTTGTTCTCTAGCTGGTATCGATCCAATTATTATATCTCCTATTATTGTAGCTCCTATGAAAAAAAAAAAAAAATCAAATACATTTTTTCGCTGAGAATTTATAAATGGTATATTTTAATATACTACATTTATATTCATTGAAATTGGAGCTTGTTAAAAATGTTTATTACATGCAGAAAGGGGGAGTGACTGACTCTGTGAATTCTTGATCAGCATATATGTATATCCGACTTGTCTGTCTATTCAAACATTCTTCTCTCATTCGTCCGTCCATCTACTGTTTGTCTGCTATCTGCTAGTCCGTCCGTCTGTCTGTACCTCCGTTCATCTGTCTGTTTTTCAGTGGGCCTGTTTGCTTGTCTGTATGTATAATTGAGTCGACCTTGAAACCTAAATTAACTGTAGATTTGTATCTCTTATTATTGGCAAGTTTTATCAAATTTTTAGTTATTTATGCAAGAGTCAATTAGAGCTAGTGTCAACTATTTTGATATGCAAATTCCATTAAAGAATAATAACAAGTACTCTCTTTTCTTATCTCTTCTAAATTAGCTAAAACTGATTATAGCATATAGTATACACAATATACATCTACACAATTTGATGTTCTAATCACGCTCTTAATTTCAATAAGTGGTTTCTGATGTTATCCTAAAGTTGCTGCATAAAATATATTTCTTCATTCAAACCCCCCTACACTAATCATACATATTCCGTTTGATA
This sequence comes from Drosophila mojavensis, assembly GCF_018153725.1. NCBI lineage: Eukaryota > Metazoa > Arthropoda > Insecta > Diptera > Drosophilidae > Drosophila > Drosophila mojavensis. Next base: position 1,635,551 of record NW_025318872.1, read on the forward strand.
TTTAAAAATCAGTTTTGATTCGAATTTATTCATAATTTTATATGAAGAAATCGCTTTTTATGCATATTGTTCTAAGAAATACCTACATATGTGTAGTTTGTTCAATAACTAGTCAAGGGGTACATATAAAACCTGCTGAAATTCTAAAAACAATTCCAGCAAACTGGAATCTAAGCATATTTTACATATTTTTATTTGTGACCAAGCCGCAAGTGTGTCAAACATGTTTAGTTATCGATAAATACTATTGTTTTCTTAATAAAACATCACATATAAAAACGTGTCTATTGTCATGGTTGGGGGAGTCACCCAGTCAGGTTTTTGGCCAGCTTAGGGAGAATCCAAGTGAAATTTTCTGCCTCGAAGCTAATCAAAATTTATGCAAATCCGAGCTAGCATTTTGATTTTGCACTAATGTAGAAATATGGCAAATGTGTGTTGGAAAAAAACTGAATTTCAAATGTGCGAAATGTGGCAAACACCACGCGCACACACACACGCACACATGTGTGTGTGATTTGCATGCGATGATAAAGTGAGCGCAGACAGCCGCAAACAATGAAAAATGTTTTTCAGCCGTCGGCAATGTGCGTGGGCGGGGCACTGAAATTCATGCTAATAATTTAATTTGCCAGCGAGAGGAAAATCCAAAAAAGAAGAAAATATGTATATACATACACATATATGTATTTTTTTTTTAACTGCGCCACGTGACTGCGATTTATGAGTTAAAACAGGCGTTCACAATTAATATTGAAATATTATATATTATATATTTATTTCAGACGTCATCTCAACTTAATCATAATGCGGCTTAGCAGAAGTGCAGGGCATTGAACTGCTCCCGATTATTGTTGACCATATTGTTGTATTTATAGGCAGCTGCAGTTTGGGAGCTGCTGCTGCTGTTGCTGTTGTTGCCTTGGTGGCCAGAGCCAACGCTCAGCCTGTTGCTGCGCAGGAAGCTGTCCGCCGGGCTGCTGGAGATGCCGTATTTGCCGAGCTGCATGTCCTGCGCGTTGCGCATGGGACTCAGGTGCTTGGCGGGAACGGCCTTGCTAGCGGTGCGAGTCTGATGGACCATGGTGATAGTGTATGGGCTCAAGAGTTCAATTTTTCAGTTACAAAGTGTGTACAGTCGCGGCTTGATCAAGTCAGGGCACGTTGGTCAGATGCGTGAGCACGAAGAATTCCAGGCGATTGCCGCAGTTGCTGGTGCGTGAACCCTTTTTGGAGGATAGATGCTTTGAGAGGCTGCGGGTGTTGCGATAAATATAAAATTAGTTAAATATGTCCATCATTTGATTTCGCTTGCTCGAACTGACCTTAAATTATTTAAAAGCTTCGCTTTGGAGTCCGGTGTCCTCATTGACACATTTGATTTGGCACGTTTACGAAAAAGTTATAATCTCACAAAAAAATGAAATTTTCTGCTTGCTTGTTTTAGCCACGTTGCTTGCTCTTGGGTTTGTGTTTTGAAAGCGGCTTTGGCGCGCGGCTTTTATACCCCAACACGAGGCGCTGATCTAGTTCGGGGGAGATCATCAGCCGCATCATGTGGCCGGTGCGTGTTAGCCAACTTGTTGTCGTGCTGGCGACAACAAACATGTTACGGCCAGACGCATATGCAAATATTCGACTGTTATGAAAACAGCCAAAAAAAAAAAACTGAAAAAAACTAAGTTGAAGATGCGTCAATGCTGTCGGAAAACAAGGCAAAAATATCGCAGACTACGTCATATTTCGAGAAGTTGGAAGAACGTCTAGTGGTCTTTGCCCAATGGGGATGAAAGTTCGGGAAAATATAGGAAATACGATTATTTCCAGTTAAATTTGTGTGTAAATAGAAACATAAAATTTACTAAAGTTCGAAAGTTCGGGAGAGATAAAGACAGATATCTATATAGCTAGAAGTAAGCTGTTGCTTGCTCTTTGGTTCTCTTCACATCTTAGTTGATTGTTGGTCTATATAATAAATGCATAGTTATAGGTTTAGTGGCTCTAGAAATAATGTTTGAATTTGAACTGAGTCTTGAGTCATTCCATAAACTTTTGGTTATTATGTTAATTTGTTAAAAGGAAATTTATTTTGCTATCTGATATCAAATCAAGTTTGTCAAAACTTAGAATTTAATATATTACATCAAAATCAGTAAAGTTAGATTTATAATACGTAAAAGTAAATATTTATAATATATTATTAAGCTATGTAAATAGAATATATGATATAAATGTAAATATTTGTATATAAAAAGATATAAATGCTTACAATATATATAGTAATATACAAAAAAAAAAAAAATCAATTTTCACTTTTATTAAAATGTTAAATATTTTAATTTAAAGTTCAGCTTGACCAGAGTTACCTTTCACTTAGATTAAATATATATTATATAGTTAGTCACTTAATCCTTTTAGCAAGTTTATTTTCATCTCTCCTATCTAGTAAAGTCTTCCTTCAATTTTTTATCCATTTCAACTAACTTCCTCTACATATTTATTTCAACAAAATGTTGTCAAGTTTTATTCTGCTTTATATACCTGAAATATTTATGCATTTGCTACCTTTCGCGTAATGGAATATTTTGTGTGGAGCCAATGTCTGGGCACGTTTTCAAATTAAAACATAAATTAAACAATGAATAAAATCTGCCCAAGTGTCTGGCTACATTTGCATAATGCATATAGCAACACGAAATAATAAAAGAATTTGACATTTAACGGTCTGTTACACATTAGCATCGATTCCAATTTAAAGCCAGAGAGCCAAGTGCAAATATTGACATTTAAGCCGAGAGGACCCTAGACGTTCAAAGTACAATACCCAGTTAATATTTTTATGTTGTTATTTTTGTTTTCGGTAGCAGTCAATGGCCGACTGTTTATTGTAAACAACAATATGTTTAATTATAAAAATACTACTGAATATATATTTATATATATACCAATTTATTGTATTTATTTTTACAATAACAATAATAATTTGTTCAACTCGAATTGAATTCACATTGTATGATAAATGATATGTGTAAAAACTTTTACATAAGATAGGGAAGATGGAGAAGGGCAGTTCTTATGATAATTAAGGTTAATAATAATTGCTCTAACAAAGTGAGTGTAGTTAGACTGAAATGAAGTAAGATATGAAGATATATATAGATGTTTTCTAAAATCAAGAAAGATATGAAAATATACTATATGTTTCCTTCATTATTTAAATATCATTTCTAATTTTAAAAATACCAGATTGGCCTGTTTTAAGATGTTTTAATAAAATTTCTATCGAAATTTTTTTTTTTTTTTTTTTAAGTTTAGTTGCGCGTGCCATATTCTTATCTCATATTGCTGAATAAGGAAAGTAAATATTAGTTTATAAAATATTTATGATTTTAAGAAACCTAAAATTATTGTATTCTTAAAATTTTAATTTTAATTAAAAAATATACCATATGTCTTGAAGGAAATAACTCTTATTATTCTTGAAGTAACTCTAAGCCTCAGCCGTAAATAGAGCTTCATATTATTTATTATAGAAATACTATCTTCAATAAAATATACCAAAAAAAGTATGTATTGATTCAAGTAAAAAAATTTAATTTTTGTAAATTTGTACGTCATATAATTTGTAGCTAGATTTTTATTGTTGCATAAAAAAAAAATATATATATTTTTTTACTAGATATCCTGTGCAATGAACAAAACTTGTTTGAAAGCTTCATATCCTATATAGTATTCAATATTTGCGGGATTATTTATTACAGCAAGTTATATCACAGATCGATCCAACTCTAGATAACTATATACACCCTATATAACAACAAGAGCAACAACAGATTTAAATACAAATATGGACTTAAAGCTGTTTACTGGCTTTCATGTTGATTTCTTGTCCGAATTGGCTGATGCAATGCAATGGTAACTTTTCATCAGCCAGGCTCATGCATAATCTACTGATATATACATACTATATAAACATACTATATATACATACTATATATTCGTATAATCAGCAGAGACAGTCGTAGTATTGGATGTATACATATTCATATTATTCATGCGATGGCCACTCGTCAGCTGAATGGAAATGCAACAGTGTTGAAAAACAAAAAAACAGCAAAAAAATGTTAAGATAACTCATCTAGGCCGAGTTCCTCATAGAGCCGGCCGGTGGCAAATGTTGGCGCAGTAGCTCGTACTACGTGAGTCTCAGCAGGTTCAGACAGTTCACTGAACAGGCGGTGGAGTAGCGGGAGCGCATGTTACTGCTCTTTGTATATTCTGTAGTATAAGTTTGCGAAAGGGTGTTTTGCGAGAGATTGTAAGATTTTGATCGGTATATGAACTATATCAACTACATTGAGGATTGAGAATCCTTAACCATATGATCAGTTTACATTTGAACTATTTGACTTTGGTATATTTTCAAGTATTGATGTATTTTTGATTACCGTAGGAAAATATTACTTTACAGCTAGGGAATGAGTTACTATCCCAGCTGTTTCCATGTTTGGAGACAAACAGTTCCATAAAAAATATTTATTCGAAAGTTTCTTCTTGCTTAAAAGTGACTTGCAGGGTATCTGCCAGTCGACCATGCCATTCCCAATCTGCTTTCTGGCTTGTTTGTGCTGCGATTTGCAAATGTGACAAACCAGTTAGTTGGCAACTCTAATTTGCATTGCCGACGACGACAACGTCGAACGGGTTTTTGTCTGCGTCCGAGTCTGGGGCCCCAGGTCTGAGGTCTGGTCACTGAAACACAGGGCCAGCTTTGCTCATTGGAGGTGAAGGCGGTCTGGCAGGGGGTGCGGTCGGCGAGGGCGGTTAGCGGGGCTTTCTTCATTGCTCATGCGACACGTTGCCTTGCAGCTGCTGCTGCTGTTGCTGCTGCTGCTGCTGCTTAGAACCGTCACGCTGAGCTGTCGGGCTCTGCATTTTGTAGCATTCGCTTATTTAAACCAGTTGCAGGCATCGTTAGAGGCTCAGTAGAAAGTTCCGAACAGAGGCGAACGCTGCAGCTGAATCAAGCGCTTGGCAAACCGTTCACGTAATCCTTGCGGACAAAATTGCAAACTCCATCAAATTTATCATTTCTTTATCAATGTGCAAATTGCAAAAGTTTTGTGTCAATGCCAAAAATTAGCAAACCAGTTACTAAACTAGACAAACAATTAGGGTAAGTCCAGTGTTGTTAAGTTATGCAAAAAGAGAGAGAAAAAAAAAATGAAAACAAGTTAGCTAACTGAGGCCATGTCTGTGACATATTGCAGATTGGACAAAAGCCTAGCGTGCAGCAAAGGATCTCGTACGGGCAACTCGGCCAACAATAAGGAACTGAAGGTGTTGACTCTGCTGCAGACTGTGCCGTGAACTTTGTACTCTCCGTAAGAGCTAGCTAGAAAGAGAAACATTTAGCTACTGCGCAGCTCAGTGTAATTAGAAATCGCCATTGAGAAGATACTAAAATTGAATCAAGCCAGAAAAGCAGCTCAAGTAAACCCAACAAAATGGTCTACACAGAACGCACCGACAAGTGTCTGACGTCCAGCAAGGAGAGCGCCGGAAAGCAGGACAAATCCCAGTCGAAGTATCAGTCCAGTTTCAGTTCCCGTTCGGGCTCCAGTTCCAGTTCCAGTTCGGGCGCCTGGAGCAGTCAGGCGTCGAGCGACGAGAAATGGAAATACAATAATATGGTCAAGGATAATCGCGACCAGTTCAACGGCATGCACTTCTCTTAACTCCCAGCCAGAAATGGTTGGGTCTGCAGAGGGGAGGGGGTGTCTTTGGGCTAGTTTATTAGCCGGAGTGCAACGTGATTGAGACCAATTGTTATGTCTGGGTTTTATGGGTAAATTTGTAAGTTAGTTTAAGACTGTTATTAGAAAGTGTTAAATTCTACAAAATCTGCAAAAATTAACTAAAAAAAAAAAAAAAAAAAAAAAAAAAAAAACAGATGCGCAAAAAAAAAGAAGCAAAAAACGTGTTTTAAGTCGCAGATGAACAATAATTGAGGTTATGTTGAACTTTCTGGTTGAAAGCCGAATCGTAGTATGAGATAATGCTTTGTCTCTGATGCTGGATATAATGTTTTAGTTAATTTGATTTCCGTTATACTATACGTTTTGGCTGAGTAACTGTTTTCATGAATTTAACTGTTGTAGAGTTATGTTAGAGCGAAAGTATCTCGGAATTGGAAACAAATAAGCATATGGAGAAACCAGTTTTGATTTACTTGAATTATTTATTAGTACACGAGGTGTCTATACAGAGTGAGGTTACTTGAAAAGTTGCACACTTTTAGGTTAGTTAGAGAATTGAGCATTTGACAATATTTTGGATTAACGTGACGAAGATCTTTAATTGTATATGTACATATATATGTATATGTAATTGATGACATATTGGTGATTTTATAATGTAGCTATACGAGTAAATTGATTACAGTTTTATTGAAAGTGGGTAAGATTCAGAAAATTTTTATTAATAATGACTTAACAAAACAGGGAAACAGGAAAAGCCGGTTATAATATTTGCTGTCTTCCCTTTTGTCAGTCAATTTCTATATCTTGATGAGTAAATATATTCTATGAGCTAGATATTTGGTATATAATACACATAAGAAGTGCTCTACTTTCTTCGATTTCCATCATTTGCCTAGTATTCCCTAGTTGATCACTTTCAAGCAGAGTTCTCTTGCCTGATACTTTTTGCTGATTACTTGATATTACAAGAAATAGTTAAACTCTTTAGACATTTTAATTTCTTTGTTTCTTCATTACGTTCCCTATCTTAGCACCCTCTACTCAAATCTTTTCCCTTCACTAATTTCCTTGATACAAATCATGTCGAACGACACCCATTGACCTTGCTACTTGACTCATGGCATATCGCATCTATTACTGTCTGCGAAACATTTGCATGAGCTGTGGCTATTACCGTGATTAGCTTAACTTATGCAGAGGCCATCTCCCCGTCAGCCGGAACCTGGGGCAAAGTGCACTTAATACACATTAGGTACGCTTATTTGACAGACCCCGGGCCAAGGTCCGGGCCGTGCTGCAATATTGATGATGTCTGCCCGTCTTGACAAACAGCGCCCAACCCACAGCTCACATCCCACAGCCCACAGCCCACAGCCCAGAGCCCTCGACAGGGGGTGGCGCGTGCTCGACTGTGGGATCAAGTGTATCTCTGTCCGCTCAGGCATTGCCGCAGGGTTCGACGGGGTCCGGTAGTCGTTGGTCGACAGAATTTACGCATCGCTTGGATTAGAAGTGCGAAATTTTTGATAATTTTTCAATTGTATTGTTTGCCAATGGGCAGATAGAGTCCTTCGACTCCTGCCCGTCCGATGGGAGTGGGAGTGAGCTGCGGTCGTCCTTTTGACACACGACTGCACAAGGCACACGTGGCGCTGGCTATTAGAAACGATTTCCTTTATGCCGCTAATAGAACTTTTTCGATACACATCAGAAAATTTTATTTTTATTTTTTTCTCTCACTTTCTCTCTCTCTTTCTCGATATATATATATTTATTTTTTCCTCTGCGTGAAATGTTGTGGCATTCCCTCTTCCGGGTCTGCGACACTTGATGTGTGCGGCGTCTAATTGAAGCGACTTATTTTCAATTTATATACACATATATATATATAAGTATATATCTGTATTTTTTTCTGTTCCTTTTAGGCTTGTAATTACTTTGTTTCCAAGCGCCGGGCGGTCGCTTCTTAATCCTGTCGGGTTGCCGGCATATTTCGGTTTTGGCATCTTCGTCACATTGCAATTAAAAACGCACAGCAGGTGTGCTCTGCAAAGTCCTTTGAACTTGTGCTATAAAATGTGAATGTGTCACTTGCAAGGATTCCACAACCGGATGACGACGGCCGGGATGGCTCCGGAATGGACCAACGGAGGTATGGGTAGACAAGCGACATTTGACGCCTGCCTGACTCCTGTGATTTTGGATGCTATCCAAGTGCCAAGCAATTATCACGTCATTATCATAAGGAAGCCCAGGAACAGTTCGTGAATGTTTTGATTTTTTGCCCGGAATATTTACAATTTATGAGAATGATGTAAGGCTGATTGATGTCAGTATGCCGAGGGGGAGTTTTAAAATTTCATTAGTCATCTAACATTTTCTTTAGCAAATATTGTGGAACTGTGATGTTAAGCATGTATTGTTTGTAACTTCGATATCTGTTAAGGCTTACTGCATAGAGTAGTCTTCCTTACTGAACACTTTTATACAGGGAATCGGAAAAAAAATAAGTTTTACACATATTACACCCTGTCAATTTTCGACTGACCCCTCTGGCAGCCTTATACCTTTTGACATAGATGCCAGATCGTTTATTAGTATACCGCGTTTGCCAGATTCTGTAAAAACTCTCTCTTTAACTGTAATAACTGCTTCTTTAGTTTATTTAATAATTTATTTATAATCTTAAAAACTAACTTGCAAAGTTAGTAGTAGCACTGGCTACTGAGGCCTTTAGCTTGGATTAAATCATATAATATTTGTTCATTGCAAAACTCTCTGAAATACATTTAGTATATCGTCTCACCACAACAGCAATAGCCCTCGGATAAGACACTACCAAGTCATCTATCTACTTTTATTTTTTTTTATATTTTCAACAAAGATTATCATTTCATTTGGTTTTGTCCTTTTAAATAGCTCGAGCCCTCAGGCCTAATGAACTCCGGTCCGGCTAGTTTTCGTCGAAATGCTGGCATGTCAACGTGAAGGTTTCCGCATGCTTCGACTCCTCCTCTATTATCTACCGTCGGGCTTCCGTTGACAGACAACCCTTATTGTGAGCGGGCGATAACATCTTCCGACAACATGTCACATGCCACGTGCTGGAAAATTATTATGAATAATTTCCGTAACTTCTGTTCGTTTCTGTTCTGTGCTGCCAAATCGCAGCTTGCAGTGAAAAAGTGACATGACCATGCCCGGCATTTGCTTGCCGCCCACTTTTAGAGCAGTTCGCTATGCCGCGTGCCCGAAGTGTGGGGCGTGCCGTCAGATACAACTTCCGACATCCGCGACAGATGTTTTTGTGCGGGAATGTGCAAAGGCGGCTCTACTCTCAACACCCCTCGCTGCGCTGATCTCTACCTTGGTTTTTGGTCTTGTCTCTGATTTTGGGAGTTGCGCCCGGTTGCAAAACAATTGGCAGGATAATTTCTCGACGCGGATGTCTCCGCCAGCAGTTCGTGAATTGTATTTGAATTGTGAATATGAATGTACTCGATAATCATGTACGGGCCAAAAGGTGTTCAGCGAGTTTTTCTCGTTCCAGTTGTCGTTGTAATTGTTGTTGTTGTTGCTGCTGTTGTGCGTGTCACATGGCATCTCGTTTGTAATATTTTTGTTGGCAAGGTGTGACGCAGTTGCCAAACATCAAACAGACATAATCCAAAATTGATTCGCCCCCTCACCCAACCGCTGCAAATCGTGCGTCATTTGAATGGAATCAAGCAGACAAAATTCGATACGCCCCAAGTGATCTATATGCCTGTCACATGAGCTGTACAAAAGGTGCAATTGCAGGCGCGAATAGATAGAGAGAGAGATAGAGAAATAAAGAGATAGAGATAGAGACACTTATAGTATAAAATCTGTATATATTCTGGGAATCATAATATATTATTATATACAATATAACACAGGTTATTTACAGTTACTTTTCAGAATTTTAAATTAGCCATATCACATCAGGATTTTGAAATGTTGAACTGACTTTTTAACAGCGCAAAGGTTTTCTTTAAAATTATTTATTTTAAGACTATAGCAGTATCTAAAAATTAATATACATCTCTATCTGTGTAGCTTAAAATACAGCTGCTGAACAGTTCCCTGCATCTCTTGGTCGCTCTAGTTGGTGAGTATAAACCCTACTGAATTACACAAGTTTATTTATTTATTTTTTATTTTTCAATTCTATATTAAATGTTAAACTGCCTCAAGTAAAAATCTTTTTCGCATTGTTTAGATCTCTAAAGTACAAATTAAATTAAATCATTAAAAATAAGTCTATGCAGATTAAGTCTAATTGCGTTTATGATTAAATACCATATTAGATTGCTAATCTCAGATTTATTTAAAAACAAGAAATAAATATTTTTAAACATTTTTGAATATGTTTTTCCAAACATTTGCATTTTGAATTTTTAATTTGTAGAATATTTTGAATATATACCAACAGACAAAAAGATTCAATTAATTTTTTGACATGAATCAACATGACAAAATCGATGCCTAGATAAGCCCTGTAGAAGATACGCATTTGATATATCAAATCATATCATATAACATTTCTGTTTTATATTTTCCTTCTTTTTCTTTAGATTATGTAAATGCTATATAATTTACAAAATATGGCAAACATGCGGCCAAACAAAGGGCGGCAATTACATGAAAATCTCAATTCAATTGAGAGGCTGCGAATGGAGACGCGGCTGTCAATAAATTGAGAATCAACCACCGTTAAATATGAATACAAACAGCATCAGGCTCAGCCGCCATTTCTGATCGACAGCTGTCACGAATGACAATTGGATTGCCAAGTTCTGGATTGCCCTGGTTCTGGCTCTGGCCGGGCTCTGACTCCGGTCTCTGGTCTCTGGCCTCTGCCCTCCGTCTGCATCAAAATCGTATAAAATATGCAATAAAAATATGAGACCGCAGAATTCTTATTTATAGAATACGTAAAATGCACGAGGTCATCAAAATCAGAGAAAACAACAATAATAACAACAGCAACAACAACAACGAAAACGACAACGAAAGCGATATGAAAATTGAAACAATGGCAATGGCTCTACTCGATCCGGGAGTGGGTTTCATTGCGGGACTGGAGGACACTTGAGTAAAACGCAGAAACGTGGTTGCGTTTTTCGTGACTTGTGGGCGAGAGTGCGGCAGGGGAAATGTAAAATTGAGTATATTCAATATAAATGAGCTACACACTTTAGTAATTGAGGTATACAAATATATTTGTGGAATAAAATGTGTGCAATATAAATTAAATATAAATGTAATAGATATGCCTTAGCTAATAAGATTTTACTTTTTTTAGGATTTTCAATCTGGAGTATCTTGTCTGAATTTCAAACCTACCTGCAGGATACCCTGGCTATCTTGTCTTCGAGCAGTCATATGTTTGGACTACGAATAGGAATGGGAATATAAGTTAACTTCCATATTTAAATATATGTATATATATTTCTTTACTTTACCAGCCCAGCTGTAGGGCATTTCGCCAGTCAGTGTGAGCCCAAATAAAATAAGTCTGTTATAAATAAATGTTTGCCATAAAGAAAGGCAAAGCTTTAAATGCAATTATGGTTCATATGCAGCTCTTACAAAACGCCAATGATATGAGCTGAGTGTCTTTTGTTGTGGCTTAAATATACACACACATATATGCACACACACCCATCCACCCATCACACTCGAACCACTCTGTTGCGAGCCAAAAAAATGAGGAAAAAAGCTGCACGAAGCTTCCTCCATTTGTTGCACGTCGCTCGGGTGGTTCATAAGTAGATGAATATGAGCACATAACATTTTATATGCCTTGTAAGCGAATATATGTGTATATGTGTATATAGAATATTTATATATAGAATATATGTATGTATATGATATATAAATGGCATATGCATCGGCACCACAATCGCATCATTTTGAGCAATTAAGTATGTGTATTATCCCTGTCAGAGGGCCTTGAAACACACACACACACACACACACATATCAAAACAGACGCTTGCGGGGTGCCGCCCCTACCCCTGTCGTTCACTGGAGGTCCTGCCACCGGAAGTACATTGAATATGAGCCTGTGTGTGTGTGAGAGTGTGTGTGTGTGTGTATGCTTTTATGCGCAAATTGTGCATTTATGTCGACAATGCGCGTGACGACGATTCAACTTGAGGCTCGACGAGGCTCACCTTTGTCCCTGCCTCTGCTACTGATTCTGCTCCTGCTCCTGCTTCGACTCCTGCTTCTGACCCAGCATCAGCTGCAGTTCAACAACAACGATAGAGTGAGATTTTGACAGAGGGAATGTGAGATAGAGAGAGAGAGTTAGAGTGAGAGTGGGGGTTTCTGATCTGCTGTAGCTTTCTAGCACTTCTTTAACTAGTTCATTCTCTTTGTATTATTGCCATGCCCACTTTTACTTTCTGCCATTGTGAACGGCTCGCAGGAGGTGGACGGCTGTCAAATAAGTTAATCGAACAAACAGTGAGTCAGTTACTCCCACAAGCTTAGCAGAGGCAGCGGCTGAGAAGTGCAGACTCCTAAGGCATAGGAATTACGCTGTAATACTATTTATAATACTATACTATACTATTTATAATACAGAAGTATCCGGGCTTCAAGGGATCGTCGTTATACCCGGAAGACGCTATAACTGTACGAGTTTACTCATATAAGTTTGTCTGGGGAAAAGAATTTTCGACGCAATAACCGTACAGACGCTATAAGCGGAGTCGTTATAGCCGGATTCTACTGACATTTAAAATTATTATAAATATATACTTTATAAATATATTTCTTTATTTTGTAATTTAATATATTTTAATTTAATATATTTTATATTTATTAGGTCACACACATACACAGTTACTGTAATATTAGAGTAGTATAGGTTAATAATAATCTAGATTCATTTTCCACATAAAATTTGATTCTTTCATATAAGAAATAATCCAGCTGACGATATTATTGACATCTTCGACATCTTTCAACAACAAGATAAGTAAAATCAACTTCAGCCTCCCATATGGACTGTCAAATGCAAGCGAAACTAGAAACCTTGCCACGCCCAACTAGCCTCAACTCTCAGCCATGTGTCAGCTCGTGGCCAATTTAAAATTCAATTTAAATTCAATTGATTTGAGATCTGGAAAATGATTTAACAGTAGTCAAAAATACGAATAACGAAGGACGCAAGACTCAAATGCTCAATGTAAACACACACACACACTGAAGCGCAGCGGGGAAGCCCCATTAAGAGCTTTTTGAGTCTTTGACTCGGACCTGCGCTTTGTGGTTGCCAATGGGAAGGCGTTGAAAGGCAACAGCAAAAAGCAAATCTAATTACAAAAGAACATTTCCAAACGTAACCCGGAGAAAATGCAGAAGTGAAAATGTGATAATTGAAATGGGGCTTCCAAGTTTCGGACAGAGTTGCCTGCCATAAGAAAAACAATAAATTATGCACACAGCACATAAAAGACACAACCTGCCAGGCGGGCAACCTGGGCACATGCCGCACCACTACCACTGCCACTGCCACTACCAACACCACTCCCACCCATCCACCGTCCTAACAACAGGCCACAAATCTAGAACGGGGGTTTGGCCGGCAAGCAACAACACTAATTGCCTGGCGGGCAAGCGGAAGGCGGCTCCTGCAACAATGCGAAGCAATCCAACAAACAACAGTGGCAACAACAGCTTGTTTTTGTTTTCACAGCGACGACGTTGCTCTCAATGAAGGCCCGAAGCCGTAGGACACATGAGCACATCCCCCGAAATTGTTGAAGGAAAACGGAAAAACGTTTACTACTCCTTCACGTTCCGGCAATCTCATAAATAATAACAAAATTTCATTAAGACAAATTATTGTCTATCAATATGTTGCCAGCGTAACGCCACCCCCAACTGACCCACCAGCTCAATACACTAGCCAAAAGGCTGCTCGTTATGCTTACAGTTTATTGGCCAAATCACATTTAGGATAATGTTTGTCTATTAGCGTATCGATATTTAATTGAATATTCTATTAATCTTATCTATAGCATATATTCTATATAATATATAATGCATATAACACATACCATATAATATATAGTTATGCTATGATGTTTATAGTTAAATTGTAATAGAACAATTAATTGACTATTCGAATTCTGATCGTAAAATTGATTATAGACTGGTCTTGCGCTCAATTCGTATACTCGCTATTCACTACTCGCTATAAGTTACTCCTTCTATCAAATTTAATTAACGTATTTTATTTGAGTAACTGCTTATCTACCAGCATTTTACCGTCGTAGCTCATCTATGCTTGTCAAGCGCTCAATAAAGATACACGTTACTAACTACTCGTTACTGATTACTCGCCACGATTTTGTTAGGTTGTATATGAGCATTTAATTAATTAATCATATATATGTTACTATCATATACTTATAGACTGGGCAACTCCTCCACTACTTGTTGCTAATTATCTGGAATTTTCGATAGGTAACTCGCTGCTTTTATGAATACGAGCGTTGCGTGTCTGTTGCCCCTTATTCTCCTTCTCCATAGCTTGGTATTTGTCTCTCAGTACTTAGTTTTTGCTACTTTCCAACTGCCCCCTGAGTACGTACTCATACAATATTTAAATCACCTGACTCATTTCATACCATTTACTTATTATTTACTCCTTTACGTTTCAATGCAGCTATTTTACTGATATTAATATATGTATATATTATACTATTCTTTGTTTCTATCTACTCGTTACTTCTTACTCGATACTCATTTATTCATTCAGTTATTTACTGCTCTCAGCTTATTACACTTATTATTTATGTTCATTATTTTTCATTTTTTTTATCATCAATCGCTTCATATTATGATGCACTGCGCCTGATGCTCGTTTCATTCCATCCGTTACATCTTTCTCTTTAAGTGCTATAAGTCGTATGCTACTCGTTACTATACACTCACTCACTTTACACTCGTTACTTTTCAGTCAAGTCTGCTCCTTCCTCCTCTTGATGCTCTCAACATATGGTTATTCTTAACTTTCCCACAATCTCATAGTTAAAAGCCATTTGAACATATTCATATTTAGATGCTATGCTGATTTGCTGGCCTACCCGTTAGTTAATGCTGTCCACTCGCTCCACACGCTGCTCATTTGCTGTCCCCCAACTGCTGGCAGTGCCCTTCCACTGGTCGTATTTGTGCTTGTGTGTTTATGTAATAATATTTGCGGCTCATAATTGCATAAATTTTTAAATTGAACATTTTGCGCGCACCCTCGCCCTCGCCCTCGCCTGTTTGACCGGAGAGCAGACGCCCAACTGAAGCTGGAAACCAAAACCGAAACGGAAACCAACCCGGTTCATTGTGTTGGCTGCTTTGGAATGGTTAGGTTTTGGTTTTAGCTTAAATACGTTTGAAATGAAATTAAACATGCCCGCGGTACCCAACAGCAAATTGAATTACGGCTCACTCGCGCCCCTCTACTCACTCTTTGTCACGACCTCTCTCTCTCTCTCTCTGTCTTTCCCTTTGTATACATAAGTCACGTGCTTGTTTCGAAACTCTCAAGAGGCCTGTGAATTTCAGTTTGAGATAATCATCCTCGTCCACAGAATGGTGCGCCTCGTGCTCACTCGAGGGTAGCTCTTGGAGGCTCGCTCATGAGAGTTCCCAATCTTTATCTAGTCACAGATTTTTCCAAAACATTTTCCCAACTCAACTCAGCTCGGCTTGCTCAACCGCAGCTACCACTTGACTTCTTCCTAATTGTTATGAGCATACATAAATCCATATATACATATATACAAATTTATATAGATTTTCCCCAAATTGAGTCTGTCACATAGATGCGACGGCGATTCGATGCGATGCGACGCTTGGCCTCGTTTGGAGGTGCATCCAATGCGAGTAAATCGAAAAGACTTCAACGCGTTCCACTAGAAATCGAGTGTGAAATTTGATAAGTGGCTGAGCTGTCTGAAGATTACCGCACAGCTGGCCACAGGAACTGCACTGCTCTGCGGCGGATATTTGGAAATTGGAAAAACGATTTGAATTATGAATTACGCGCGCCGTTTTATGTACGTTTTATGACAGACTATTAAGATTTGTTTTGCCCGCAGTGACATAAAAAGGATCGTAAGTTTCGAATTCAGTCGACGTCTATATACAATATTTTGCTGCCTCAATTCAATTCTCAAGAGTCTGACAGTCTTAATGATGTTGTAGTTGGTTTTTCCATTGTATTTGGATTGGTTTGCGCTGGGAAAGTGTTTTCATTTAGATGTAAATCATAGATATAGATAAAGTAATACTTACTCTTTATTTAACTCACTCACGAAACTGGAATGAGTATATCGGTTGCGTACAATCAAAGGAGATATTAAAGCTAGAGACTTGAAATTTGGAATACTTACTCATGTGCCTTGCTTTGAATTTTAAAATTTCTCGCCTAAATTGATTAGACTTACAATTAATTTATGCTGATTCCTATATATATTTAAGGATCTTTTCCTGTGTGAAATCTCAAATTTTTATTTAGAGCTCGAGCTTTAATGATTCAATCATTTGAGATTTTGATATAAAGGCAGCCGCAGCTAAGCTTTAATTTCTTCTTATATACATCACTTACATTGCTTACCAATTTAACATTCTTCCCCCTCCAAGTTTTGTCCCAAACCTTATCAAACATCCAATTACTCTATCATATACCCAGTCAAAGGCAAGTTAAGCACTGTTTGGCCTAATGCTTGGGGCTTTGAGCTCTTTCCATGGTCAGCTCCATTTATTATAACTATCACATGCAATGCTCATAAGCCCGGACTCTGGCCCTCTCCTAGCTGCGCCCCCCTTTACACCCCCTTAAGAAATGTACTGTTTCATGCATTTGTCAGGGCTGGGCTAGGAGGACTTCTTGTCTCACGCTCAGGCACAAAATCGCTTAAGGAGCTGCTGGTCAGTAACTTAGTATTTTATGTGTATGTATAAAGATTATATGGTCACACACACACGCATACACACGCATGGCACTAAAGACACTAAGCACGACAAAAAGACATTAAACACGACAACGAAATAAAAAAATATAAGAGAAACAAAACATTGAAATTCCTTATCAGCATTTCCGCTTTTCGTGACCAATGTCTCGACTCTGCGCACGTGCCCCAGTGTGTGCGTGTGTGCGTGTGTGTGTGTGTGTGTGTGTGATTGTGTGTGGAAAGGAGTATCAGTTTCGCACACACTCACGCACACACACACACACACCTACACACACTCTCTTGGTCCGTGTGGTCATGCAAAGGTTATAGAAATGAAAAAGCCAAGTGGCTTAGGCCAACTTTGTGTGCGCGCACCTGTCATTGGCTTTTCGGTGGTTTCAGTGGTTGACGCCACAAAAAGACACGCCACAAAAGTCAAGTCAAGCAGCCCCGTCCACTGCGCGGTGGGTGGGGCAGTCCGCCTATCCTGGCTATCCTACATTATTCATAAATGCAAATCGCCCTGCACTCTCGTTGTGTGTAATAAATTCTGAAGGCTGAAAAAGCATTTCAGCATTCTTTTTGCCTGAGAACTTACATAGGATAGGGTATTTTGTTAGCTAGCCATGTCTATAGATTTCGGATTGGATTCTATAGAGAAGACTTTATATCGGAAACTACTTACGTAGTTTCTAGAGTCTACAAATTCTAGAATGTAGGTATTCCAAAATTTAGACTAATTTAAAATTAAATCAATGGTATCGATAAGTATGGTATCTATAAGTATGGATTTTGCGATCTAAAAGATTTACAAGAGCTAAAGTCCTCCAGTTTGTTACTCTAGTTTACGTTCACAACTCACTTCGTTCGAGTATATCCAAGCACTTTCTTCTTCTCTAAGCGATATCTTCAGGTCGAGCACTTCCCAGTTGGCCACACATTCTTGGTTTTGGCCGCTTGGCAAGTCTTTGGACATGTTTAACACTCAATCTGTGCGGCAACTCCCAGGCCGAGGGCAGGCATATGCCGCATTACCTCCGAAACAAATTAAATCGTTTCGCATTCGACTCGAAGCCAGCAAACAGCTCGGGCATAACCAGCAGCGGGAGTAGCAGCAGCAGCAGCAGCAGCAGTAGCAGCAGGAGTAGCAGCATTTGTAAGGAGCAACTGCAAAGGACTATTACCACACACACATGCTCGACGCTCGTTAGGGGCGGTCGATGGTTGGCCGATGTGCGTGGCATGTGGTGGGCGTTGCCACACACTCACTCACACACGGGCATATTCAATTGTGCTCGTAATCTATGGAAACCACAAACTCAGACACACAACTACACAAACTCTGCTCTCTTTTATCTGCGAGCATACATATGTCTTGGGAAATGTTTGCACACCCTGTAGTATAAGAAATTATAGAATGAGAACTCCGACTGCTACAATTTTGAGTTGACTTAGTTGGTATTCAAGTAAATATTAGGGATATTAATATATTTAATTAGGAATACGAATGAAAAACTTAAAGTCAAGCAAGGCAAGTAATATGGTATAGTATATCATTATAATAGTATTTAAAATTTAATAAATAAAATTATTTAGTATTCGAGGTTGATCAAAACATTGTCTTTACAAAATACATCATGAGCTGATCAAAATTGAACTTTCAATAACTTAAAACTTAATTCTTATATTACAAATATTTGTAGTGTCTGATGCTCTAATTGTTCTTTCTGTCTAACACTACCCACATATATAGCGAAAAAATCTGTTTAGGGTCGGTCTGCTACTTATTGAATAAAATACAGTAATCTGGATTGTCTTTGTGGCGAGTGCTGTCCGAAAGATCAGGAATTAGATCAAGTTCAAGGGTTCTCACAGTTGTTGCAATGGGTATTTCGGAATCAAGTATTCCATACGCATGTGACGTCTTAGCTGGCACTCCGCAAACTCTCTCCAATTGACAAATTCTTTCGTATGACACTCCTCGGATCGGCCCTGTAAATAAATCTTTCGCCGAAGATCAGTCCAGATTGGCCTATGTTGGAGCAGAGCGCGCTTTTTGGGCATTACATAGCTCATCACTTTGGGAAAGTTATAAATTGTTGACCTGCCTACACACGCGGTCCCCAAATTTCCTCTGTATACAACGGATAATGTGGATGATAACATTATTAATAATATAATAATATTTATAATGTGGATGATAATATTTATTTAAATATATAAATATTTGATATGAGATTAGTCCGAAATTATTAACAAAATTGTCAGAAGTGTTTGAAAACTTACAGAAAAAATTGTAAGGTATACCCAACTGCACATTTGAAATTTCGCCTGTAGCCTGTAGCTTGTGTGGTTTACGAGATCGCTGCGTTCATACGGACGGACAGATAGACGGACAGACGCACGGAGAGGTGGATGGACGGATGGATAGACGGACAGACGGATAGACGGACGGATAGATGGACGGAGAGAGAAAGCTAAATCGATTCACTGTCGTCATCAATAGTATAGCGACCTCCTGCTTGTTAAGGACATTTCCGCAAGTATCCCACAAAAAATATATATATATATATTATACAGTCAAGAGCTTTGATTCGTTGATCGTCAATGCTTACAAGGGATAATAGGATTTAACTGCCTCTGAGTCGACCAAAATCCGTGGTAGAGTAACTGCTCCATGTATCCTAAAGCGCGTATCCTGCCAAACATTGCCAAGGGTAAAGCCCCAAATGTGATAAACCCAGTTGCCTTTATAGTTCCTTTTGAAACTCGGCAATGATAAGCTGAACTTGTTTCGTTCTTCGGTGGTAGATTCGGTCTGCTTGCGTGCTCCTCTTGATACGATCTTGGTAGCATTGTTACTATCATCCAGAAGCCGCATAAGCTTTGTAGATAGCCTGGATTGCTCTTTTGCCTTTTGACCAAATATATGCATTCCATTCGACTTATTCTTGTCAATTAAACGAAGTTCGGGTTTCCCGGTGATCTTGTGAGCAGGGATTCCTCGCGTTGCTACATTCAAATTCGCAGAAAGTGTTGCCTGCAAGAGCTGATTGAATTAACAATACCAACGCAAGTCGACTGAGACTTACATTCATGTGGCAAGCGATAATTGCCAGTATAAATATACCAAAATTTCCATTAGGCATTACAAACATATATGTAAATGTAAACAAAATTGTACAAAAAATTTATATACCTTACTCAACGATCGCTACAAAATCGCAATAAAACCTTTAACAGCATTTAAAAAGCACTCTTCGTTTTCAATTTCAATTGAAAGCACAGTATGTGAACTTGGGGAATACTCAAACTGTGAGGAGTTTGCGTAATCTATCTCTCGCTCGATTGACAAGGTAAAAAGTCTTTGAATCGTTAATTGAGTTTATCAAAACTTACTGATTAATGAGAACTTGATCAATAATTTAACCATTCCCAGAGTCTCGACATATATACACAGATCAAATGATGCTCAATGACTCAATGACAGCTATGGCTACTCAAACGGGCATATATGACATATACATATGTATATTTGGCTGGATCAACATTATATTCTATAATTTGTATTCTGGACAGTACTTAGCACATATGTATACTACATTAAGGCATAGCATGAAATACGGGCGAAGACGGAGGTAAAAGTTGCAATCCATTTAGACTCTATGCACACACTGACCGACCGATCTGACTTGAGATGTTCTGGCTGCATGGTATTAGAATCCGCTGCCCATTTGGTGCATTGGATACATTGGAATAATGGAATCCAGGCGCATATTACGTCTGATTGCGCACTCCTGATACTCCCGCCATGTTTTGAACTTGGCTACGTCGTGGCACTCCTCGGAATTGCCCGACTTATAGATGTGCATGCGCAGCTCGTTCCAAATGGGTCGACTTTTGATTGGGTAACTATAGACCTTACGCACCAGCCAATTCCTGACAATGGGCACATTATATACTGTCGATGCGCTTGCACAGACCGTGGAGAGGGGGCCACTGTTGAGGGAAGAGAGAATTGTTTGAGAAAAAAATACAAAAATAATAAAATTATATTATATATACATAGTTAGAATAATAAAAATAACAAAAATGGATTTTTATCTTGAAAATATCGGATCATAAATTCTACAAATAAACAGGAATGGATTCTCTTTCCCCCATATATTTAATTAACGCAAGCACTTACTCTGGATAATAATTTTTCTGGGCATTGGAGTCGATTTTGTTAGCCTGGATGGTCTGTCCGACGACGAAGCGAGTGTCTTGGCCAATTATTCCATAGGTAACGCCCCACTGGTTGTACACCCAGTTGCCCTTGCTATCTTTGATGAATCGTGGAAGTCCGTTCCGAGAAATTTTAGCACCAGGAGGGACGGCATTACCCCCACCGGCGGCAGCACCTCCTGCATTAGCATTTGTAGGACCTTCTCCACCAGCACCAGCACCAGCACCACCTCCAGCACCAGCACCAGCACCACCTCCAGCACCAGCACCAGCACCAGCACCACCACCATCACCACCTCCAGCACCAGCACCACCTCCAGCACCTCCAGCAGCATCACCACCTCCAGCACCTCCAGCAGTATCACCATCATCTTGTCTCTCGATACCATCCCGATTGAGTTTACTTTCACTAAATCCCAGGACCCCACCGCCGGCACCGCCTTGACTTGGTTTAACGCCTGTACCAGGACTGGTAGTCGGACCCTGAGCTATGCTCTCCGTTGTTAAGCTCACCTTTGGGGTCTGTGTTCCGACTTTCACCTTACTGACGGTGTCATTCGTGTGCGGCGCATGGCCTTGGTTTTTATTCCCAAATAAACTCATAACAGTCTTATCGGCCGATTTCTTTTCGGCAACCAAAACTTTTGGTGCCCTATCGCCTCGTGGAAGAGCTGCAGAACAGTGTAGCTGTGCGCCGATCAGGCATCCGACAGCCAAAACAAAAACAAAATTTGGCTTCAACATTTTGGATGCGAAATAAACTAGAAATTTGTGTTTGCTCAAACAGATTCACGCATGAAATGAATTTCTCTTTGATTTGGAAAATAGGAATCGGGTGCGAACTCATAGAGTTCGTTTTCAAATATAATCTGTTTAGAAAATAGCTACGAATAGTTGTGCCACGGCAACATACGTAATGCCTACTTTGAAAATATATGAGCGAATCACTTTCGTTCACCTAGCTGCATTTTCGCGAATAGCAACCTTGAATAACTTCGAATGGACTCATAATTAATATGCAGAAACTGTAACGTGTAAAAATCATTAAATTATATGGAAGTGCCAAGAGGAAAGGTACGAGAAAAACAAGTAAGAAAGCTATAGTCGAGACTGCTCGACTACGGATCCCCTGAACCCTTGGAGCAATAGCTATTTCAATCATTTTTCGCGTCTTTCAGCTTACACAAGAAACACGCACACACACACACGCACGCACGCACACACAGGCATACACACACAAACGCATACACACACACACATATACACAAACACATACACATACATACACACACATACACAAACACATACGCACACAAGCACCCACGCATAAACACGCATGGGCTGCAGTGTGCGCTTACTATGAGAACTTAATTGTTTAATAACTTTTTTTGTGGACATACGATCTTCATGAAACTTTCAGATTATGATTACATGTATTTGCCAAATCACAAGTCTCTAGTATTTGAAATACGCTTTTTACAAATATGGGGGTGGGGGTAAATTTTAACAAAAACCGAAATTGCATAAAATGCATATAAGCATTCATTAAAAATTTGGAGACTCTAGCAAAAAAGGTGTAGGAGATATAATTTTATAACTGGTTTTCGATAAGGTTTTTTATCGATAAAAATGATCGGCATGAGTTATCGATTTTTAATGATAAATTTGATATCCGCGCTGTAATTACGGACATTTAAAAAAAAAATTAAAGTCTCTAGCTCTTATATTTTCTGAAATCGACGCGTTCATACATACGGCCGGACGGACGGACGGACAGACAGACGGACAGGGCCAAATCGACTCAGCTCGTCGCCCTGATCATGAATATATATACTTTGTGGGGTCTGCCACGCCTCCTTCTGCCTGTTACATACTTTTAACAAAACCATTATACCCTGATTTCCCATTTTCAATGGGTTCAGGGTATAAAAATAGACATTTTGTCTAAAGGTTTTTTTTTAGAACTTTCTATATATCAAAGTTCATAGTTCAACTTTGATGTATGAACTTCATTACAGCTAACAAATTTAAAAGTTTCCAACGCTACACAGGGTATCTGCTGGCTGGTCAATTAATTTAGGCACACTTTACTTGTTTACTTGTCCGTTAATTGCTGTAAGCTAATTAGATTGTCAAGAATGAAAATTTGACGCTACGCTGGCTAGTGGAGGAGCTGCCGAATCTCAGCTGGTAGCACATTTTGCAAATGTCCTTTTTAGCCATTGTTTGAGGATATTTTTGTGCGCGCTTTGCCAACCAGAAGTAATACAGATTTTTGCTCAGCCAATTTGACGGGGACTTGACTAAAAACACGACCAACTGGAGAGTACGTGGCTAAGGTCTATCATGGAATGTTACTGGCTGGGCGTGAGCGTGGGCGTGGCTGGCAGAAAACCCACTTAAAGCAGCCACCGAATGCGACTAAAATGCGTGCAAATGCGCTGGCCCCGTCGATGCATACAATTCAAATTACAAGCATAATGAAATACTTTATTTCACATACAATTTCAGTTTTAATTTAAATACCCTGTATATGGGCGCAGTGCAGCCAATTGGGATATTAGCTGCAGACATAGCCAAAGTGACGTCGATAGACTTATTATGTGTTTTTATTGAGGTGCAAAATATTTACAATTTTTTCAAAATCGGTATCAGCTTGCGATCCAGTTGTTGACTCCTTCATCAACTTCCTTTCCTATATTCAATGAAAATTTATTGAGTTTTTTGCACTTTGGGATTCAGGACCCTTTGAAATATATTGGAGATATAGACAATGCTTTATAGTTGTGTTCAGCTTGCGGAAAAATCTATTCTGCTCCTCTTCTCTGTTTCTCTCTTACCCTTTCACTCATATACTGAACCGTCTTCGTAGACTATATAGACGAGAAAAATATCTTCTGCGTGTCTAATTCGTTTATTGATATCTCATCCACACACATTCTCTATCTGGGTGTTCTTGCTGCATAAGTCTTATAGCTCAGTATACCTAAGAAAAAATGTTCTCGAATTCTCACTTTTTCCCTCTCTCTGCCCATTCTCTCTTTTTCACTCCCTCATTCCTCACTCTCTCCCTCACTCCTTCCTCTCTCTCTCTCTCTCTCTCTGTCTCTCTCTCTCTCTTTATCCTTGTCTGTAGTCATATATATATTATTTTACAGGGTATCTAAATACTATTACGCTCTATAAACATATTCCTGCTGTTGTTATTGCTGCCGCAATTTCGACTTCGTATGGCAAAATGGCAGTTTACGCTTCTTTGGCATTTTGTGGCAATGCAAACACGCCCCCAGAGGTGCGCCCCAGCAGCAGCATGCAGCTAACCACTACCCATTACCCATTACTCATTGCGCATTGCCCATTACATTAGCCAGTTGCAGCTTCACCTGCCCAGGCATCGAGTGGCATACTCGAGCATGTCTTTACATCTTTTTACGCTTGGCTATAGCTCAAAGTGCTTAACTGGCTAAAGAGATGGGGCGGGTGGGGGAGTAGAAGCGGGAGGCAGGTGGGAGTGAGGCCTGTGAGGGGCAGACAGCATAAGTTGGCTACAAAATGGCAGCAACCCCCAAGACCCCTACCCCCCTGAATTATATGGCATGGAATTGTGCAGTGAGTATATATATAAATATGTATATATATATATCTATATGACTGTATGTGGTATATAGGTTGATGATAAATGCTGAAAATTCAATTATGCTGGATGTATGTTGAGGCGATAAGGGCTCGTTTCTAAAGAAGGTCTGACATGGTCAGATAGCTGGATGAACGGGGGAGCCCACATTGTATGCATGATCTCGAGTATCTTTGTTTGTATTTTTAAACATTTATCTGGCTGGCAACAATAACAACAACAACAACAACAACAAAAGCAATAAGAAGAAGAACGACAACAATTGAACTTGGTTCTGTTTGCTCAGCATAACAGCAATTGATCAAATGCTTTAGACTAGAGCTGGCTGTGACTCGTGCTTTCTTTGCGTGACACGAGTCAAAACTGTTTTCGAAATAATATAGATGAGTTTCTTTATATATAAAAAAATATTGTTGTCAAGACATAACTAAGGGACTGAACATATATGTATATATTATTTTCTAAATTTAGGTCATTTGTAATGAAATAATCTTTATGATACAAATACTTTCAGGTTATGCGTGCTGGGGAAAATGGTCAAATTCTGCTGCATTTAACATGACAATGCAGGCGAGGATGCAACGCGGAACTGGGAGGAACCTAGTATAAACCAGAGAACAACCTGGGAGGAACTTGGGAGGAACCTGTAAGGAACCTGGGAGCAACTTGGAAGGATCCTGGGAGGAATTAGGGAGGAACCTGGGAGAAGCTGTAAATGAAATCAAAGTAAAGAGTCCCGTAGGGCCCAATAAAGCTGCCAGAAACGATAAAAATCTCGATATATGTATGTATAAAAATCTAGATATATGCGTTGATGTTAGTCTAAAGCAGCAGTAAGCCCTACAAAAATATCTGGTAATCTAAAATTTTCTCTAGAATTGTACAACACGCGCTCATCGCTAGTTTGGCGTCGCCCTTTGTGTTCTTCACTGAGTTGATCTTGCCTTGGAATCTGTATCTGTTCGCTGTGGCCGTGGATTGTCTGAAAATCGATCTGCAGACATGGCAAGCGCCAAAATACGCAAAAGTCACGTAGTCAGCAAATGGCCACAGACAAGAAAGAGGGCTCCCATAAACCATCTGGGCTGGCAATATAGACAACGCTAATGAGTCCGCGCGATTTATGCAAATATCGGTACAACTGATCGCGCTCGAACTGAGCTGAACCCGTAACAGGAAAAAAAAAAAAAAAAAAAAAAAAACTAATAATAAAAATAATAAATAAAGAACAATAGTAATAACAAGTAGAAACATAGTAGTCGTAGCTGCTGGGTGTTCACTGTACCTGGATGTAGTCCGGTGAGCAATTAAAGTGTCACAAGTTCGGGACATGCAATATTTCATGACGCAATGCCCAAGATTATGAATATAAATGCAAATTAGGCACAGCTCGAGTGGGCGCTTGAGCCGGCACTCGCCTGTCTCTTCTGGTGCGGGAGAGAGGGGGAGAGAGTGAGCGTGGGGGTGGGGTGGGCGTGGATGTAGGGAGCGTGACAATCATTAAAAGTCAAGTGAACGTAGTGGCTCCTTCGTCGCTTGAACAATCACTGAAAATGAAAATGACTAACGGTAACCACGATAGTCGACATCCGGGGCAAACGGTTCCATTCGGTGGCAAGCAGGTGCCCCCACGGTGGCTAACGGTGGTGGCACTCACAGTGGCATTGGCTGCCGCTGAAAGAAAATTACGCTCTTATCTTGCTTCCTGTCGTGACACAATTTTCTATCATAGCCAACTGAAGGACTTGTTGTAGTTGTTGCTGCTTTGTTGGAGTCGCCGGATCCGTGTGTTGTGGCCAAAGACATAAAGTTATTATTGCTTTTGCTGCTGGCCAAGAGTGCACGGATTCCGGCCAGCCATGATAAATGTGTCCAGCGCACGTTTTGGCCAACGTCATAATTTAGTCAACATTACATCATATATATATATATGTATATTATATTGGCCTAGAAAACTTGGCTAAGACCCTGGAAATCTTGCATAATTAGATAGACCAACCGCATGCAAGCTCAAAACCGATTTTTATATAGATTAGCGGGACACAAACGTATAATTCTATGAATATCATAAATACTAATTCGTTATTAAGTGTTTGCCACTGCGAAACAACAATTTCTGTTGGTTGTTGTTGCTGCTGTTACTACTGCCGTTGTAGTAGTAGTTGCTGTTGTTGTTGTTGTTGTAATGAGCAAGCCAGAATATCGAAGTGAAAATCTACCGTACGTGACAAATTGAAAAAAGCGCATCAGTGAAGCGAAGTTAACTAGTGAGACCTGTGTGGAATCAACCATAGAATATTGGACGACTTGGAACGATGTCGAACGACTTCGAGCAACGACAACAGTTTTGATGACTTCCTACGACAGCAGCAGCAGCAGCAGCAGCAGCAGCAGCAGCAGCAGCAGCAGCAGCAGCAGCAGCAGCAGCAGCAGCAGCAGCAGCAGCAGCAGCAGCAGCAGCAGCAGCACCAGCAGCAGCCAAGTCAGTCCAAAAGCAACAACAACATCGGCACGAACAACAACAAAAAAGCTACTGCTCGCTTTTTTACGAGTGTTCGTTAAAAACAGGCAACAAACAGCGCCCCGACCTTACCCTACCTTAACTTACCCCCCCACGCACACACGCCCGCTGCAGCCGAGTCTCTCAGACTACAGCGACGCGACGTCAATGTCCCATGCTCAGCGACGGCGACAACAGCTCTCGGTGCTGTAAGTAATAATACTATCTAGAC
Source organism: Drosophila mojavensis (assembly GCF_018153725.1). Classification (NCBI taxonomy): domain Eukaryota; kingdom Metazoa; phylum Arthropoda; class Insecta; order Diptera; family Drosophilidae; genus Drosophila; species Drosophila mojavensis. Next base: position 1,662,903 of record NW_025318872.1, read on the forward strand.
ACGTGAAATGAGTTATCAACGCAACGTGTAAAACTCTCGTTGGCACAGTGGCATCAAATGCATTTGCACTGCTCGAAAATGAGCAATTGCAAAGATCATTGCACAATACATTGCAGAGAAATACTGCACAAAATAATTTAGTTAATTTTAAGTTGAAAAATCTATGTTTTCCTTTTGGCATTATTCATATATCTATATAATATATATAATTGCATATAAGACGAAACATATTACACATATTTCAAAAATAAAAATAAAAAGTTAAAATTATTTGTAAGTTTATTATTTATTTATTTATTTTATTTTCATTTTTTTTTTTTTTTTTCAATTTATTATTACTCTTTTTCAATTGAGATTATTATTATCGAGATTAGCTGAATAAATGAGCAACATGAAACATCGAACCGCAATCTGAGAACCCCTCAGATTTCACATTATGCTGGATCATGTGTCATTGTTAGATAAAATAATATTATATGAAATTGTTTAATAATAGATTTATGATATTGTATGATATTGCCTGCATATGAACAATCATTTTATATTTTAGTATATATCTGAGAATTATTTATAAGTCTGTTGACCACTGTGCACTGTTAGCGATGCATAAGCAAACCTGACTAGAAGTTACCCCGGATTAAACGATAATATGAGATCTTAACTATTGCATTTCAGGTTATAATTTCTAACAATATTCTAAAACTTTCGGCATGCTTAAAGTTAACATTTTTAAGTTTAAGTCCATTCACTAACTGTAAATAGTGCATGTCCAGGCAATCGCTGTGTGGAGGGTAGGCAAAGGGCCTGATTACCATGACGCAGATCAGAAATATTCGTTGAGTGTTTGTCGTTACGTTAACGTTTACTGTTACTGTTTCTTCTCCCTTCTCCACATACATGCACATGCACATGCACATTCATACACACGTATGTGTGTATATATGTATTGACCAGAAGAATGGAACTGTCGTTCTGGTTGCCATTGTCACCCGACAATCCCAATTACCGTACACACAGATGCTGTGGTCGAGGCCAGCTATAGCCTCAACTCCAACTTCGACTCCGAGTCGAGACCCTGCCCTACCCCAGTCTCTGATTCGGTTTCTGCCTGGGCCACTGGCTCTTATGGCTCATAACTTTTCAGTTAATGAAGACATAAAACTCAGCATTGGAAGCTGCTGCGGCAGCTGCGTCCATAAAGCTGCGGCTCTGGGCAGAGAGAAGCTGCCGAAGCTTTTGTTCCCTTCTTGTTTGTTATTGCTGTTCTTCTCATCGCTGTTGCTGTTGTTGCCGTCGTTCCTGCTGCTGTTATTTGTTTGTTTGTTTGTTTTGGCAGTCACAAGTTAGTTGCAAGATGCTTGTATCTGGCTTTATGCCAAATCCACACATACATATTTCTGTATATTTATTTATATATAAATTTATGTGTTTATGTATACATCTCTATGTATCTGGCGAGTGATAAAACGTGCTAGAGAATGCGCATGTATATAGATAAATACATACTTACATACATATAAACATACAGAAGTCGTTGTATATGCATGCACGCACGCATATACAGTGAAACGCCATTTTGAAGCGCTGTCGCTGTCGCAGTCGCAGTCACTGACGACGGCGCTGCCACGGCTGTTGCTATCAGCGCACATCAATGGACCAACGACAGTGGCGACATTTTGGAGCACATTACGTTGGTCAAAGTGTGAGAGAGCGGTGCGGCATAGATGCGCGAACGGGATGGCCATAGTGAAGAGATAAGAGAGGAAGCGAGCGAGGGAGATAGATAGCGAGCGAGACAGAGAACGAGAGCGACAGAGAGAGAGCGCACGCTGGCAAAATGAGCAGCGACAGCAACAGCAACGATGGCAGAGCGTCGGCGTTTGCGGCGACACAGAGATAGAGAGATATGATAACGGCAGCGACTGCAGCAGAAGCAGCGGCAGCGGCAGCGACAGAGGGCACAGCAACGGCTACTGTCTATGCCACGCCTATATGCGCAGCAGCAGTGATTGTCGTTGCCGTCGGTAAAACAGAAGAAGTAGCGGTGCAGGATTTGATTAACTTGCGGCTAACCTAACCTCAATCAAGGACTCGTTCCGGTCGGCCGCAGGCATTGTCCTTGGCGAGGCCAAAGCTGGCGTCGTCGCTGCGCTGCCATTGCAACAGTTTGCCTCCACGTTTGGCCTCTTAACACACTTCATTAATCAAAAAACATGCCACTGGGGCCAAACGCAAAGCTGGCACTACAAATACGAATTCGCCGCGTCATGGCGAATTCAATACGAAGGCACACGCGCTCTCTCATCCAAAGCTCCACCTACCGAAGTAAAGCGCAGACGCACAAAGCAAACACGCAACGCACGGCCAGCGCATATGAGAGAGCGAGAGAGCTACAGAGAGAGCAGCAGAGCAGCTCGTGTATTAAATGGGAGCTACGGCTGCTAGCAGCGCTGCCGTCAGTCGATGACGATGACAAACGAATGACAGACACTCTCCTCGCTGTTTCTTGTTGTTGCTTCTGTTTTGGAGAGAGATAATGGGCAAGAGATAAGAGACGTCAGGTAGCGATGGCGATGGTTACAATTGTTGTTGTTGTTGTTACACAAATGCCCGCCAGTCAGAAACGTTCGTTTTTCGTTTTTGTGCGCGTGTGTGAGTGTCGATGAGAGAATATATGTGCATATGCTTCTGTGTGTATGTGTGTGTGTTTATATTTCTGTGCACTGGGCAGATGTTAGCTGCGCTGTGAGCTTTGCTGTGCTGCAATTTACGATTACCTCATACTGTAAATTGCATCTCTTGCCATGCACAAACACACGCATACACACATACAGGTATACTGTATACATATACGAATATATATACATTTTGATAATTAAATGTGCGCTAAATTATTTCATTTTACCAATGCAATGCCCCAGTCTCCAGTCAACTCCGCCAAGCTGGTCACACTTTGAGGCTGTCTGCTGTCCCGTCAGAGAAATTAATGAGAATTTTCTTATGGGTCGCAATTTATAATGAAAGAGGCCTTCACTTAATATATGTATATGCATATATTACTGTATATACATGTGATTGTGAATATGTGGGTGTGTGCTTAACTCTTAATTAAGCCTTCGCATTTGAGGTCAATAAGTTGCGGCTGCAACTTGTGCTGAAGTTGTGGCTGGGCTCCATGCGTGAACAGCTTTCTGGCGTAGATATTCAAAGAAGTTTAGCATCTGGCCTGGACACGGAAGATTAAATAAAAACTGACTTTCCCACATTGAAGATTACATTTGAATTAAATCTAAATTATGAAAACGATATTAAACTCAGATCAATATAAACAGCATACATTTGTATAATGTATCTAATAATATAAATGGACATGTATAAGAAATAAATATATTCAAATACATGCAAATATAATATTATCTACTTGAGCTTCAAATCTAAAAGTTTTATAATTTCTAGAAATTAAGAATGCTGCTTTATAATATTGAAATGCTTACAAATTGCACCTGAAAATTTTTCAAATGTTAATTGGTTTCTAAAAATACATAATTTTTTATTATTACGAGAACTAAAGAACATTAAAAAATAAAATAAAATAAGTATTAGATCGTAAAAGAATCGAAAATACCCTACACTTTCTAGAATAATTCAAAAAATTTCCCATTTCATGATTTTTAGCATCTTCAAGTTCCACAATATCACTCATTCTACGCAGATAAAACAAAAATATTTACCATTTATTGTTTTTACGTAATTTATTTCAAAATGACTTCATTTGCATTCGATTTGCACAGAATGATAAATATAGTTGTAAACTATATATATAGCATATAGAATACATGTACAGATATAGGTCACCTTGAAATTGGCAAATCCCATGGGCAATGTGTATAGATGTGTGTGTGTAATTCCGCTGCAAGATCAAGTGTATTTATAATTAGAACAAAGCAGAAATATCTGCATATATGTATGTACATATATATACATACATATGTACATATACATATTTATAGGGATATAGATTTCTGGCCAACTTTCTAGCACTCGTGTATGGCGCCGCGAATAACACACAAAACAAAGATAAACAGCAATAAAAATTGTGTATAATATTAATAGGGCGCAACACATTTGGATAGCGAGTCGTTTACAACAATTATACGTATCATAAAGTTGCCAAAAACTACAACAGCAACAGCAACAACAGCAGCAAGAGGAAGAACAACAACAACAACAATTAAACAGTTGCTAAGTGTTGTTTGGGAAAATCTTTGTGCATATTTTACGACATGGAAAAACAAATGTTATTCACTCGCTCGAGTTGCTTTTATTATGAGTTTTTCTCGTAATACGAAAAAAATGCGAGCAATGCGCTGAAATTGGAACGCAGACTGCAGCAGCAGCAGCAGCAGCAACAGCAGCAGCAGCAACAGTAGCAGCAGGGCAGGTGATAGTCAAGGCAACGTGTGTGGGAGGGTGGCGGATGTTACCCTGCACATGCACATATTGATTGCGAGCACTTGACGTGGGCAATACTCGACGGGGGTTTCGCTTTTGATAAACGACTGACACGCGGCCTGCGCAGGCGACAAATGCAACGAGCA